>NW_024884586.1:4373361-4598928 GCF_019232065.1 Centrocercus urophasianus
AAAGAAAGAAAGAAAGAAAGAAAGAAAGAAAGAAAGAAAGAAAGAAATGAAAGAAAGAAAGAAATGAAACAAAATGAAAAGAAAAGAAAAGAAATGAAAAGAAAAGAAGTGAAAAAGGAAAAAGGAATTCCTTTTGATAATCGATAGTTTAAAAATTCCCCACTGTGAACTCCAGATTTAGGAAGAACTCAAGAGTGTTGAGATTGGCATTTAAATTGCTTTTTCACATGACTTCTTGTTAATTTTGCCTGTGCTCAGGAAGCATTTTGCTGATATTTCTTGATATCTATCTTGCTCATTCAGTGCCTCTTTTACCATTGTACATAAGTGAGATAATCATAGGTTAGAAAGGCAGTGTTCAAAAGAGTCATACTGACGATGAATATCCAGGCTCTTTGCATTACTTTCTGAGGAGAGCATTTTGCTTCCAGGAGGGCGTGGTAACAGTTCACCAGTAATCTTTCTTGTGGAAAGGTACCACTTAAGTGAAAAAAATTGGGGCTCAGCCTTGCCTTTGTTGTAGGAAACCACATAGAGGTGAAAAGGCCACTGGAGATCCACCCATTGCCGAGAGATTGTCTCTGAGCTTTCTGCCTGCAGACTGCTTTGCAGATGGCCTATGGTATTAGAACTCTGAGACCGTTACGGCCTAAGCATAAAGAATACTAGGAATGGATAGAAATGCAGAGGACCGAATGGAAAATAAATACCTTTTAAAATAAGCAATATTTCTGTCAGTTTAATCATCGGTGACAAAGAGAAGGCATTTCTAAACATTTGAAAAGGTTTCAAAATAGCAGTTGTTTGTTAAGTTTGGCCATCTGAGATGCATTCTAAAAATTCAAGTAAGAATATTTAAGCCACTACTTTCTCATTTGTCCTTGAATCATGACAAATTCGGAAGGACATAGGGTTCTGCAGAGGTGGCAGCTCCACAGTTCCTCAGAAGCTTTGGAAAGGAGTAGAAAGGATTTTGCAGGACTGTATCACTGAAAGGTTTTTAGAAAGAGCAGGAGGTATTCACCAAGTCCCCACAATCATTGCCTGGGAGGGGGGGACAAAGCCTCCATGGCAAAACTCTTTCCAAGGCTTGGCAGTAACCACAGGTTTGGGGATGTCCAAAGATTATTTCTCCCAGATGCACCATCTTTTCAAAGACAGCTCTGGCCAGCCTTCAGTTTCAGCAGGGCATTGGCTTGCTATCACAGCTGCTTCCACAAGGGTGTGCCAATCAAACAGACTGCATTCTAGTGCATGAGGATACAAAACAGTGCAGGAGCGTATAAAACTTGCAGTTAATCCTGAGTGCTTCTTTGCTCAATCCATTTATGAAAGCATATTTTGAAAGCTGGTAAAGTCATATTGAACGTACACACAACAGAATATATATATATATAATATAATATATATATATATATATATATGTATCCAGAGAATTTTTTAGTAAAGTACTTTTACAAAATCAGTACAAGCATGCTGGCTTTTTACCTTCTCTTGTTTTAACCTATGACTGATTCATTGGTTGAAGTGTAAAGGAACAGATATTCTTATGGTAATTGATTCTCAGGGGCTATTAGTGTAAATGTAAATGCTCAACATAGATGTTACATAGGTGGGTGTTAAAGGGAAAACATAAATTGTCAGTAATATAAAGCAGTCTGTTCATACCGTGAGGTGAAGAAGTGAAGAATGTTAGAAATCAGAGACTCAGAAATGCCTCCCAGAGTTGGTTGTGAGTGGAGTCTCCCATTGTGAGTAATTATAAGAAACCTACTGTGCAAGAGTCAATTCTGGTCCTTTAGTTCAACAGGCAAGATACTTACCTGAAAATAACAGAGGTTTCAGGTGAGATTTGTGAAAAAGCTTATATGAGTTAAACATCTGGCTGCCATGGGAGGTGGGCACCTCAATTTGTAGAGTTAACTGAAAATTCTTGGGACTGCATATTTTTCTATAGCCATTGACTAGAATTCCTTCTATTTTTCATAACAGCTGTGAATTTTTAACCATGGAGAATGAGAAAATATCATTCCAGTGAATGCCCAAGAGAATATTTTAGTTGAATATTTTAGTTAGGGAATATTTTCAGTTGATTAGCCCAATAAAAAATACAAGATGAACTCCAAAATATTGGATGAAAATAATTTTTACAAAGTCTGTTGGTTCTTATATTTTTCACTCTTGCAAGTTTACAATTTCCTGGTTCTCTTTGGAACTCAATGAGTTTAAAACATACTTTATTTAAAAATATATTTGTATGTATTGATTATTCTTAAGATTCTGGAGCATTTAATCTGCTTTATGAAAAATATGCTGTTTGAGTTTCTCTCTACTTCTGCATCTGTCTTGATGGTGATTGCAGGAGGCAGTGAAAAGGTGGCTCTGACACCTGCCTGTCACACTGTCCAGTGCGAATGTACAGCCTGACACAGGCCAAACTTGAATGGATGTGGTCAACCCCTATAATGGGGAATTAGAGGAGGAAACAAGTCCTGAAAACACCTCCTCACCTTGCATAAAATTCACAGTCATCTTGAGAAAGGACCCAAGGCAAAAATCCTAGGCACTACAGGATCAAACCTGTACTTAGTAGGAGAAGTTTTACTTCCTTAATAATTGTGAAGTGTCAGTTCCCAGCAGCAAACACATTCTAATATGCTGCCTTTTTATGATGATGTGAGAACCACAAGAAGTCTGGGATTCTAAATTCCTTTCAGATCCTTTATATAAAAAAAAAGTCCAGATGTCTCACAAAACATTTAAAGAACTTTATTTGAAAAACATTTTCTTTCTAAATGAGAATTTATGCAAAGTACAATTAAACATGTTTTTCTAACTAAATATACTCATCTGTATCTTGTGGCAGGGAAAAATAAATATGTAAAAATAAAAACAATCTGAGGCACAAAGTTAATTATGTTGTGCCAGTTTGACTCAGATGTCCTGATAGAGGGACATGCATTCTCTCCTCTTGTAATCCCAGGCTCCTAGTACTGCTCATCAAACTGAGTTCTTAGACTTGTCTTCAACAGGAGATACTTCTCAAGTTTCTTATGTTCTGCTGGTCACAGTTCTCGCAATTAGTAATGCACCAATCCAGGCAATTACACCTGTGAACGTGCTGAGAGAAAATTGCTGTGTATCCAGCAACTTCAAGGCACAACTGAATAATGATTTCTGTGTACTGTGGAACATACGCTTTCCTGAAATTTCAAGTAAGGTGCCCTTCTAAACCCAGTCTACTTGAAGGCCCTTTTCGTCCTCTTTTAAGGACAGTTACTGTGTCTTCTTTCTCCTGGGACTTCCCCAGGCCTTCACGTATTGAAAATGATCACTTCTAGTTGAGTGATCACCTTAACTTGCTCTAGAAGTATGTTAAGGTAAATTTTCTAGCAAACCTTGCTGTCTGAAGTGTGCCCAATTCATCTAAATACTTCACTTTATACTTCTCCTATTACAGACACTACGTATTTGCCTTTACTAATATGAAAAATCTTAGTTTTATAATACTAATTTGTATGCCACACATTGAATCACAAGGGGCAGAAAATTGTCTTGTTTTGATATCAATAAGTCATTTTGCAGCTCAGTCTTTTTTATCTGAAATTACGCTAAAGAGTTCTTTTGTCTTCCACATTGCTTCATTACATTTCTTTTTCTTCTCCACTGAGCCAGGTGTCACAAGTCACAAATGTGTCTTTCTCACACTTAATGTCACAAGTGCTACTTTCTCTAAAACATTTCCATAAAATTTCTTCACAAGAGTCTATTAGCAGACTCCTGAACTGTCTACTTTTTTGTTTTTTCTGTTTTCATAAACCAGATCTTTTATTCTCATTACCTTTTTTCTTGAACTCTTTAGGTTTACCACCATATCCACCTTAAGATTTTTTACCTCAGTGGTTAGATTCTAGTATAAATTGTTGTTTCTCTGGAACCTTTCTACATCTTCTGAAACTTGTATATAGCATATGTCAAAATGACTTGCTTATGTCCTCCTATTTTGCCACAGACACTTGGACAATTAAAGCAGATCTCTGTCTCTTCTTGTCATTTCTCTTATCATGGCTATCTCTGTTCAAATAAGAGGTATTAATCATCTTCTTCAGAGTAGATAGTCCAAGCTATCATGAAATTTTGCCTGCTATTATCCTGTTTTATCTTTATATGGAGATATATGTCTGTTCCTTTTTAACTCCAGAACTAAAGGGAAAGTGCAATTTTTGGCATAAATTGAAATACATTCTTTTTTCCCTTGCTTCTCCTGTTTGTAACTGTACTATTCTAGATCAGTATTGTCACCCTTTTTTGGATTCACCAAAGTCTCTGACTTACCTGTTAAGTGTCAACTTCATTATGCTGTAAGACTTTGGTTTATTCCATATTACTTGGCTTTTGTGTACAAGCATATTCATTACTCCTTTTTGTCTCTTCTTGACACTCTTTCACTCCAGATGGCACCGTTCTTTTAATGATAAATGGGCTTTTACCATCACTTTATTCCAGGACTTACTGAAAAATTCTTAACCGGACTAATATGTCAGTGCTGTTGGAGGAACTGCCTGGATTTTCAGAGCAGTTTGCAGAACACTTGGCTGTCGTTGATAGTAAAGTCTTGGCATCATTATCTGTGCCTCAAGGCATTCATCTCTTTCCCTATTTATTCTGATATTTAATCACTGAATGAAGAAAAAAAATTATAAACACAGATAAGTTTAATCTGTTTATGTTGAATTACACATGGTAGCTCAAACAGTAATGTGGCAAAGAAGCTTGAAGTGGAGAGGGGAATAACATAAGCAAGCACAGTTAGAAAAGATTTGTAAATCAGCCTTCAAGACTGCTTCAGGAAATACATATTGGCATTCTTAAGTTCTTCCTGTGATGATAGCTGAAGAAGTTTATTTACTGTAGCATTCTGATGGAAAGTGCTTTAACTCTTAAAAAATTCCATTTTTATTAGAGCCACTCTTATTGTAAAAGTAGTATTTTTATGTTTGATTCCTGAGACAGTGATGTGGAGAGGATGTAGTATAGAAACAAACATGCAGTTTTTACATTTCAGTTTCTTTGTCAGTACTTTTATATTATTGGCATTTGCATCTTGGTGTATGAGCAGACCATGTACAACTGATGCTTTCTTTTATTGGGTTCTATTGTGCTGTCAAGTTTGATTTAATACACAACCTCATAGAGACTTACAATTACAAAATTCTTAAGGATTCACAAACATGTTAAAGAAGCACAGGTAACAAATTAGCTGAGAATCTCAACAATCTGCACTTACAGTAAATATCCTACTTTCAAGGAAGTTGGATTCCTTTAAAAGTCAACAGTTGTTTTGGAAGTACTTTATCAAATTTATGAAATGCTGCATCGCATTTATGGCACATAGTGTTATGATAAGTTGTCCAAAGTGCCTGTCAGCTTCCCTTACAAAAAGAAAAAAAGATAATTAAATGTTACCTTACAAAATAACAAGAGCCCTCAGAGGTTAGCATCTTTGGTTTTTTTCTTTGCTTTTCTCCGTAAGATTCAAACTATCTTTAAACTTTATGCTTCTTCAGTTTAATTCTTTTTTTATTTGCAGTCTATTTTAATAGCAATTGCTTCAATTTTATACCATGAAAAGTTATAAATAATGACATTTTTTAAAGTAAATAACTTTTAGGAGACTTTTAAAAAGCATGCAGCTGTTCTAACATAAGAGATCCTAGTTTGCTCATTTTTAAGACAAACCACAAACAGGTCAAAGAATTCAGGTACATATATATTATTTTTTACTACCCATTAATGCAAATTCCACCAGTGTATTCATGTTATTTCTTTAGGCACTTTCAGAATGCCAGCAGGTAATTGAGTAATCTGAGCTAATGGTGCTCATGTCAGGTGCCTAAAGAAATACCCTGAGGATGACATTTGGAGCCAACTTAACATATAGTCCTGGTTTCACAACTAAGAAGATGAATCTGACAGAAATATAAACAGTAATAAGAGAGAAGTGCTAATAAAAGCATTTTTTTCACTAAGGATTTTGTTCATCATGCATCATCTTCCAAACTAATATCCTCTGGTTTGATCAAAAGAATCAAAAGATGGTTAATATGTACCACAGAATAGAATAGACAACAGGATGTCATTTCACAACATCTTGGAAAAATACATATTGGGACTGTTATTTTCCAGAATCAGAGCTAACTCCAGAGTAAAAAATAAAAAAAATAAAAGGGAAGGGGGGAAGGGAAGAGGGGAGAGAGAGAGAGAAGGGTTTTACTAGGAGGTTCCACCATAAGATGTTAGGCAGGAGAAAAATAAAAGTGATATTTGTGGCAGTGCTGGCCAGGGAAATTTTGGATGTGTGAATTATTCTTCTTACAGCTGTAGTTGCTAACGTGTGTGAGCAATGATACCCTCAACAATAACACTTTTTTATTATATTTTGCAAAACCAAATAAAAAGAACAGTAAAAATAAAACTGAGAATTTTGTGCTCCAGGGTTAGAATGAAAGAGTTCACAGACAGTTTTAGCATAAAATACTAACAATCTGATTTTCCAGAGGAGGGAACTGTAGGAAAGCGATTTTCTAGAGCTTATCCTACACAGTCACATTTCTGGAACTGTGGTGGTCCACTCCTAACAATTGCTTTCTATGTGATCTGCTGTTATACACCCCAAAATATACTGTTTCTTATCATCTGAGAACAAATGAATCACTTTCTACTTTAAGACATTGATTTGTCTGACAGGGACTGCATCTCTCTTGCACTGATAGTTGAGGCAGACCAATTTTTAGTCTTTCATATTGCCTGTCCACGCAAGAGTTTAAGGCACTTGGCTGTTAATATTTGCGTGGGTTTTTTTCTCTATTTTGTTTTCTGCATGAAATTTCATAGAAATGTTTTACATGCTACACAAATGGAGCTGTGACCTTCTCATGCATCACTGTGTGTTCAACCCATGTGAACTGACTTAGGAATTGCTGTTATCTGGGGAAAGCTCTGCACTGTTTTTTTAGGAAAACTCCCTTATTTTAGTACATAAAGAAACAAGAGCTATCTCTCGGAGTTTGCCTAGTACCAGCCTCCTCTGCTGAACAAGAAACAGCACAGAATGTTTTATAATAGATGAAGTCTTTCAGATCTAACTTGTCAGTATCAAAGACCGCAGCACATTCAACTCTTAAGTGACTCTGTGACTGCTGTTGGAATACTTTGTGATGGTACTCCTTTGCCCTCTCTCCTGGCCATTCCTATACCCTTCTACTCCATATTTACATGCACCTGCCTCCGTATTAACACCTCGTTAAGGCACACACCTGCTGTGGTTTTACTTAAGCCCATTGCACTGCAGCTATTAACCCTGTATATTTCATTATGAGGCACTCAGCACAATAGCAGCACTGAGTAAGGTTCATTAATGAGTCATGCAGCCAAGAAAAATTGGTTTTGTATGGATGTCTCCTTTTCGTTCAATTTCTTCACATGCGCATACAACCCCCTTTTTAATAATTGATTATGTATTACATATGTTCTCCAGAAAAAAATACATGAACACACATGCATTAAATCCAGCTGAAATAGCACAGTTTTGAGACATAACATTAATGGACAGAAATGCAATACATATTTATAAATGTTAAGAAGGCAACAATGAAACCACAGCTCCAGGGCTTAGGAGATCTTAGTTTTATTCCAAGGTTTGTCAAACATCTGCGGTTTAATCAGCAAGCTGTAACCTCTGCCTCTGCTGCTTCTGAAAAGTAAGTGTATCTGTGTATGCGCTTATCCTAGGACACTTACATACCTCACAAAATACATATATATAAATATAATTGTGCAAGGCAGAGTATAAGACTCTACAGCATCAACTGTACTGAAAAAAAAAAAAAAAAAAAAAAAAAAACCAGCTTATTAATATCTGTAGTACAAGAAAACTGATGAGCATGCAGCCAGTATAATTCAGATGAAGTTCCCAATTTTGATGGCACTTTCTCCAGTAGTTTCACTGAATTTATTTCAAAATCCTCAATCACAGTGTGATTGCATTAGAAAGAGAAACTAGTCAAACAAAGATGGCAAATGATTGCTCCATAACTATTGAATCATGAAATACCACAGTTCTTTATTTGATCATAACCCCATGAATCTATCCCAAGGATAACATAAGATATGGAAATTGGTTTGGGTCAAAACATTGTCTCCCTGTGGGACAGCTACAAAAAAACTATTGAATATGGTGTTTCAGTAAGACAGCAAGAGGTACCCTATGATATATTTACACACGCAATCCATGATTTGCTGCAAATTGTATTAAGTGGCCATAGATAAGTATTTCTTACCAAAGAGTTTTATGGAAGAGTAGTTTGCTGTGGAATTGATTTTTATCATTCTTTATCACAGGCTGTGGTTTTGCTTGGTCAAATCTCTCATAGTTATGCCCAAAAGAAGCAAGAGATGTTCTTTCAAATTTTGTAGTGCTTATGTTGCTTAGTAATACAGTGCTGCTCATACATACATTCTGTTTCTATGTTATTGCAATTAGAATTGCAAAGCTTTTCTTGTTCTAGCAAGTTCATATGAACCTTAATAAGATGCCTAGATTTAAAATATGTCAGTTCAAGGAGTTCAGAATTCCTGCAACTATAATAAATTTAACATTTTCTGTTTAATGCATGTAATGCACATTTGTTCCACTGTTTCTTGATAACTGGTTTCCCCTTGGTATCTTATTCTCTAATGGAAGTCTCTTTTTATTCCCATTACTCACTTGATGGATGCCAATTGTGCTACTGATCCTGGATATTTCTGAAGAATGAAAAAATATAAAGGAAAAAAATCATTTCTGTGTAGAAAAAGTTACTGCATCACTCCTCCAAGATGCTTGCTTTGAGTGGAGATGATAATCCTTGCAAATATTAGAAGTACTCACTTTAAGGTGATCCATGTGTAAACCAACCCATTAAATCTGGCTGTAGCTTACACATTTCTTCAGCAGGGAAGCCCACCAATGTGGTGTTTTTAATAGGCATTGAAAGCTATACTTTATTATTCACTGAGTAGAACTGACATTGGATTTGATTCAGTAAGGAACACTAACTGCATAAGCAGATGTCAACTGCTATTTGGTCTGGTGACCATGGACTAGATAAATATATGGGAAATCTCACAAGGAGCACAGAACTAAGGATAGGAATCATCTTTAAATGGCAGAACGATCAGCTTACTAGCAAAGTTTTCAGTATACTGGATCAGTAGTTTTTGATATTCACCCAGAAAGAAAAATAGTAGAGGGTAGTATTCATCCCACAAAGGAGAAATAAAGCAGTAATACAGCACTCATGAACTATTTATTGATCTCATGATCTCTTTTTCATATATCATAGTCATTGCTTACTGAGAATCATCAAAGAATATTATCTACGATACCACACACATGCCAGCAACCTAGATAGAATCAGCTGAATCAATAGGAAGAGTCCTGTCAGGTACTGTGGTCTAAACATCCAGGCCCTTAGACAGGTCAGCAGGGCAGACTCTTCTCTTGGTGGTAAATCTCCAATCCATTAAATTCTAGTGGCAGCAGTGTCTACACATGTTTTCTCCATTATGATTTTATATTCATATTAGCATGTAAACATCTGTCTCTCTACAGCCCCAAAGGCTGCACCCCATTCTGCTAAGCCCATTATAAATATATGCAGAATGACAAAATCTTCCCCAAAGAACTCCTTCTCTAGGGCTTGTCTCTAAATGCTGATCCTCTCTCTTGCTTGCCTGATGGCAAAGAGTGAGAGAAATCATACATTGGACAGAATTATCCCCTATGGAACATTTTGTTCTGTATGGTGGAAATTTCACTGTAACATGGGACCAACAAAATGCCTGACCATTGATTCCTTTTCTCTCCTATGAGTATCAGAAACAGGGAAGGGAAGCTGCATGTCATAGGCTACCTGCTTCTTATTTGTCTTAGCTGCTGGAGGAGGCAGGCAATTAGAGTGGAATTTCGGGTATAATTTCATGTTAGACCTAATCCAGTGTAGCTGCAGGCTCTTGCTGAGAGTGACAGCCCAGCTCTCCCCTCTCTCTGTCTGCTCCAGCTGTAAAGTGCCTTGCATTCTTTCTCTTGCACTGGACTGAGTTGCACTATCTCCTGACTGTGGACCAAATAAATCCAAATCCATCAATCTTATGTAAAATTGCTGTGGACTGATGAAAGAGCGTGGGGGGGAGGCAGTGGTAATGAGTAAAAAAGTCACCAGAATGCTGCTTGTGTGAACTTACCTGGCAGTCTCATTGTCTCACTCCCATCCAATTGGTGCAACAGAAATGGAAAGCTGTTGGCTGGAAGCAAGCAGAACAGCAGGATAGTTGTTTAGATAGAGTCCTCTCAGGAGCCACTTACAGCAACAGCAGAGAAAGGAGGAAGTGTAACATCAGCCTTTAATTTATGCTGTTGGGGGGGCAGAGCAGCGTATGGCCTTCGCTGCCCTGACAACTGCATTCACTAGACAGCAGCTAGTTTTAAGGGAGTATTAAAACACTCGTGGCCCCAACCCTCATACAACAAGGAGAGAATGCAGTTGTTGAAAGTTGTAGTCTCTTATTTCACTCTTGCTCACTCTCAGTCTGCAAGATCACGAGTCCCTTCAGGTTCCATTGAATTCAGCAGAAGGTAATGACAGTCATAGAATTGGGAATTTAAAGCTTTAAATCTTGCTCATACTATAAAATACTCTACTTGTAACCAAATATACTTGACATTATTGGGAATTATGTAAATAAAACCAAAACCACCTGCCAGACAGTTTTTATACTGGGGAAACAGAGTCTCAATTTCCAATGGCATTTTAAAATTTATGTCATTTAATAGAACAATAAATGTATATTTTCCAGTTTTGTCATTATGAGGCTTAAAGGCAGTTTCATGTGTGGCACCTACTTGCATTTAACTCCTGGATTTATTACAACGAACATCACTTTAAAACTACACATTCATATTTTCAAAGGAAAATGAATAGTTAATGGTTTCAGAATTATTATTCTTTTCCACACAATCTCATAAAAATTTCCCAATGAAAAAGCTAATAGACCAATGGCGAGACACTTACATATGCAAATATGTTTCAGTGAAAGAGTTAAAGTGCTTTATAATATAAATTTGCTTTCAGTGCCAATATAATTAGGTTGTAACAAGCAAACCCCTGCAACATAACACAGTGAAAATTTGAAAATTTGATTCTGCCTGGCAAACAACCAAGTCCCTGCGTGTGCACAAACCTGACATTAATAAGCTACAAGAGATTACATGATTTAGAAAAGAAGCACTTGGTGTTACAAAATCAAATAATAGATCTCTAGGCTATAATTAGGAGAATTGGGATTCAACAATGAAGTCATAATAATGTAATTTAGCTGTAAGTAACAGAGCCATGGAGTCACATTAGGAGGTGTGATCACATCTTTCAGCAAAGCTCGGCTGTGTAGACTTATTGCTGTTCAGTTTAGTCTAGTACACAGCAACCTGTTGGCACGGAGCTCAGGCTGACAGCCTCTTGTTCTCTAGGGGCAGTATGGCAAAGTGCCACCCGTGCATTTTTATTTCAGTCTTGTGACTTTTAAGTCAAAACAATAAAATTATATATACTGAGCACAGAGTTGCCTGTGAATATTTGGATAAATTACTGCACAGCGTGGGTTTAGAGGCCGTTTAACAACAAATATATGTATAAAAGGAGGAGAGGAAAAAAAAAGAAAAACAGCTGAAGCAGGGTTTTAGGTTTCTAGTAGGCTTTGCGAACACGTTGTGTTCAGCTACATGTAATATTCCATTTCTGTTGTAAAGGTAAAGGAGAAAATATCTCCAGATCTGCACTATATGATAACTGTAGGTGTGAGCCTGCTTTCCACGAGCCTTTCACACTAATATGATATGGTTGTTTGGCACATCGAGCTCAAAATGTAGGTGCTGTGCAGGCACTTCATTCTGTTAGCAAATGCCTGGTGTGGGATGCAGCTCAGCAGCACTGCAGCACAGCAGTGCCCTGCAGCCCCATGCACAGCAGCAAGGAGCCCCAGGCAAGCAGCACGCCAGTGCTCACATGGCTGCTGACAGCACTTCAAACTCAACACTGCAATTTTTGTGAAAGTTGCCATTTGATTCAAGCCGTTGTAGAACGGTACATCATACCAACAGCCCTTCTTCTCTGCCTGTGTATCACCCAGCCACAGCTCCGCCTTTGGGCTGTTATTAATTTAATTTTTTTGTAAATTTTGGCCACAATTGTTTCTTCATCATTCACTTGTCATAACTAATAAAACAGATGTACCGCATTCATTTGGTGAGTACCTCCTTCGGGAGCTGGTGGCTTAGTTACAAGTGAAATGCTACCTATTCCACTGTTCATTAGCTGATTCTTTTCCTGTGTCCCTGCATTCTTCACCGCTATCTAACAGTCCTGGGGCTGAACCACAGAACCCTCTGTCCCTCCTTTTCCCTGCAGGCTTCCTAGAGGTGGCTGAGCTAAGCCTAGCTCCCTGAGCCCCCAGCAGCCCTAAGCTGCCTTTTGTGTCCAGACTCAAGATCTGATTTCCCCTCACAAAGCACACATGCAAAGACTTAGCTGGTCACCAGGTTCTCAAGTGCAAAAAATACTTTAGAACGTGTGGGAAAGGATGAGGGGGAATTGCTATGTTTCTTTTTCTTTTTGCAGCCTACTAGACAGATGGGAGAGATAGGCATCAACTCTGCATCTGGACTGCCTGAAAATTCAAATGAGTTTGGATAGAACTTTGGAATGGGTTGTTCCATTCTTGTTACAGCTTCACTAGGTGAGTCTGGTGGTTCAACAACATTCCCATCTTTGGGGGAAATGTGAAATCTTCTGCTTTCATTTACTCTTTAGTGCAAAATTAAATAATGCATTCTTTAAGGCAAACAAAAAAGGTTTCTTCCACCTGTTGCTTTTGTTAGGTCCATTTTGTTTTTATTTGCAGTTTCTCCCAATTACTGTTTATTTTATTAGTTCTTTATGGTTCTGCCTTTTCTTTTTTTTCTATTTTGATGACATTCTGATTTGTTTCAAACTGCCCCTTATTTTCATTTTCTTTCCAAGCATGGTGATTTATGTTCGTTTCTTCTATTTCTTTTATGCCTTAAATGATCTGTTTGTTTTATTTCCTTTATTTGCATAGCACTTACTTTTCATGACCTTTTTGTTGCTGCAGCTGCTGCTGCTTCTGGACTGCTGGTGTTTTCTCCTCCTTTGTAAGTGGGAAACGGAGAGAAAGCAAACCAAATCCCTATGAAGGCAAGCATCCAAACACAAAATCTTTTCTGATATTTATTTATTTATATTAATCTGCAGTGTGATTGAAAGGTATTGGGATTTCTCAAAGTACAAAACCTGAATATTTTCCTTCTTTTTACAGAGATGTGTTATAGCAACTCTTTGTATTCCTATCTAAAGATCATAGCTGAGCAGCTCTGTTTAGGGTGTTTTAATTCTTCAATAGCTCTTCTACAAGCAAAGACATTTATGGTAGAGGTAAACATGAGGACAGTTGTGGAGGTGTTTCTTGAGGCTCTCAGTCACTGATGGTGCTGACAACTTTGAGTTTTTGCTGCTGGTGTGAAATTCTGAATGGATGTTTAAAAATTAATATTCTTAAACAAAGTAAAATTTCCTGTAGCAAAGGTTACAGAATATTTATACTTAATGATCGCTGTAAGAGTGTGATCCCCAGCAGGGGTCTGTGAGTCTGCCAACAGGCATATAGATATATGTATATTTATTTATACACACACCCACATATGTATGTAGACAAAAATTACAGTGTTTTTCATTTGCTATACCGTTATCATATCTGCATTGTTACAGTTATCTAGTGTGTGGGTATATACATCTAGTGTCCATTTATATTACACATTGTTAGCTTAATGAAGGAAGATGATACTAACTTAAGATTAACTAGACATAATGTAGAGTTTATAATCTCTTTTTTTTGTATTCAGTTTAAATTTATTCTACAAAAGCTGATGTTCATTTAAAGTATTATTATTTCTAAACTTGATTCTGTGATTCACAGTAGAAAAAATAACTGGCCTTTAAAATTTCTTTTTTTTTAAAAAAAAAAAAAAAAAAAAAAAGCTCAATGATATATTTAAATTGGTTCCTCATTTTCTGGTGTTCTGTCGCAAATTGGTGTTTTGCCAGAAAAACAGAGTATATATCCAATCAGCATCTTTTATTTTCATGCTTGGTGGTTTGCAGTGATCTGTGGACTGAAGTCTGCATTAAGGCATGGTTTTTGGATACTTTCCCTTCTTGGAAAGTTTCTTGTTGCTCCTTCCATCATTGATGTTTGCACCATTTTATATATGTATGTGCTAGATAAACGTATACATTTACATATACAGACACGTGCGCACACCTATAATGAGCTGAAGCCAGGACAGCTTGTGTCTCAACTTGTCTGCAAGTTATGCACATTCTAGGGAATGAAACTTGAATAATGTTCAAAGAGAAAGCGTGTGAGTTAGCCCAAGGGCAGAAGGCAGTCATGTGCAACAGGTTACATGATTTTACATAATTTTGGTGCAGAGGGTGAAAAAAAAAGAACCCCATGTCAATATTACAGGAAATATTTTAGAATACATTTAGAATACAAACAGAATGTTTGTCCTCACTGATTCGCGCACGTACTTCAGTACAGTGCTTTGTTTTCACCATGCCAGAATCCTTTTCCTACCTTCCCTTAAAATAATTTATCACAAAAGGAAAATAAAATGAGAACAGTTTTTGTAGCCATTGCTAGCTTTGCTGCTTACTTCATTTCCATGGTTGGCATAGGTAGGCTTGAGAAAGTGGTTTGGAGACAGGTTACTGGAACAGCCTTGCTTTTTCTCATGTGTCCATATGGCAACCTAGAGTGCTGCTGCATCTTCAATCCCAGTCCCAGTTCAGGGCTAGAAACTTCCTTCAGATTCTGTGCTGATTTTCTGAGCCCTGAGCACTCACCAGTATGGTCCAAGCACAGCAAGATCTTCAACACTTGGTTCCAGAGCTACTGCTGCTCAGAAATAAGTCTACAGGATCAAAAAATAGACTACAAATTGGAAGTGGGAAACAGAATTTGGGTTGAACACCCAGAAGCTCTAAATAAGACGTGATTTCTGCATTCTTTTCTCTGTAGAACCTCTGTTAAGAAAGTTAAAAAAAAAAAAAATCAAGCTTGAAAGAACCAGGTAACTCAATCCCATGCTGTCATATTTACAATTTACAGCATCACTGAAGGGAATAGATGATCTCTGCCTACAGAATCCTTCATGTCTCTCCAAAGACCATGCTCCACTCTTATGCTGTTTTTGTTTTGTTTTGTTTTGTTTTACATAGCTTTGTTTTCCTGTTTCATTGCCTTAAAGGCAACACTGTTATTGAATACGTCTAGCTTCTGGATGCCATTGTTCGTATTTGCTTGTTCTTTATCAATATCACAGAATCACAGAATCACAAGGTTGGAAATGACCTGCAAGATCATCCAGTCCAACCACCCTCCCATTCCTATCAGTGCCACAAGCTACTAAACCATCTCTCGTAGCTCCACATCCAGGCGCCTCTAGAAGAAAAGCTGTGTTCTTTTTGGCTCATATCATCACTGTTTTCTTTTATTGTCCACTTTCAATTTGTCATCTGATTATATCTATCTGGATTGCTGATGTCTCCTTATCTTTCAAGAGTCAAAGTGATGATATACAGTTAGTTCATTCTCATGAAATGATAGAAATATGAGTAAATACTAGGTGGGTCATTTCCTTCATTAATTTTGGCTAGGATATACATATCTTGATGGGACTGTCTGATGCTTTATTCAGACTGTATCATTTCCTAGTTTTGCATCAATCCAAGAAGAGCAAGATGTCTTTTAAAAGTGTTAGTATAATATGAAAGGGATATCTATGATAGTGGAGTTGTTACTCCCTAGGCATCTTCCATTTTTGTCCTTTGCATAGGGATATATCATTTCTCAGCAAGTCAACAGCCTATAGATGTACAGGTTTTATATTTTCAGGAAAAAAAAACCAAAAAGTGTCTTAGGTAAACTAAGGAAAACAAAACAAAACAACTGAGTTAGGGAGCTTCTCATATCCTGTCCCAGCATTATGATACCCGGTTGTAAAACTTTTTAACAAAGATCAGAGCAATTTCAGTTAGTCTCTTTAGAAAGTTACTTTGAGTAGCACTAGAGTATCAATATTTTTTACAATAGTATTTTCTGGATTACCCATTCTCTCTTTCTCTCTAACAATTACTGTTTTTAACTGTCCAGAAGTATACTTAGGCCTTTCACTAAACACACAACATGGAGGCTACGGTTTAGACACAGCTCAGACAGTGATCCTCAGTTTCTCATCAAAGTCTGCCTAAAATGAGCTGAAAAATCTTTGACAGCACCAACATGGATCAGACCTAATGGTCTAATGGCTTACCTAAAGTTCTTTTCTGTCTCAGTCAGTCTGTGTACTTAACAAAAGATAAACACATCTACTCATGTACAGTGATGCATTCCAAACTGAAGCTCCTGAATTGAGGGTTTCTATCTCCTGCAAAGCTCAGAATGCAATCACTACTCTACTTCATTCTTCACCATAATAATTTCTTCAGTTTTCGGAATAGTAGTAAAGCTGTCTTTTATTTAACTGAACTACTATATTATTGGACAAAAGTAATTTTACATATAAATTATTTAAATTTCATCTATGATTAGCTCTACATATGAGCAATGTTTTCAGAAGACAAGTCTGTTCTTTTTCAGAAAGCTGCATGCACTAAATAAATGAATAAAGACATGGCTGTATATTTCACCACTTATACTGGGAAGCATTCCTATCAGAAAACTTGGAAATCAAAACATTCCCTGTAGTCCCTCAGTGTGCATTAAAAATAAAGACTGTAGTCATAACTTTTTTTTCAAAACATGAAATGCATTTTATGCAACAATGCCTCAGATGAGACACAAACTCAACAGAGCTTACAAATATTCGACATTAGCTCTTTTCAGAGCATTGCTACAGAGCCTTATTGGTGATTGCAGATGCACTGGTATTTTGTAAACCCAGTCTTTAGATTAAAATTCATGAAAGATATCTCACTTGCATAAATAAATCAGGGATGCAAAAATAAAGTTTAAACATCCATACACTACTACTATCATTTTGCCAAAATGACACACAGCATGACTGCAGAATTTGCTGTAATACAGTAATTGAGAAGAAAATTTGCCTTGCTGTATTGCTGAGAAAGGTAAAGTATGTATCCATGGATTTAATAGCATATTAACTATTCATTGATGTCACTTTTTAGCATTACTTCTGACTCACAAATCCTATTAGAGACTTAGGCAATGTATCTCTCATTGTTAAAAAAGGGCTCTTGTCTCACAGCTAGCCAACAAAAATATTAAAGCCTATTCCCAATGTAATAGAGAAGCCAGGCTAGGCTGTATGGGAAGATACGGCAAGTCGCTTCTCTGATTTAAGCTTATATATGAAATTAATGACTGAACTCATCATACCAAACATGGCAATCCTACACTGTACATGTGGATTTAAGGATTGACACACACCCTACCTGGTTGTATATATTTAATCAGTATTGAATTTTGTTGGAGGCAGGTAGAAATTACTGATTTTATCATTTTCAGTGAAAAACTGTCCAAATACTGTAAGACTGTATTTGACTTTCTATTTGGAGGAGAATGGAGTGGGCAAGAGAGACAGGAGAAAAGAAAAAATGTGGTAACTGTGGTACTGCTGCATTTCCTTTAGAATATTTCCATTTAGAACATTTTGTGCTTATCTGCAATCAGTTATATTGCACTCAATAGCGCCACCTTAAGTCTTCATTACTGTAAACACCTCACACAGGTAAAAGTGAGATAATATTTATGAGTTATCATCACTTAGAATGACCACTGAGATGTACGCTTCTTTTTGGCCAACATGATCTCATACCTACCCTCATTTGCCAGTGTTTATATGTTCAAAGAGTTTAGGTCTCAGCTATCTATATTCAGGCAGAGCAGCACCATGTACAGCTGTATGAAGAATTCACTACCAGTAGCTTCTGATTATTGACTGCTTTGTTATGCATTCATGAATTATCTACAGACAAATTCAAATCTACTATTAGGCTGCATATCTTTAAGACATACAGACCAGCAGTCAGTAGAAATAGTAGCTAATGTACAGCAGACTGACCAGTCTAATTTATGAACAATCAGGAATAATTCACCTTAAGGCCTAGCTGTGCTCCTTTCCTTCTTGGTGACAAATTCACTTTGCAGCTTATCTTCATTAGTATCAAGACAGCAAGTATTGATAGTAAATAGTCACACAGGAAATGAGTAAAATTTAAAAACAAAATCTCTGGGTTTATTAGTATTTTTATCATTAGCTTCAGAAGAGTGCTCAAATATTTCAGTATCTGCAAGCAATAACAAACTAGTAAAAGAGATTTTTGCCTTTTCACGTGAATAAATATTTATAAGCATATTCCTCTTTATGATTCATGCAGGATATGATTCCACTAACTTGTTTTGTTGATAACCTCATCGGATTCAACAGGTCATCATCTTCTGGAGTTAAATTTTAATTCCTTCTTTATGACAGCTCTTTTCTGATTCCTTCTCCAGGAAGAAGAAGGAATTCTTTGCTATGTTCAGCAAACCAGATGTGTGAACTGTAAGACTAATCCTTGCAAGTCTGTTTAGAACTACATTGAAAGTGGGTTGTTTTAGTCTAGTGTTTCAGGGTGGGGATGAGGTACTGGGGATTTTTTGTTCAGCTTTTTTGCTGCTGCTTTTTCATTAAAGACTTACCTTAAATTAGTAATTAAAAAGGAAATAAACACAAAAGCAAAACAAAAACAAAACAAAAAAGCCTGCTGAAACTCCAGAGTTAAAAATAGAGCATAGTGGAGAAGAATATAAACCTGTGCCATTCAAAACCAAGCTGCTAGGGCTGCTCACTGAAGACAGGCACCTGTTCATACACTTCTCTATCTGCAGACCATTTCATGATGGAAGTACTTGCCCTCTAGATCTGTAATATAACTAAGTTTTTGAGATTTTTCTTCTAACTGAACATGCTGCACTGTTTCTGTAAACTTGCCAACTGACATTCAAATAACTTTTATTTTCTGAAATAAATAATAAAAAATTGATAATTAACATGTGAAAGGGGTGAAGTTCTCACCTTTAGGTAGATTGAAATTTGACAGAGAATAGTAGAGTTACAATATAGTGAAAACCCAGGTAAAAATGCATTTTTCGTAGTTGTCACATGCTGACAGATTTGTCTGACTCCTGAAGCCTAAACTCCTTGTACTGACCTTAGGCCTGCTACTGCACCTTCTCCAGCTAATCACTCTAATTACTCTCAGTGTGTTTCAAATGCAAAACCAAACCAGATGAGCTCTAGGAATTGCATAATGTAACAATTGAGCAGAAAGAAAGACTTCCAGCAGGAGACCAAGAAGATCCATTCAGTGATTCTAAACGTGCTTGTGTCTTTTAATTGAGCAAGAGATTTTGGTCACAGGCTTCAGAACAGTTTCAGATGTCATGAATAGGTTACTGAATTACAGAGAATAACCAAAGTCTTCCATTATGTAATGTACAAATTAATTACATGTGTTCCTATTGAAACATCAGCAGTGATACTGATTATTTTCTACTGAGATTTATAAGTGGAATTATGGTCGCTGATGGTCTAGCAAAAGATCTGTAAAAAGACACACCTTTTAGCTACTTGAAATTAAGGCCAAATGCAAAGTGCAATTTAGGAAACAGAGGATGCAGAACTGGTTACTGGAAATAACTGAATCAGATATTACCATCTCATTCCTATATATATATGTATATATATACACACACACATATATACACAAATGCAGAACATAACAGTGGCATAATTAAATACATGTACTAAATTAATAATTAGTCAAAATATAATAATACAGTTCCTGCCCCATAATAAGTCTTCTCCAAGCACCAGCTCCAGAGGCCATCTTACCATTTTTTTAATATACAAAGACTGCAATGATGATGGATTTCTATGCATAGTCCCATGAGCTGTCTGCCTATCAACTATATCACATAAAATGATAGATGAGTATATTCAAAGCACTGAGAATAAAACGTTGCCCTCTTTTACAGCTAAGATATCCTAGAATCTGATTTTCTTTTAAAATGTGTTTCTCAAAAGAGGACTCCATAGGAGGAGGATATAAAAAAATCAAACAAGACATCATCATTCTCCAAACTAAAATTCCTAAGTCTGAGAAGTGAACGAGTGGACAGATGTGATACGTGCAAAGAAAGCAGGGCATTTGTCTGGTATTAATGAACAGCATTCCCAATAACACTGATTTCTTCTGCAGAATACAGACATTGGGGCTTATACAGTAATGGAGGACTACTAAAATAATTGAAAACTAAAGACATACACCTTTCAGTCTGCCTTTCCTTCTGCCACTTGTTTTATATTGCACGAATGAGATATTACTTTCATGTTTCCCTGAGATGTTGGTTCACTAGGGTAAAGTGAGCAGACTCAATTTCACTGAAAGTAATGTAGTGAGATTATCCAGAATTATTTCCAGTGGGCTGCATTTGTTGCATTCCTTCTGTTGTGAGAATATAAGTAAACAACTAAACACCTTTACTGAATGCTGAGAATCTTCATAGTCATCACCTCTTCCTATTTCCTTGATTAGGCCAGCATTTTAGGTTTAGCCATGCTCAATTAACTCATCCAAGTATCGGTCCAGTCAGAAACAGTTGATTTAAAAGTGAGATAAACTGGGCATCTGTTTGGAAAAAAAATGATTATCCAAAATATGTGTTTCATCATGAGAAAATGAACTGTGCTATCTCCATATTTAAAAACATATGCTTCTAAATAGATTAACTTAATTTGAAAGTCTAAGAAATAGAAAATAGTAATCACAACGTTGAAATTGAAACAAGGAGATACTAAGTTAAAATTAAGTAACCAGTGCGTTAACATTTTAATGTACTGGAACTTAAACTTGATACTGGCACCTTCATCAAACCACTTGAATTAAAGCGATTAAAACTAGCAACAAAGTCAACCACTGCAGCAGTGACTGGAATGTATGGGGTGTCAATGCGTTTGCACTGGTGCTAACAAAAATACTGCTGTATTTAGTCTCTAATTTGCTTTAGAGGTCTAATCAGAGCAGACAATACTCTCAAGCTATTTTCTATTCCTATTTTCTGAGAAAATAGAGATAGCATTAGAGACACAATACTAATTAAGAGGTTGTGTTTATGGTATTGGAGAATGCATGGCAATAGATATCTTTTGCAGGTGATTAAACTGAACTTGAGGCACTGGAAAATCTCAGAAGCTGTTTTATTGCAAGACAACACCAGTGCTACAGATATTATTCCTATGATACTAGAATGTGAATCAAGATAACACTGAAAAAGTAATAGTTTATTTTGGATTCTTTTTAATCTCTGTATTTGAAAATGTTTTAGTTGCTCCAAAAGTAATACTTTCTATTTATTTCCTTGAAAGCTACTACACATACAATGAGCACAATATCACTATCTTATAGAGCAAATTCTCAGCTATAAAACATTTTTCAACATAGCAGCAGTAACTACAGATTTTCACCAATGCCTGCCATGTTGTGCCTGTAAAAATCTCCACCAGTGGAGATGATTGTCAGTCACTGTTGTGACTGCTAAGACACACCACTCACTGCCTCACTGTGCTCACATCCAGTATTTGGTCTCCATAAATATACAGCAAGCATCGATGAACGTCAATGGGCATGATTTTTTCCTAACAGAGCAATTCACCTTTGCTTTATCAGCACTTCTATGTCAGACACCATTTTGCCAGACTGTCCCTCTCCTCTGATGTCATCTGTCACACAGCATCAACATGTAATTGAATATAGGTTTGACATCTACAGCCAACATCTACCTCTGACATTGTGGGTCAACGTAATAAAATAGGAGGCATTGCTTTTAGAGCAGCCCTCCTTCTTTGTAGGTTGATGTGATATTAGCTAAATAATCTGCAGCTACCAGCACAACTAAAATTTGCATTCTTAATGAGCCTCAGTCCAGCCTCAACTATATACACATACTTTAAAAGCATAGGCATATATGGGTGCAGACTGTAAGTACATTTCTACATGTAGAACCTTAGTTATTGGTTTTCCTGGAGTTCAGCTTTGAACATAAAGGAGGTGAAGGACTGACTACACAATCCAAATGAGAACAGCAATGGAATGTCCTATTGTACATTTAACTATTTATAGCACTTAAAAATACCTGTTGTCAGATATAAAAGGGCATTTTATATATTTTCCCAGGATGGTCAAATCACTATTTATATCATAAAATATCTCATAATATCATCAAGTTTTAATATACCTATTAAAAATAGATAGGAGTTGACTGACTCACACACTATTCAGAATACCCATTTGCAAATAATAAAGGAAAATTTGCCAGTAATCTGCACTAAAATACGAACAGTTCTGTAAATTCAAGTAGCACAGATGCAGCATGTGCCAATTTAGCAAATACATAAAGCCAAAAAGCTTCTAGAATCAATCCAATTTGTTCTGAAGTCACAGAAATGTTGGCGTTAGATGTAGTATAGCAATAACGTACAGCTCAGAAAAGAAAATGAGAACTAACCAATCTATTTGGAAAGCAGACGTGCAGAATGGTCCTTTATGCTCCTCATGCAATCCAGATTCAGAAGAGCTACATGAAAAAAAAATTAAAAAGAAAGGATGTAATAATAGACTTACAGTAAGCCAAATAAAGTCATTTTAAAATGACTGAAGAGCAATAGCAAACGAAAAATGCCTTTGGGTACACCATCTGTTTATCCATTCCATATTATACCTTTTCATCACAATTACCTAAAGTAGTATATTTGTATTTCTGTAATGTATGGAATTCATTACATAGTTTTGCAATGAAATTATCACACTGTGGCTGGGACATCTGCACCCTGTCATATATCATTCTATTCATTTCTAGTTAATTTAATCCTAATATCTGCCTACATGACAAGACAGATGTTCAGCTATACTGTATCTTCCATAGTTTTCTGCCTTGAAGAAACTTTAAGTCACTGAAAGAAATGTCATCTTTCAAACAGACATCTTACGGGTTTGGGAAGTATTCATGTGCAGATGTGTTTGTATGTATGTGTTTGTGTTTTTAAGCCATATTCCTTTTATAAGAAGAGTGTTTTACAAAACAAAAGTCTTTTAAAGCATTTTTTAAATTTAAACATTTTTCATTTCAGACATACATCTTTTTTTTCAAAGTGTGCTTTATTAATATTTTGCCATACTTAGTTATTTAATAGCATTTGGAAACATAATTAATTTGTTGAATTAACTTCTAAATCTCTTGCCTTGAACAGGACAGATCTTTTTCATCATTGCTAATTAGAAGTCATGGGCCAGTCTTCCTCTTTGCCTTCTCAATCTCAACTCTCAAAATCAAATGATATTCAATTTTTAAGGCTAATAATACTGTCAGACAGTGCTAACCAGAAGCATCTTACATTTTACGTGTTTTGCAGTTGTTTGATTTGAATTTGCATGGACTTCTGCTGTTGGTCACTTAGTTATAGATGTAAAATAAATTTGTAGCATATCTATGTGGGAAAAGTAATGACCACATTGTGAACTACTTGCTTCTAACCACTCTTGCCACAGTGCTCTTCAAGTAGAGCTTTCAAGGCTGTCAAAGAGCTTATTCTGCTTTCCCTGTACAGCACAGATTGCAGACAGAAGGACTTCAGACTTTGATACCTATTCAGCAATCAGCTCCCCATTCACCATTCCAATCTTAACACGGACACAGTAAATTCCTTCAGGCACCACAGCAGCTAACCAGTAACAGTAGAGCATTACTTAGAATTGTACTTAGTTTTCCTCATTTTGATGTAACTGAAGTCATGTTTGTGACTTTACAGTTTAAGGATTTACAACTGTCAGGCAAATCCTTTTTCCAGCTACACTTCCATAAAGAATACTGGCATTGAGCATCTTCATTTTCAAGCACGCATTCTTCTGTGATAAACAAAATGTATTCTACTTGTCTGCCCTGCAAAACATAAATATCTCTTCAACCAGTATCATAGTAAAATAGTGCTTTCAGTATGAAAGCACAAGTGACAATTTTAGCATTTAACAGAAGATACAGTAGAACTCAAAGCCATTACACTGCTCAGTGCAATCCAAAATACTATTCTGCTCTATGAGTAAGACTAGAACACCAGGTCTTTGACAGGTCAATACTACATTCTGGCTGCTTAGGCTGTTCCCTCAAATCCCTGTGTTCTCCCTGTTAACTGGGTAAGTATTTGTAGTATTTGAGCTCAGGTGTATGCAGTGCACCTGAGTGACCAGAAGGGGTGGAGCCAGGATCCATCCCTTCCCAAACCTCATTTAAGGGTTGGCAGTGAAGGTAAAGAGTATCTCTCTGGAGACTTTTTGAAGGTAAGCAATTTTTCTTCATTTGTTTCTGTATCTGTGGTTGTATCTGTGGTTATTGTTGTTGGGCTTGTTCTCATTTGTCGTAGCCTAGGATTGTGCTCTTCTTCTATTATCACTGTACCTTTCCTTACATTATAGCATTACAGTATTACAGCTATTATTTGCATTTACAGCATTTCACTATCCAACAGGCTAAAAGCGTGGTTGTGGTTACAGTCCCACACATTGGGTAGAATAGGTGTAAATGAACTTCACAGCTTAGACAAAATGGTATTTGCTGTGTACTTACGGGGTTACTTCTATATTAACTATTTTCCAACACCACTGAAGAATATGTAAGTTTAAATTCTATGCCTGTAAGCTGCCAGATAAGCCCCAAGAAAATTATGTGCAGCTGTTGGATTGGATAACAGTAATAGATAACATAATGGACCTCCAGATAAAAATAAATATGAACTAAGTGTGTTAAGTGTCCAAAAATGACAAAAGACTTTCAAATTGTTTCTCTGATGTAGAGAGTGAAATAGTTCAGTTAGCTTATAAGCAGGTTGAGCAATAAAGGTACTCTGGGAAAAAGTTCTGAAATTGCTTCTAGCCCTTTATTTTTTTTTTTTTTTTAAATAATTTTTATTTACTCGTGTTCTTGGGTTATGAAATTCCCTTTTTAAAAAATTCCTTTTGAGCCAATTTAAACCAGGAACAGCCTGAACAAAGATATCAGGCCAGGGATCATCTAACGTTTGTTGCCATCTTTTTTTTTTTTTTTTTTTTTTTTTTAATTGAAATGTTAACATTCGTGTGCTCTATAAATCAGTAGAAACTATTTCTCCCAGCTTCAAAATCCAGATTTATTGCTTGCTACATGTTTTGGTGCTGCTGTAATATTATTTCCAAAGCTTCATATAAAAAAAAAATAATAATCTTATGTACATTTACAGGCATATATATATATATATGCATAAGCTGACAATGTGTTTCATACCTGTAACAAAGCAAAGAAGCAACACCTCTGCTGGACTGGTCATTAATTATCATTAGCGAGTAATACAGCGTGTGACATTTGCCAACAGCTATTAGTTGTGTCTATTCCCATGTGCTTAGAAAAAGAAGAAATAACTGTGGTGTATTCCAGGAAATACATGAAGTTCTGATTCTGTGGCAAAAGACCTTCAGCTTTTCAGTAGTAACCACTACCGGTCAGGTGGCAATAATACAGCTTTAGTAACTGCTTTAGTGAAATGTTGCTGTCACCAAAAATCTCAGCAGCCAAGGACAAGTATAGACAGCAGCCTTTTTCACACTGAAAAATAAAGTGTAGTAGAATGACTATCAGGAATTAAGCCAAATTCTAGCACAGGATTCCTAATACATCTGAGAGGTTTTAGATTTCTAATACGAACTTAAGGTTGGCAATAGGCCTAGCTCCCTTGTGATATGAAACAGTAGCACAAGCCCTGGGACATTTTTGTTCTGTAGGATTATTTGTCTAGTTAAATATGTTTAGATAGGATATTTGGGTTTTTTCTTTTTTTTCTTTTTTTCCCATAAGAAATAAAATATAAAAATATAATCTAAAACTAGTAAAGGAATGAGAACTCCTATTTAAGGCTGGTTCTCAAGATTCCCAGAAGGGATCCTTGGGGATAGTTGGTCTGTTTCCTGACAACATGTAACAAGGTTGTTCAATTAGAAACATATGTACATGAATGAAAAGTGAGATATAACTGGAGTGAACAAAGAGATGGTCAAATCAAGACATCAAGTGGGATATTAAATTACTGAGACAGTGAATTTACAAAAAGGTTAGACAAAATAGGTAATGTTGAAAGAAAACGCCTGCAGAAAGACCTCAGAAAAATAAGCATTCAAGTTTCTTAGACTGGACGGCTTACTTTATAGATATGATCATAAATACTGAATAGAATTAATGATTTTTTTTTCTCTCACTATTTTGAGAATCTCTAAGTATTATAGAAAGTATAATTTCATTTATATTTATCTTGCTGTACTCTTTGGGTCTGGCTATTGAGCAGCTGCCTCCTGAACCTCTATAAGATATGTTATAGAACTGTGCATTCAGTAATATTTGTCAGTTGTCTTTATTCAAACTACTTTTTGGCAATGGTGCAGGCTTTGGGCTTCAGTGACTGTCAAAATACTGTTACCACAGACAGCAATGTTTTTAATAGTTAATCAAATCTTCCAAGTTACAGTGAGACACAAAGATCCTTTATGCTCCAATAGAAAAAACTCAGAGTTGAATGATCACATTATTACCTTTTTCTTTGTTCTGGTGTTAGAAAGGGTATGAATAATACTTGCAATTGCAACTTCTTGATTCTTTAAAGAAGAGAAAGGGATTATTGATGCCAGTTCTGAAAGACAACAAAAGGCTGTTTTTTGTTTTTACAGAAGTTTTAAATACTATTATGCTTTTTTTCAAGCTTAAATTGTACACACTTCACCTGAAAAAGAAAACTATAAGTCAAACTCCCAAAATTCAATTCCTGAGCCTCATATCAACTTGGTGTGCCATCTGAGAAAAATTTTACAGTCACGCTCACATTGTCTAATGGCTGTGTTCTTATATTATTGAAGATCCTTAGAATCAAGCTTTCAAGGCACAAACTTGCAGTTATTTATAAGCAGCTTGCCAGATCGGACAAATACGCAGAATCACAAGAGCACCTTTTACCTACATGCAAATTATTATGCTTACAAAGTTGGGTATCAACAAATAAACCTGTCAGTTTTGGGCATTATAACACCAAGATATTGTACATCTTCTCAAAAAAGAAGAGAGAGTGAGGATTGTAGCTTGGACTTTAGTCTTGTCAAGCCTTACTTAATGTTTTAACAGCATATATTTATAAACTTCATCGGACAATAAACAGAGACTATAGAGGTTTCTGAAGCTGAAGAAGAGCTTGGTTGGCCAGCTCTCTTATTGTATACGCTGGCAACTCCAGGGAACATTAAGATAAAGGTGAGTTTCTATATTTTAATGATAGCCTCTAGTTCTGAGAATGACATGCATTACTTGTTTGTACTTTGGGCACTGTCCAGTATCTCCCACATAATTATGTACACAAAAACTTTTCTTAATGCTTGGCCCTCAGCAATCACGGTCAAGTGGATGCAGCAATGCTTCTCAGGCCCTATTTTCTGTAGAACAAGAATACCAAAATTTGCTTAAAATTTTGCTTGAGAACTTTGGAAATATATGCATACATATGAAAAGGATGAAACTACTTGTCACTGTTCTGTTGAGTTCTGAAAGGCTAGTAAACACCTGGACACTAAGGTTTAAAAATGTGATTAAAATTTAAAATAAATAAATAAAATTAGAACTTTATAAACCAGGCAGATAAAGAGACTTTTGTCACTTAAGTTTCTCAAAGGAGTTTTCTCAGAAATACTTAGGTTTATTGCAGCAGGAAACCTGGAGTACGAAATACAGCAATTATGTGAAGTCCTAGCCTTTAATTAGTATACATGGCATACTTGATTTAGCATGGTTTGGCTATGTGGGGGGAGTCATTGTACAATAAGTCGCTGAATTCTCTATACTAATTCTTTGCAGAAAACCTTAGCTTTTAGTATTTATTTTATTAGTCCTGTTCAAAACAATAACTTATGTAATTAGATGTTATTCTAGATATTAAGTTGCAGAACTGGACCCTTAATCCTGACTCCATAAAAGCTTCATTTACCACCTTTCCAATTCATTTAACTCCTTCCACATTTCATATGCTTAGCTGACTGACTAGACAATCTTTGGTCACTTATGTCCTGCAGGTGTCTGTGCTAGTGAGTAGCTTTAAAATGTTGATGTTTCCATCCTGGGAACATGCAGGATTTTTTTTCCCCATTTGATTTTTAATATTATTTTTAATATTTAAGTCATTAGGGAACTCTGAAGGCATCAATTTGTTGCTTCAATAGCACGAGGTAGTTGCTAAATTTATTTGGTTTATACATGGTGATTAAAGGAGAATGATTCTTTTTTTTTTTCCTGCCCTTTGAGGGAGCTTATGGTGTTATGGGCGACATGTCAGCAATAATTAAGAAATATCCTGGTACAAATCCCAAAAGATACATATTTTTACAAATAATTCCCCATGGAAAAACTTTAAAAATGATGCACTTGTTCTGAAAAATGCTTCAAGCCTTCTCTAAATAGATTATATTGCTGGGTTATTTAAGAGTGCGTGACTTGAGGTGCACATTTTGCTTGTAACTCATAAAACCACAGTACAGTTAATCAAGGGGAAAAGCAGGAATAATGTTCAGTGAGCTCTTATGTCTCACAAAGCCATTCTCATTCAGCCAATAACACAGCTTCTTGTTTTATTCAATTGTAATAGGAAGAAAGTAAGAGTTTCTTCAGCCAAGTCCAAAAAACGCCTTTTGTTGGCTTCGCACTTTTCTTTTAAAACACAACTTTCCCTTGTAGGCTTTCCCATCCAATCTGGACTCCAGAGATTGAATTTCTTTGTCTCTTTTGAGGGTAGTCTTTTAGAATAATGTATTTCAAATACTGCCCAGTGCGGTAAGCCTTCTGCTGTGTGTTTTACAGTTCAATTTTCCTAGCAACTGCATAGAATAATCAGCACTTAGAAGAGTATCAACTACAGCTGCAGTCCTTATAATGATAATCTGTTGAATAAAAGATGTTTTCATCTTTTTCTGCCATAATCTTTGCCTAATTTTAAAAAACTGAACAGCAAATTTTAAAATTGTTCTTCAAAATTGAAGCAGCTTACCTTGTTCCATCTTCTGCTTAGGAGGCAGTGAAAGGAGCAGGAGGAAGGGAAGGCAAAAAAAGCACGTATATATCGAGGAGAAACCAGAACAGAAAAAAAATGAGAAGAGGTAAGGATTGTAAGAGAAAAGTATAGGTTTTCTAATTATTGTCTTTTTTTAAACTTATGAATTGAAACTTTCTTTAATGCCCACCACCTATTGGTTCTGAACACTCATATTTCTGCTGCATATATGAACTCAAACTTTTAGATACAAGGTTGATTCAAGAACTAAACTTTTTGTCCTTCAGGCATTGGAAATCAGGGCACATAACAGAGTATTCACATGAGGTTTCTCCTAAGGGACATGCATTTGACACACTACATTTTGGTGCTATTTTCAGGTCCGTCATAGAATTGGACAAAACACTGTGCATGGTTAGGAGATACAAGTCATAATATAACAGTGCAATCAACTGTCATTATATGCCATGTTTTTCTGATTAATATTTGACTATCCATGAACAGCAAGAGCTCAAACAGCTGAGCACGTCCAGCATACAGGAATTGCCTTTGCCCCTCACCCCATCAAAACTAATAATAATTAATCTCCTGTGCTCAACAGATTTTTTTTGTCTACTATTAGAAGATAGCTAAATATGAAGTCTGGAACACTGCTATCACTGGAAAATGTCTGAAATGTTAGAGACAGTACATACCAATAGCTTCATATAGATGTACAAACAATTGAGTAGCATTTCAGTTCTCTTAAAGATGAGACAGAAGTCTTTCTTTAGAAAGCAGCTATTGGTTTTGCTATTCAGAAGAATGAGGTTTCTACAGGAAGGAAGTCCTCCTGCAGGAGGTAGGTCTCTTGATTTTTTTTTTTTTTTTTTTATTTTTATTTTTTTTTCCACAAGGTTAAGAGAGAGAAACATTTTCCTCCAGAGAGACAGAAGCAGCAGCAGAGTCTTGTGGACACAGCAGCATTCCTGACATTTACATCCCTTATTCTATTGACATCTGTATCTGTAATCCACCTCTGATCCATCTCTCAGATTGCAAATCCTTCCTTACATGTTCAACAGAGTGTAAGCTACAGAAGGCAGTACATTCAAGTCAGGCAGGATGAGAAAATCACATCTCAGGTTCCCTATATCTTGCCTATACATGCCTTATCTTTCTCATAATGTTTTTCTTTCTGGTTTTGTTTTCAGGGGCTTCCTTTAATTTGAAAGGAATCTATATATATGCCCATCCTCTTGTACAGGTACAGATTCTCTTGTCCTGCAAAAGACCCTTTAAAATACCAAAGCAAAGCTGCTTCAACACTTCATTCAGAAGAGCAGGGATTCAAGCATCTGGCTAATGCTTTTTTCTGCTATTGATCTTTCCACCGACTTCCACTCTCAATTCCAGCCAGTGAAATTATGACCCAGTAACTTAAACCAAGCTGCTGGTTCAGAGAATCAGACTGGAATTTTAGTGTGTGCTACTCACTTAGCATAGGTATAACTTAGATGCGTAGTTATGACTTATGATTAGTACTTAAAGGCATATAGCAATCAGAAAGGGACATCAAGTAGACGGGAACTTATGCAGCATGCTGAAATACAGTGAATGTTACATGTCAGCAGTTGTCTTCAGTAGGATCTCATGAAAATTGACCCCTTTCCTAGATTCAGTAGCAAAGTCAATGCAGGAAATGCAATGACAAATCCTTTGGATATAGTAATTACTACACTTCCTTAAAAAAAAAAAACAAAAAAAAAACAAAACAAAACAAAAACAAACTTACATTTAAAACAAAGCAAACTAAAACAATTGTTGTAATGATATATCCCCTATAAAGAAAAAAAAAAAAGCTTATTTTTGAAATTAAAGAAGCAACATTAAGATTCAAAAAAGATTATAATGTTATAGTGGTGTTCTGAATCTTCACCTGGAGTCTTACATCTGTTTTTTTTTTTTTTTTTTTTTTCTCAGATCTAGGTCGTGTTGTTTTTTTTTTGTTGTTAGGTTTTTTGTTTTGTTTTGTTTTTTTGTTTTTGGTTCGTGAAGAAATGGAGACATGAAAATGGCATTTTTAGCCAGTAACTCATGCATTTAGATTTCTGGGTTTAGGTTTTGGAAAAAATGCACCTAGTTGTTTTCTTATTACAATACTGCTGGTTTTGTTCACCGGGCCATGTTTTTCTTGGAATGTGGTAACATGGAACGTTTTAAATTATGGGCTCTACTTTTTACTATCCAATGTCTACTAAATAAGTCCATCATCTAATTCTAAATTGGTGAAGCAGCAAACTTATGCCTGTAGCCAGCAATACATATATTTTCACTCCAGAGAAAAGTCTCTCTGTTCTAAATTTACTGAAGAGAGTTTCACAGACAAAAGAAAGGCTCTTTGCCAAACCTAGCTTTGCTTCTTTATAATAATACTTTGTCTCTTCAAATACCCTAACAAAATACTGTAAACTACTGCGAAGTTTCCATCAAGGCTATAATCAATAATAGCAGTTGCTAAGCTTCAGCTGACATAACATCAGAATCTTTTGCATACAAGTGTTTAAATGAAACAATGGAACAAATGAAGACATTAGATTGGATGTAAATATTAATCAAAGTCATATTTACACTCTAACTATAAACAGTTTTTGAAATATGAACCATACATTATATTAAAAAGATACAGGATGTAATCGCTGCTACTGCAATCCACTGCATACTTTGCCACCCACCACAACAATCACCATTGTCTGCTGAATACACATGCTGCTTGGAATACACACTGATGGGTGCATTAAAAATGTAGTGAGATTCTCAAGGGGTTTGGATTAGGGAGTTAGTTTGAATAAGAAATGTAGGGTTGGAATTATAATCTGATATTTATTTGAAGCTCTGGAAGGTTACCCATCTGATTTCTTCACTTAAATTTTGTACTGCTGTTCTTGTGATTGAGTCACTGGGCTGGATTCAGTTCCCCAGTCTGATACAAACTTAATCTGCTGAGAAATTCTAGTCCTAAAATTCAAGCTAATATCTAATGTTTTGCTGTCTCCTTTTTGTCTTATTCTCTGCTTAGGTTCTGTCTGAGTAGGAACGTCTTGTAGTATATGTGCAAAGAGTGTAGAGAATTCCAAAAATCCTCATCTCAGCTAGACCTCTAGGTAATGCTGCAAGTGCTTAATTTTCCCATCTTTTCAGGAATTTTAAAATTCACCCTCATCTCTATGCCCGTTTTTATTAAGAATGTTGGAGTTCAACGCTTAAAATTGAAAGAAAGAAAGAAAATGAAGTTTTTAAAGTTCCAGTGTCTGTCTCCTTAAAAAGACATCTACAACACCCATTTTATCTAATGCAAACTGAAACAATGAAGTGAAACTCTTCCCAGATTCTCTTTCCAAACCCACTCAACACAACTCTTTCCTTGCTTTAAAAAAAAAAAAAAAAAAAAAAAAGCACCAGGCACTCCAGTATTTGGAATTACTATGGATATCTCAGAACCACAAACTGAGATCGCTTTCAGCTTGTTTTGAATGTTCTTTGACTCACACTGATAGTGGTTTTGAAGAGGATTTGCAAAGTAAGAACCAGATCTGTGTCATTTTAGAAATAGTTCGTTTGAAGAAACCACCATAATTACATAATGTCTGTGAAGCTATTAATGTTTCTACCCCCCATATTTTATAAGCTACTAGTTCAAGAGGATCTTCATTTCAATGAAGAGAATAAATGTTATTCCCCACCTAGCTCTTTAGAGTGCACTAATTTGCTTATTTTCTTGAAGACAACAGTACATTGCAATTGTACTGAAGAAACACTCAAGCTGACCCTCTCTGCTCATTCTCTCCCACTTCCCCAAGCAAAAGTTTCTAATAGTTCACTTGGAGGTCTTCCAGTGATTTCTATCTGTAGCTTTGAGCAGGTGAATGTGAAGAACAAGGTTGCAGACAAACTTTTATTTAGCATCTAGAGCTATGGAGTTTTATTTTGTAGCACAATGTAAAATAAAGGAAAACTTCTACCTCTCAAAATTCCACATAAAAAATCTTCACAACACGAGAAGTTGGCATGAAATAATTTCTCTCTCTAAGCCCTTTTGTGAAAAGCTAGGCACCGCTCCCCTGTTCCCTACTTCCAGCTATTGTATTTGCAGATCTGGAAAGATTTAGATTTAAGGTTTTGGATGGGTTTTAACATACTGTAAGACCACAGTCAGTAATAACAGAAGCCTGATGGTTTACAACTTCTGTGACTAACACCAGCCTACTGGATCTATTAATAGGTCTAGTGTTACCTTGAACTACTCTTGCACTGACTTTGTACTGCAAAGACTCACTGCGAGAGTTGATATATGAAGCTTGGATAATCAAACAAGCAGGTAAGATAATACTACTATTCTGTTCTTCCTCACGTTTATATTTCACCTTCTAGTCATCTTGTATAATAAAGAACAGCTGCAGAACAGGCATTAAAAAAACAGAAACAACAAAATGTCAAATTCTGATAATATTAACTAGCACTTTCATGCATACACACTGAGGACTGTGCCAAACTATTTACTTGTACGAACATTTGCCCTTCCAAAAACCTAGAAAAAAAACGAGTCTCAGTTACAATTCACTCACATTAGCTACTTTTCACTTTTAGGGTTCACAGTCTCCAGCCCACTCACCAGAATGCTACTAAGTGAAGAAAATGCTGCCATCAATTTTTGTTTCAGTTTATTGCGAGTGCTTTTCTTTCCATAAAATGAGTTCTTAATTTCCCTTAACAAGCCTATTCCCAGAAGGGCACTGGACCAGAAATTTGCATTGGGTACTATATGTTTTCCTCAGACCACTGTTCAGGTATCTATACTTCTGTCAGAAAATGAAATATAATTTGTAAATACAGGAGGAAGAATTTTTAAAGAACAACGTAAAGAACAGTGAAACTAATACATGCATTCTGACTCAGAACTCCCACTCATCATTTTTTGTTAAACCAAAAAAATGTGTCTCTCCCAGAGTCTTTGGAATTCCTTTAGAGTAATGATGCCTGTTTTTCCTGATTGCTTTCTTAAATTAACAATTCTTGTGTTCATTTTCTGTGATAGCACTAGAACAACGTTGAAAAGTATCTAAACCACATGGAAAACTCAGTTATGAGGGCAGTTATTTCAATTCATCAAATTACATAAAAGATATGATTTTTACTACACACTAAACAATGAACTAACTAAAGAAAATATGAAAAGCATATCCTGTTGCCCACAGTTCTAGGGTGTTTTGTCAGGGATGCAGCAGACATAACCAGGCTTCAGTTCTTCACTTCAGTACCTACTTCTGCAGAACTGAATGGAATCCTTTTACTGGCAGGTGAAGAAACAGAGTTCCCTCAATGCCTTTCCTACAAAATGCTACAGTTTAAGTATCTAATTCAGTTGAAATGCAGCAGTCAGGAATTCCTAACTGAGGGACAGAAATAAAGGCATGATCCTTCCTCACTGATTAACATTCATGATCTGGACGGCTTCCTCCACATTCTTTTCCAGCAAGTGCCAATCTTTAGGAATATTACTCTTTGGTACTTATCTTTGGTTCTTATCTTGTAGCACATAGAGAACTTAGATCCTAAAGATGATGTGAACACTCCCAACTAGCAAAGTGCTTGAAAAAAATTGTTACCGCAAAAAAAAAAGTTACAATTCTAAATTAAATTTGTTGTTCTCTCTGTAATTACCTTCCACAGTATACTTGTTATGGATGTCCCGAACAATTTTCAACATTTTTGGTACTAAATACTACACAAGCCCACAGAGAAACAGCTTTCTCTTTAACAAACTTACCATATATGAGTTGCAAGGAAAGCAATGAGAAGTTTGTCCTACACACTTCAGAGGAAAAGGAAGGCATATAGCTTCTCTCTGTTTGCCAAAGTTGTGCTGCTAAGGCAGTATTATCACAGTAATATTTAAAATAATGTTGTAAGTAGGAACGCAGCTGATGTTTTATGTGTTCTTTTCAGAGATTTCAGTGGCAAAAATTCACAAACATTATACATGCACTTAATTTTTTATACTGTGATTTCAAAATGAGGCTTGAGCCTCAAGGTGCCTTCCTCAATTAAATGTATCAGTTTAATGCATGCATGCAAGCATGTACAAAACTCTACTTGCTAGACACTCCGTCTATCATACTTCAGAGTTTAAAAAAAATGGGGTGAGGGAAGCAATGTTTTACCTCTAGTTTTATTCTTAAAATGTAGATGAAAAATAAAAGGAGGTTGTGTCAAAATGTACTCACCATTTCTGTTGTGGCTTAAGGAACTATTAGTTTTCGAAGGTATTGGTGGGCTGTGGTATAGATTTATTCCTACAAGGACTGGGGTCCAAATTTCTCAAATTTGAAAAAGCAAAAGAGGGTCTTAAGACACCATAACACAGTGTGTCTTTAAGGAATCATTTGGGCACCTAAGCAACTCTCACTGTCCCAGGGATGTTCTTTTACCTTACCTTCCAGGAGCCTTTCTAAACTCTTGCTGAAGAAAATAGTTGAGTAATTGTAAAGTCCAGCTAGCTGGCATGTAGGAGATTCTGAGATACTCTATCACAGTAGCACTGTTACAGAGGTGGGATTTTTGTTACTGGGAGCCATCTCTTTCAGTTGTTGCAATGACAACTTTTAGTTTGCTATAGTAGAAGATTCTCAAGCCTCTGAATGTGGGCCTCATCCCACAACATCCATTTGCTTCCCCCTGTAGTCCATTGTCAAAGAATAAATCAATATGTTCTAAGCAAAAAGTTTTATTTCTTAAATGTCTCCAGCATGAGTAGTATTTCTCACAGAGTTTATGTCATGTTGACTTACGTATTAGATTGCATACTAGGCCTCCATTAAGGTATAGATTTCTGTAAAGTTCCTTTTCCATAGTGTTGAATTGCTAGTCAAAAGACAGTTCTCACACCCTAAGACTCTCTAACACCACAGGCTAAGTAGACCTTGTTCAGCTGTTTAACACTGCAAAAAGAAAATGCTCTTCAACAAACTAGTGCCATGTTGACTGGCACTGTATATGTTGTATTTGTATATCTTTTGTTGTATGTGATATCTTTTCCTTTGTATCTGGAATGAAATGAAAAAGAAGGCACTTCTGCAATTGACTGCATTAATACTACTTCAGTAAAGATAGGTTAAACCACAGCCCACTGGTGTCTTACTGGTTAAGGCCAGTTAAAAAAAGCCCAACTACTCTCCAGCTTTTCAAAGACAACCTGGCTTAGCAAACTGAAAAGTCACTCTATCTTACTTACAGTTAACACATTTAGCAGGAAGGTTGAATTCACAACCAGATTTATAGGCATAACCACTTATACACACACACCATTTCTCTCTCTGAAGCTCTTAGACCAAGCAGAAAGCAAGCACTAAACTCAAACTTCCATATAATGTTATTGGTGTTATTATTATTATTATTATGCACAGAAGCACAGAACAGCTAAGGTGCCTCTACAGATTGCCTAGTCCTGTGCAAAGCAGCGTCAGCTACAGTAGGTTGCAAAGTGCATGATCACTTGGGCTTTGAATTTCTCCAGGGGTAGCAACTCTACAATTTCTGTGGGCAACCCATTACACTGTTTGACTATCCTCACAATCAGTGTTGCTTTATATATGTAAATACAATTTATTACATTTCAGTTAGTGTTCCCTGCCTCTTATCCCGTCACTGAATGTCACATTTTTCAGTGATGGTCCATATTTTACCACTATGGCGATAAGATTCTTCTTTTTTCCAGATTTTTTTCTTTTCTCTCATACCTTCTATCTCAATTTAATTTCAGCTCTGACTCCCACATAAGCAACTACAAAAAAATTACACTAAGAATTCCTTAAAGTTATGAAGCCATTCCTTGTTTGTCAACTACATTTTTCTATATTTCTAGCAGCATTTCTGTGACAGGAAATAAGCAGCATAAAACACAGCATTCTCTGAGAAGTCCATACTCACATCACTGGAGCTCACTCTATGAAGAGTGAGGCTCAGGCTTCCACTCCCCCTGCTAATTGTCAAATAGCTATTATGATAGCTAGTATGTATGTATGTATGTATTTGTAGTCTCTGCTAAACTGAGATCTTCTTCTGGCAGGTTCACAGTTAAAGTCAATTTTACAACCATGCTACCAAACAAAATAAAAATAAAGGGCTCAATAATGGAAAACCTGACACCACCTAAAATATAACTAAATGAGCAGAAGTGATTCTGTAATATATATATATATATATATTTTTAAGCCTACAGAAACCAACCAATGTTAATTATTAATCAAAAGCAAAGCACCCATTTTAAGCATTTTTCAGAGAGATGTGCTCATTTAATTTCTTGCTACCATGTATTATTTTATATCAGTAACTGTCATTCAAAGCCAGCAACACTTACACAACTGCAAGGACACTGCTCAGAGGTAACACCCCAACGACAAAAGCCTTAACAAAAACACGGAACTAATCAGCAGTGCAATCTTGTCATCTTCCTATATTTCTGTCTTCCTTTTTGCCCACCCAAACATTCCATACTGACATAAGTTTCAGTGTTCTATATTGTACCACTAGCAGTTCAGAAAAGAAGAATCCCTATCAGTACTCTGTGGTTTAATCCCCACAGGAAATATATTAGAAATAGACAATGTGACAGAACCCCACACTTGTTTCAAGCCCATGGATATCAAGGAAATCACTAAAGGTCATTTTGTTTCACAGTGTTCTTATTTCTTAGCCTTTGCGGACGAACACAAAAAGCAGTTCCATCTTCTTGTATTTCTTGCTAACCTCTTATCTGGGAGAGGTGGGAGAAATCAGATGGATAAGTTACTACTTAGTTCTGAAGAAATAACTGGAAAGGTGAGGTGAAAAAAGCCCACTAATGGAATGAGAAACATAGTTAATAAAAACTAACACACGTTTTAGAACAATACACTGTCAAACAAGGGTTTTAAAATGCAGAGTAAAATGTTCTTACTTATCGTGATATTGGTCATCGATTTGGAATGTACGTTTTCTGTTCTCACTACAGTCTCAAGGTTGCTGTGAATTAATTGTGTGCTTCCTTCAGTCCTCATTACAGTCTTTGACACAAGAATGAGTTTTCACAGAAGTGAATGCCAGGATGTTCTGATTCTCATTGAATATTCTCATTAATCCATTCTTAGGACAAAGATAATGATAAAGAATAAGCACAGATATTAATTATTTTATTTCTTATGGCAATCCCGGGGATGTAATGAGAATGAAATGATTGCCTCTTTTTGGTTCTAAAGGAAGGGTTTTTAAGGATAGAAAAATATTCAAAATTAATTTATTCTTGTAATTAAACTGTGATAAGACCAGGAGCTTAAAACACATCACATTAATTCATTCTCAATGCCAGTTTTAAGGGCCCAAACCTGTACGTGTCAATTAGAGTGAGAAGGAGAATACAGGTCAGTGGAGAATAAAGCATCACAATTTTTTTTAGAAATATATACTGCAAATAAACAATTGTAATAGTCCTAAAATAGCAGCAAGACATAATGACTCCCTAGATCATTTCTCTGCATTTCTATTCATTTACAACAGGACTTCTGCATTGGAAGCTGTGCATTATTACAGTTCTTTCAAAGACAGCTAAAGCTATCATAATCATTTTTGAGAGGCTTAAAGTAAAATCCATCCAGCTTTCATGAGAGAAACACATTTGAGAGAGCAAACACTGGTCATGGGTCACATACTATCACCTACAGGAAAGGCATTAAGGAACCCTAGGCTGCTCAGATTCAGGTTCAGGAGAAAACAAAGCCTTGAACTCTCAACAGCTAACAAATACAGCTCTCTCAGCCCATCTTTATAGCAGAGGTGCTCCAGCCCTCCAGTCATCTTCGTAGACCTCCTCTAGACCCTCTCTAACAACTCCACATCTTTCTTGTGCTGGGGGCCCCAACCCTAGTTGCAGTACTCCAGATAGGGCCTCATCAACCTCTTCTTTAGGTAGGTTCTTACCTCTTTCAACTAAGTTTGTTTTGAATGGTTAGAAGATCTTAAATCTGTCTTAAAATCTTACATTACTCAGCTTTGATTTCAGTGAGCTTTGCAGTATGGAGATGAGGATAATACATTGATTTTCCTAGCCTAGTAAATTCTAAAAGGAAGGAATTCTTTTCTTTATCCGTACACACATTGTATCCAATTAATTTTGGCTTTGTTTGTATTGTTATGAATATTCTAGCAGACTAGTCAAGGAATGGGAATATTCACCTATTTATTAAATTTGAAGTTTGATACATTAATGCTAGAAGCAGTGAAAGCCTTCAAGGCACTCAGATGTTTATGTAATACTGCATTCTACAGTGTCTTATTCACATTAAGATCTTGATTCTCAGATTTTTTCATCCAGTTGGAAAACAGGGTTGCAATGGTTACTCCAAACAACTCAAACATCAATTTGTACAGTCTAGGTATTTGCAATGAGTAAGCCACAGATCAAGAAATTACTTTCCAAATAATGTCTAATTGTGAAAGAAACACGCTACTTTGCGGCAAGAAGAGGGGTGGAAACTTTCTAAGTACTGGCTATTCATTCTCCCAGCTTTGCATTCATATCACAAATTTTCCTAATTTCTAAACAATGTGGATGTGTTTTTACCTCACTGACTGCAATTTGAAATGTCTTCCATCACACCACAGTGGAAAGTAGTCATATGTCTTTTCATGTATTCTATTCCTAGTCAGAGTGTCTTGGGAAGGCATTGAGTGCTTTCTTACAGTATTGTAGCACTAACTAGGGGAAAAAGGAAAAAACAAACCTCTGGGAGTTGGCAGAGAATTCATTGGGACAGGTAAAAGCTTAGAAGATTTTGCAAGAGTAAAGGCAATAGACTACGAGAAACTTTTTTTCTTTTTTTCTTTTTTTTTTTTTTGGTTTATAAGTAGTGTTTTAAATAGGAATTTCAGACAAGAAATTAAAATTTAAACAATGTAAGTGCCTCAGAGAACCAGGCTCTAAAGCAGTCCCTTAATGGGACTCTGACACAGCCTTTATTTTTTAATGTGAAGAAGGGAAAGGATTTGTCATTAAACTTTAAAAATAATCAAAATCCTTTTTGTTTTTGTGGGCTGGCAGTGTTACTAAGAACGATTGTGTTCACTTAGTGCGTGTCCACTGGTAGGGAAACTTCCTTACATGTAACAGGGGTTAGAGTTCCAAATTTAAGTTTGTCTTGGCTGTCCTGGAGTCTATATACTTTTTTGATCAATCATGCTGAACTTCTTGTCTGAATTATCTCCTCTTAACAATAACACCTTAACAGAGTTTCTTTCCCAGCTTTCAGAATATGAAATAAGAAACAGCACGCAAGGCACCTACATTAAATGGATGTGATTTAGGAGAATATCACTTGCTGTCTTTCCTATGATTTGTGCTGAGAAATACAATTAAGACATTTTTTATTCTATGCAGTTGCACAATTTAACACAAACCTAGAGAAGATGTAAAATCATCTTCCTGTTCTGTTATACAAACATCAAAATTTTCTATTGCTATTAAATTTTCTGCATTCATCATCTTTTAGTCTCTCTCTTTTCAGTAAACTGGTCATTGTAAACAGCAGGAACACACAGAATACAAACAGGAAACACTGCAGTTACAGCTCTGAGGAAACATGCCAGCCTGTAGGAGGAACCCTTGGCACCAGAGGTGCTGAATTTCAACAAATCTGTTAATACAAGTAGGGTAGCTCTTAAACTCAGCCTTTAGGCCCTGTTACTACCTACAGCAGTGTCAGCAGTGAAAAGTAAATGAAACTAAGTACAAAACCAATGTTCCTTGATCTACACAAGGTTAAATATACGCTGATGAGCATCAGTATTTCCAACAACAAAATTATGCCTTTCTACTCGTCACTGGTGGACCTTGTTCTCACAATATTGCTACTTACTTTGGTAATGAAAGTCATTTTAAAGTTGAATCTGCAAGTGAATATACTGCGGTGTACACAGTGCATAGTTCCCATAAATTTAGCACACAGGAATTTATTTCAGCAGCTACAGCTTTCAGTAGTTCATCAGTTTTGTTTTGCATGAATGTAATTTACCTTTCAGCCACCAAAGGCTTACAGTACAGGTCTTGTATTGAAACAAAACTAGTACTGTACCAGCACTCACATAGTGCTCCTGAAGAGAGGAAAAAAACCTCATATTTATTCCAAAGTTTTCCAAGCAGTTAAACTCAAATTCAGATGTATATCTCTGTACATTTTTAGAGCAGTGTTAACACATGGCTAGTAAAATTACAGTTTCAATAATGCAGCTGTAATTATTTATATAATACAATGATGCATAGTCTCCTTTGTTTCCTCTTAAGGAAAAAGAAAAAAAAAAGCACTGGAAAAGGAAAGGCTATTGAAATTCTATCATATTGTATAGTCGTAGGTCTAAGAGAAAGAGAAATCCTGTGGTCTAAAGTGAAATAAATCACTGAGTTTCAGAGACAGTCTTATCCATTGGAAATAGCCACAAATTAAAGCGAAAGACAGAAAGACATTTCAGTTCCTGAAAGCGTGGAGATTTGTGTTGATGTTTGGCTTTATCAACTTTCAGGAAGAAGGACCTGTTTAATCACTGGAAATTCTACCTTACTTAGAGAATTTGGCCCAGTTTCTGCTATGCATGTTAGCTTATTTTATAAAATATGGGCCAGGCTCATTTTCCTTGAAGTCACTGGGATTTTTGGCATTGATTTCAAGATGAACAGCCAGTGGGTCCGGAGTAGAGAGGATAAGGAAAAAAGCATACTACCTCTTACAGTACAGATCAAATCAAAATGCTTGAGCTTCAGGGGGTGCATTTCCTGATGTTCTCTTCATGCCGTAGATATTGCTTTTCACAATAACCAAATTCTTCTATAGTCAATTTTACAACTATGTCTGCTGTCAAGAATTCAGTAAATCAAATGACTTTTTATGGCATTTTACAAGAAAGAAAACTATTCAGGTAAACTGACAAGTCCAAATAGGAAAAAGAGACTCCAACTAAAGCGTATGTTATGAATCATAGCCTACTACCCCTGCTGGGATTGACAGAGATCTCCAGCCCAAAATGAATTCAAACCAGTTCACAGGGATTCTTAAACTTTTGCTAAAAAGGGAAGCCAAAATGATGACAGCTTTATTAGAGCATATAACTCAAAATAAGCACCAATGCATTTTAAAACACTTCAAGGGCATCTTTCAATATGAATCTAATTCCTTTTAAGATACGACTCAACTTCCTAAATAATAGTATTTCTTTATAAAAAGTAGTAAGCACTTATATTTGCATTAGAATGAGATATTTTGTTAGCTGGGCTAAAAGTCATCTCTTAAGTAAGTATTCCAGCAATACATACTGAGTTTCAATAGCTTTTTGTCCATTCAGGACTGCTATGAGCCTTGATACTCAGGTGTTCAGGATTATCAAAGAGTCTACATAATTATGATACACCGTGTTACAAGACCTTTATATAAAACAAATACAGCTAAATATACTTCTGATTCTTAGAAAGTACCAGGTCACACTTATGAATACTATGGGCTTTTGCCTCAGCAATCTTCTACAACCATAAGGAGTGAACATATCTGAGATATTCCTAGAGAGATGTATGATCTGCTTTATTTTAATGGTGCACTTGCACATACAGATGAAAAAATCTTTTCATCTCTTACTGTCAGTCTCAAATATTTGGTAATGTGCTAACAAATATTTCTGTGACTGCACAAGGAGTGCCAAGTTAATGCTGTATGAACCCTTCCAGACTTAATGTTTACTGCATAACTATCTGCTTCTGTCAATCAATGAGCTTCCATCACCATTCATACTTTTTTCAGCTTATTAAGCAAATCTAATCATATAATCACAGAATGGCTCGGGTTGGAAGGGACCTCAAAGATTATCAATTTCCAACCCCCCTGCCACAAGCAGGGCCACCAACCTCCAGATCTGATACTAGGCCAGGTTGCCCAGGGCCCCATCCAACCTGGCCTTGAACATCTCCAAGGATGGAGCATCCACAACCTCTCTGGGCAGCCTGTTACAGCACCTCACCACTCTCTCCGTAAAGATCTTCCCCCTGAATTCCAGTCTAAACTTTCCCTCCTTGAGCATAAAGCCACAGTACGGTTGTGTAACAGATTAAAATGTTTTAAGCAAACAAGATAAGTTAAACAATAAAATAATATGAAAGATACTTTACTGTTACAATGATATAACAAGTAAATAAGTGCCTTCCTTTATCAGGAAAGAAAAGATTATCTGTTCTCCCAGATACATGGAATAGATCACATTTTAAAATCTGTATTTATTGTGTCCCAGTAAGGAGGAGTTTTTCCTTAGAAGTTGCTTAGTTTAGACAATGAATTGAGTCTTAAGAGTATTATCAGAATGAAAAGAAGTATATCTCTTATTAACCAGGAAAGACAGCATCTTAACTAGGTCTGTCAAATGTCCCCGTAGATACCATGGACAATTTTAACCCTGTAATGGGACAAAAGTCTTTTCAGAAAATGCGGTACTTGATATAATGCAAGACAGTTCCAGGTTAAATCAGTACATGTTCACTGGGATAGAGTGCATAGATCACTGCCTCCAGCAAACAAGCTTTTTTGATACTAGAGATATTTCTCCTTCCTTGTCCATTACCACTCTTTTCATATCTTCATCTGCCTTTTGCTTCACCAATTATTTAATTCTAATTTATTTTTCAGAATCTGTGGTGTACTGCAAGTAACGTTCAAGCCTGATCCAGTATTGTCTTTCAAGCAAACAACTGATTAGGGATATACATAACATTAATTTATTTCTATGTGAAACCACACCTTGCAAAATAGGAGAAACACTGTAACACTATGTGCCGTGTTATAAGATTTTTGTACATCTTGTTCTTTGATTACTTGTTTTTTTATGCTTGAATATTAGGAACAGCAGCTAAGAGAGTGCTGCATACTTACATTTGCTTTTCATACCCTCTAAACCTTCCTTGTCTTGTTCTTGTTATAACTAGTGCCACATCAGCCTCCTAACTACCTTTACAACCAAGGTTTTTCATCAAGCAATATTGTTTGAAGAATTGAGGTCAGACTGGCAGTTGCTGACCTCGTCATTCACATAATAAATCCTGATTATTCTAGGGTTACAGTTCATGTGTATAATCTGATCATGAATGCTCAGTAAAGTATATAACATCTAGCACAATATTTTGCTAACTGTATCAAAGTGAAATAAATCATAAGTTTAGATGGTGTGGAAAGAAGAAAGAAAAAGGCAGTAACAGACAAGCAAAAGCAACATGGGGATGACAGCTGCAGAGCTATCAAAACACATTCACTATTACGCTTTTAAAACAATTAAAAAGAATTATTATTTTTTCCTCAACAATTTTCTGCAGTAAAATACATGTTACAGGTTCCCCAAAACAAAAATCTTCAGATTAGATTATTACGTTTCACATTCAGTGCAAACATTCACTCTAGGTACAAAAACTGCATCCTGTAGTAGTAGGAACCACCTACAAAATTATCAGTTGATACGAAAAGGAGGAAATCGTATTCGAAGAAACAAGGACTATGGAGAGAACGCCATGTGCACTCTCTTGTCATTCCCCTGGACTACTTATACTAATGCTAGATTTTCACTAGTTTTAAAACAAATTTCACATCCCTCTTCATCTCCTGTAAAGGTCTCAACAATTCCCATATATCAGAGATATAGGCAAAGTGCTTCTGAACTTCAAGAGCTCTCTTCCATGATGGTATGTTAATCCAGTAAAGATGAATTTGCCTGTGCAGACTATTCTGAATCTGCTCTAGTTTGAAGCACAGAACAAATTCTCATCAGTAGCCTAGAAGGAAAGAAAGAAGACATGTTCCTTTTCTCAGGTTTTCATTTTTGACAGCAAGCATTCTATGGCAGAATAGCCCTAAGAATAAGCAGAAGCCTTGTGTATGGTTATAGCCGCTCAAGAACATTTCAACAAAACCCCTTTCTAATTAGAAACTCTTAATTCAAAAAATTTTCATTTGAAAAATGAGTGCTTTTTAATAAATACTGATAATAAATACTGATCTGACAACTTTTTAGAACTTTAAATATTTTCATCTACAAATTCATTTTTTCTTTAACACATTCAAGTCTCATCCAACCTATTCATCACAAATATTATCTGTTTAAGAATGCTGCAAAACAGATTTTCTTCATTTCTGTCAAAATTTTGTGTAAGAGGAAAAAAAAATAGTTTTAACTTTGGCAGAAACTGTTTTGCTTTCTATCTAGATATCTACATACTCCATAGTTAGCAATTCAGTTTTATATAAACAAATAAAAAAGTGCAGGTGAATGCATTGTTTCCTGGGTTTGTTAAGCACCTCTGTAAATGGCTCATCATCTGTACAGCCTTCTATGATCAATATAATCCTATTTCTCTTTAAATTAAACAAACAAAAAAATCTCTTGAGGTCATCTTAGCTCTCTTTTTCTTTTTTTCCCCATTATAGTCTGAGATCTTACCTATCAGCTCTGTTTAATTTAGGCACAAGAGCACGTCCTGAAAAAGGGATGTACTTCAAAAATAAAAATGTATCTGAGAATACTTTCTAGGAAAACAGAGAGAAGTTGTTACAGGAAAATCCTGGCAGTTTTGTACACATTGCAAGGAAGATGACCTTAATGATGAATTAGCATGCATTCTAAATTTGGATCTACCACCTAGCTAGAAGAACCTGTGGGTATCAAAACTAGAATCAAGGATGATCTTTGTGTCAAACAAATGACCTAAAAGCAAACATTTCGACTGGGAATGCCTGATATTCTAAACTCTGGTTGCAAAAATTCAGCAAGGATTTGGAAAAGCCCAAAAATCCACTTCTGTCAAAAACTATTCAGAACAGTTGGTGTTGTGGGTTACAACCAGAACAGTAGTCAACAGTGCCACTGTTGGGGATTTTAAATAAAAAAGCATCATCAGAAAGTAACTTCACAACATGGTTTTGCCAGAACTGGAATACAATAAGTGGACAAAGACATCACATTTGGATAGAAAGTGGTCTATGTTGGCTCAATAGTAAAAAAGAGTGATCTGGAAAACACAATCACTGAAAAAAGACTTAAAGACCTAGGATTATTTGGTCTATACAGAAGAAGAGTGAGAGGAAGCATGAAGGCAATATTAATATTTATGTATATCTGTCTTCATATATACAAAAATACCTTCAAAGCAGAGAGGAGTAATTTGTTTCCCTTGCCCACTGTAGATATGACAAAAATGACAAGCTTCAATTGCATTGAGGGAGATTTAGATTGGGCATTAGGGAAGACTATCTTCCACTAGCAAGTGTAGGCTAATACCTGAATAAGTAAGGAACTACAAAATTCCCAGGCTTGTTGGGTTTTAAAGCAAGCAGTTTAGGTGTAAGCAGTCCAACCTTACTCGATCTGCCGGCTGGCCCACATTAAATGACATACTTGAAGGCCCTTCTGATGCTGCTTTTAATGAGTATTAATGGCTGCAACATCCCTAGTATTATTTCACATCCACTAACAGCAGTATAATTAATAACAGAAAGCAAAGCAACGGTGAGTGAGGCTCTGTATGATATTGGAAATAGATTGAAGAAAGCAGCATGTTATTTCAGGCCTTGTATCCATTGCCCCACATTTAGCTGCAAGTACTCATCTAAAAACCCCCATAGCTCATATTTGGAAAGATGTGAGCTCTTCATTGGTTCTACCTGTGATGAACTTCCTGAGGATTAAGCTCTTGCACTGCAGCTTTGTTTTTACTGTTTGGTCCAGTGATAATTTCTGAGGTCTCTTCACAGTTGGGTTAGCTTTTCAGTGGAATCTATTTGCTCTCTATTTATGAGCATGTATGTAAAGAATTCTTATCCTAATTGCAATATGTAATTTGCATGCTACTTTTTCAGTGAAGCCTCACATTTTTCTTTTAGAATTACAGCTTTGTGACTGCTGGTTTTTTATTCTTCATGGATTTAACAGACATGAAAATAAATTTCAGATTTCAAGTGGGTAAGAGAATTCGAGTCTTCATTACATACTTGGAAAATGCTTTTAGAGTAAACCTAAGGGTTTGCTTCATTGTCTCCACTGAAATGTTTAAGAAAAATCAGAATTACATTGAATACACTTTTTCACTAGTAGAATTTAAATGTAATCTTGATCATCTCTTCCTTTTTGTTCAGATCCTGATTCTGTACAAGTAGTGCTTAGACCACGGCATGAAATGGTGCCAATTTTATCATCTATTTCATGAAATTATCCTGACCTCACCAGTTAAATAGTAAAACAATGTTTATTATTTACTATTTTCATAGCTTGTGTTTTACTCTTTCAACGTGACACAACCGGAATTGTACGTTACCTCATACAAAGCCAATTCTTAAAGGCCCTGTACAATTATAATGATTGCCTTAACGGATTTTTATTTCATGCTTATAAAAGATTACCTTGGCTTTTAAAACTTAAAGATGCCGTACAAGGTTATTTATTTTCATTCCTACTTAAAATTAAATTATATTTGTGTATGCAAATGCACTATATAGGAGGGTTTAAAAAACTGGCAAGTAAATCCTCATGCACTCAGAGGTGGAAATTATTATCCATTTATATATAGTGATTAACAGTTAAAATGCACTCTCTGCTGTTCCCTGTGTCTCAGAAAGAACAGAAGCTTTTGTCTTTCTGAACTAAAAAGCCACATCTCTTTTTATAGTAAATGCCTTCAAAAGGGGGCACATCACTGTCATGGCAAAAAGCCAGAGAAATTTAAAAAACACTCATCACATACTAAAGAGTTACATTTATGCCTTGCTGATGAGACATTAGCACAAATATGGTTCAAAAAATATGAAATTATAGTTTCCTGATATGTGTCAACTTGCATAGGGCACTGCAGACCGGGTACATATAAACTTTAAATATCACCTCAAAAAGTCAGAGTGTTGAAAAAGAACACAGTAAGCCTGCCCAAGAGCAGTGATATGTCTTAATGAGATGGCATAGCATCTCTTGTTTTACACAGAATGAATGTTTTTCAGTTGGCCAATATACAAAAGCAAACAAATAATAATAAAACTCCACAAATAAAACAAAAAACATAATCAGCTCATCTTGAAAGTACTGTATCATCCACAAAGAAAACAAAGCATCCAGTCACAAATATAAATGAACCATCAGCCAACATCAGAATATATCCATTTGTCCAACTGATGAGGATCCCTTATCTCAAGCAAGTAAGAGAGGATGGGTTTGACTTCATTTGCTTTTTAAAGAAACCATTTCTCTTTTTTTTTTTTTTTTTTTTTTTTTTAAATTAATTTAATCTTCACACTTTTCCTGGGGCCCCTGGGCTCCTGTCCAGGTCCAGATATTTCACAATGGACTTTGATTTTCTGAGGTAAGTGCTCTGTCACTTTCAGAGCAGTTAGAGGAGGGGTCAGGAGTGAGGTGGCATGGTATGGCCTCACTCTGGCTCCTGCCTTCCTGACATTGTACACGCTAATGCAATGTGAAGTAGCACGTCTAAATAGCCTGTCAAACTTTTTTGATGTTAGCAAACCCACAGATGGGATTCATTTCCACACTGTTCAAAAAACGTAAACGATACAAGGACATTAAAGAGCATTAAACTACTTGATGACATTTTGGTCACATTAATGAAAAGTGACATTTATAAACTACTACAAAAAGATGGCGGGGGGAGAGAATGGAAGGAGAAAGGAAAGGAGAAGTGAGGAGGGGAAAAGGAATTAAAATCAATCAAAAAACTCCCAAAGAGACCTGGACAGTCTCTGGACATCATCAAATAAATTAAGGCCTTAAAATGAAATAAACCTCAGAGTGAACTTTTGCCTACACGTGTGCACGTGTGGCTGTGCTAATGCTTGGGTGAAAAGATCCACTGCATCCAAGGACCCCTTACAGGGAAGTATAACTGCGTGCATAAGGCTACATTTTCATCTGTTCACTCATAGAGGATAGTTCTTTCCCACTTGCAGCATCCCACTGATGCCAGTGATTAAAATGTTGCTGAATATAAAAAAGGGTATCAAAATCCAACCTCACCAGCTTAGTTTTACACAGTCGAGACCTTGTTTTGTTATGCAGTGACATATATGAAAATATCTCCCACAGCATCAACAGACTCTAATGCACACATCAAGAAAGTGAGAGCTGGTAACAAGAAAACATTTGGCTATGGAAAGTTCTGAGATCCAGTCCTGTCAGTTCTTCAACCTGTTACACACTCAGCTGAAGTTTTGGGACCCATCTGGGTGTAAGGGCAGTTGCTGGTTCATCGGCTAAAGCAGCAGAGGCTGTGGAGCTGGCTGTGCCAGGATGCCAGCCTTGCTGGGAAGAAGGGCAGACAGAAGACATGCAACTCTGACTACACCACTGCCACTAGCAGCTGCAGCGTATATTTTTTCCAGCATTCGTGGTTACATTAATTGTTAATGACAAAGGCAACCTTCACTCACTCTGTGTGGTTTCCTGCCCATATTTGGATCCTTTACAAGGCCCCCCCCGCCTTTTCTTCTTCCTCTCCTCCCCCTACCATTATCCCTTCCCTTTCTCTGGTAGGAAATGCAACCCGAGATGTGCGAAAAAACAGTGTGCATATTGTCATTTAATTGGCTCCTTGCTCAGGCGCATCGGGCCTCAGCGCGTGTGCTGTAGGGTGTCTGCTCCACAACAGGAAAGAATAAACCCAGACTCAAATCATAGGAAATTCATCAAATATGCTTCTTAGAGCTCTGTCTTTCAAGGTCTGTTTCCCTGCCATATGATCTCTATAAACCAAATTACTGCTGGCCTGAGTACAAGACTGGAGGCGCCTGGGGCTAACATATAATGAATGCCAAATGCATGTGACAATAGACTGATCATGGAGAAGAATTGAAAATTTTTTAAGTAGTTCTTCTATTTCATTTACAAAAAGCAAACTGACTACAGTTAATACGTTTAAAAGGAGCCAATCATTTCCCTGCAGTTCCAGACCTGCAAAACAATCCTTTTATATTCAATGCATTAAAATGCTAGGACACAAGATACATTGGAAAAATGCTGAATGAAGTACAAAATAGAAAATAAATTAAAAATACCTCATTTTAGGTAGGGACTAATATATGCATTATTGAATTAGCCCAATTTTTCCTTCTAGGAGCCTTTGTGCATAAAGAGTTTGCCTTTCACTGGCTGTGCAACAAGAGCATAAACTTCTGTTGGAATGTATCTGCAAGAACTGAGATTCTAAGAAAGTAAGAAAGCTGCTTAATGGCTGGATGGATAAGATTAATGATTTTTATTAATTTGTGCAATAAACAGTGAAAGAGAAAATTTTATCCCCATGTTTCCAATTACTTTGAATAACCTAGCAAGTTCAAGTGTTGCTACTGCAGGATCACAAGAAGTGTGAAATCTCCAGAAGAAAAAAATATTACATTCGTTAGTACAGACAGGGGGTAATTAATACTGCTTTTTAGGTTTTAGAAAATACTGCACTTAGAACAGTGAGTCAACTAACAGACCGTCTATAACCTATAAATGCTTCCATATTCACAGAAATCAGCAATCCTGGAGTTACAAAAAAGTAATAATACATACATATTAATGGATCACAGTTTGTCCTTTGGGGAGTATATTTTTTAAAAGGGCTAAGGCAGCAATAATAGCTCCTCTAAAAACTCTAAATGCTATAATTGTTTTATATGAATTACAGTGCTTGTATTAATTAATGATTAATGTTTTGTATATGTAAGTATTTGATGGTTACAGCCAAAGAAAAAAGAAACAGTCTGTCTTTTAAGTTGACATTTAAAAAAAATGTTGCTGTTTGAAGGTTTGGATCTGGTTAAATACAAGATTACTTTAACCACATTTCAATGAGGAACATGAAATACAGCCCATGAGGTCATGCAATTCAGCAAAACATTCTTTTTGCTTTTTTTCTTTTTGACTAGTTAAATAGAAACAAAAGCAAAATTGCCAGAATACCTCTTTAGTTGTATTTTAATCAAAGTGCTTAAAAAAACTGCCTGAAGCTATTAAGTTGTACTCCTATTGGAGTCTGTTGAAGGAATCTAAAGTGGTACTGACCTGCACACTCCTCGAGCTCCTCTTGAAAGCGGTTGCTGTGTTGGACATGCCAGGAACACGCAGACACTAAGGTCTCACTCTGTATTGTGGAGAGTTGCATTGAATGAGAAGGAGACAAGAGAAAAGGGAAAGAGAAGAGCTTAGACAAACAGGACTGAATTTTGGAAATCTCATCTTTCTTAGATAGAGCAGAGCAGCATTCCTTCCCTTAGGTATTGGGTGTAACTACATTGCTGTAGAGAGCAGGTTCTGTTCTGCCACTGATATCAGTCATTTAACTGATAAGAAACCATCAGCAGTGACACAGAGATCAGTGTTAGAGCATCTATTCTGTCTCTGTTTGCTTGGGTGTGTGTGAGCAAAGAAAATGCTTCTTCAAGAAAACCTTGAAGTGAAATCCACCAAACTGCGTTGTCTCTATTTTCAAGTTAGAAACAAGTGTAGAATTATTTTAATTTTAGTTTCAGTTATTTATTTGTATTGTAAAAAAAATTGATAATCTGGTCAGAAAAACAGGGACTAGCAAGACATTAGCTTGCACAGAAGTATTTGTCAAAAGCTTGTTTCTGATTTCATTATGCAGACTGCCATAACATACATATACACAATTAGTCATTCTAGACCATAGTAATAGCCAACACATGAAGCATTCTTCATATTTCCAACAGACGTTTATATACAAACAGGAATATTGATAGGCTACTTACTAAACAATACAAAACAAGGCACTGACTGAATATAAAGTTACGTTTTTTAAATCCAACAAGAATGCACACTGCTGTTGATTAAATGTGGCACTCAAAATTCCTTCCATGATTTTGAAACACCTCTGTTTTGCTCTTACACACATTGCAGTCTACATGTATTCATTATTATCTTATATAAGTTAAAATTTGTACCAATATTATCATATTCATAGCATTTACCTTCATGTCAATAAATATCCTATATCAACAAATTTAGGACAAGTCAGAGAAACAGAATTTTTCTTTTCTGGACACTGCTTCAATGAATCCAGGACCCCCATTTGCTCTCCATCTGATCATCTGCCCTAAGTAACCACACTCAGTCCTTGTCTAGTATTTACTGCCAGTGAGGCCCAGGACATTAAAACTATTCTGGGCCAACAGGCTGAAACAGTGTATGGTGCTGCACCATGAGTTTGGAACAGAGATATTTAAAGAAGGTACTCAAACATTTTGTGTGGTACATTGCTGCATGTGAGATAGATAGCATAAAGCATTACTGGATCTAAACAGAGATTTGGACAAAAATTAAGTCATACCAAAAACAATACAGTAGAAATAATACAGTAGAAACAGCTAACATTACTTGTCTTCTTCAGTCTTGGACATTCTTTTCTACTTCTAGATCTTGAATTTATAACCAGCTACAGAAAAAATCTAGATGATCTAGATTATCTCAAATATACCTATTTGGTTTTTTTCCTACAGGAATGCATATGCCTCACTGTACTCACATTCACTGTTTGTTCTCCATAAACGTTGATCAAACATCAATGAATGTCAATAGGTGTCTCTTTTTCCTAATGGAGAAATTCAATGACACAACTTTGCTTCATATGCACTTCCATGTAGGACATCATTTTGTCAGACTGCCCTTCTGCTGTCATCTGTCACACAGCAACAACATGAAGTGGAATATAGGTGGGTTCAACCTCTACTGCCAGATCACCAACATTTGCCTCTGATGTTGTGGGCCAAAATAATAAAATAGGAGGCATCACTTTTGGAGTCCTTGTATAAATCAAGAAAATATATGTATAAATGTGTAAACTTGATTCAGCTTCCTTACTTAGAACTTATCAATTTGTACAAGATTCTAAGAATACAAAGAACTACTAGTGTAGCAACTATTCAAAATTTTCTTTTCCTTGTTCAGTGTACTGCTTCTGACTTTATTTATAGAGTACTGTCCAAGCTTAGCTTTGAAAACTGAATTACTGATCCTCTACGGGCTTTTGGAGATAAATATCATTAAAGTATTCTAGAGTTTCACATTACTACATATCCATGAGATGAGAGAACATTAACAGCTCTTACAGATGGGAATAGCTCAGAAACTCAAGACATCTACCTTCTTTCAGTGCTTAATCTCAGGTTCAAAGTACCTGTTTTAGACGATTTAGTTGTATCTATCAGTCAAACAGATGCAATTACACATACTTCAGCAAATGAAAGCACTATATCTCAAGCTAGAACTCCAAAAAGACAGACAAATAATTCCTGAAGAGCATAGCTTGATAGATAAGCAGTAAAAATGATATGGTGAAGGACAACAATCCTGTGCCATAACCAAGAAAACATGCTTTTATCCTTCTTGTGTTCCTTTACAAAATGTACTCAATCCCTTAAAGAGTCACATTTGGAATACAAGGTAAGAAGTCTAAATATTAAAGGCATAAATTTTGTTGGATTGAAAGAATTTACACCATTAACACTGTGTCCAAAAATGTACCCTAGATACCAAATATTTAAGACTGGTTGTTATGTGAAAAATATTGAAGTGGTCATTTACTACAGAATCAAAAATGAGCACTTCAGTGAGAGCGTAGCATCAGCACCTTGAAATTAGGCAACTGTTCTTAATAGGAAAGTTTGAAACAAAGTACTTAAAAAAAGACCTCAGCAACTGAAGATCAATCCCTCAGCCAAATGCCTTATCAGTAGTTGTCCAATCCTAGGAGGCTTCATGGATCTTCTCATTGCTTTACATGAGATTCCTCAAAATATGGTTTATGGCTATATTTCCAATAGCCTGCAGAAGAATTTGTAAACCAGCAATAACAGGGGCAACAGACTCATTTCTACCACTATTCTTTTCCTGAAAATACATGTGTTGTAGGAATAAAGACTTGTAGTAATAGAACTTTAAAGCCCAAATGCTGGTTGGGACCCAACTGCAATATATAATGTCTCAGGACACTGTGGAAAGAAGGTCCACTATAAATAAATTGGACTGGCAAGGCAAAGAAAACAAAAGATAGCAAGGAAGCCAAAAGCACAATGTACAAAGGAACCTGACTAAGCTGTAAATCAGTTCTGGAACAAGCTCAAGGTTTCCCAAATCCTTACCTGCTACTGCTGATGAGATCTTCCAAATACTGGATTTTTGGGAACGTGAAGTGAAAGGTCCTTAAAAAAAGGCCCATGGGGTAAAGAAGGGATAATATGCTGTCTGAATTCAGTCAGTTTGCACATTATTCCTCAGGATGAAATGTTATTGTCGAGTAAGGAAAGTTAACAAGAGATGTTTGACTTATTCATACACAGAAATAATCTTTTCACAAGAATCACAACTGTACCAATTTTAAGCATTGAAGAGTTACATGCATACAGAAATTCAAATGAACTGACAAATAATTAAACAGAAACAAAAAACAAACAAACAAACAACAACAACAAAAAAACATGAGCTGAACATGTGTGCTTCTTGTTTATATGTGCTTTTCGAAGACTGTTTTTCCTAAAAGAAATGTAGCACTGTCCCAGTGCTCAGTCACTGTGTTTCTGGGGATGTACCTTGGCTGCACCATGATCCAGAATTTAGGCTGCTACTGAAAAGGGAAACAACTCTCTCCTGAGACAGTTATGATTTAAATCTCCATACCCAATGTTTTGCCTCCTTTTTTTCTTCTTACCAGGTACAGCTGGTAACCTTCAAATTCTTACTACACATTCTGAGCATAAATACCAATCGCTAGAAACACAGTGTTGAAACTTCAAGACAAGTTCATGAAAACCAACTTTTAAAGGCAAAATAACTCAGAAAAAAAACCAAAAAACTATTAGAAAGAAATTCAAATCATGAGTGCAAACATCTAAAAATCCATTGTCATCAGATGAACTGAAATGATAGCACACAGCTTTGGCAGTTCAAATTATGACGCACCTAAGAACTAGAAACCGAATTTCATTATGTACTACCGAATGTTCAGTGCTTACAAGCTGCTTCACTGGAGGCCCTTTCATATTCTTACAATTTAATATTAGTTAGAATTTCTCAGGAAGAAAAAATCTCTTTTTGATTTGATCCGCTGCTTTTAGCACCCACTTTTATTTATTTTCAGCTTTTTCCATCTTTTCATCAGTTATCTTTAAAAAGCACTCCGGAGGAATTGCTGCTCTTACTCATCATGTATTCTTCAAAGCGTGTACTAAATACTTTTGGTGAAAGCTTGTCAGACACTCTCACCCCTCCCCCACCTCCAGTTCCCTCCTTGTTGAACTCAGTGGGACTGTTGTTACTGAATTCAGAGAATTCATTCCTTCTCATTAAAAGGTATTCAGACACCACAGGCTTTTGTTTGGCAAGATCTAGTTTCCATTTTATCCAAACTATCAGAGCTCAGAGAATAGGCAAGATCAACTCCCTAGTGAATTCTGAGATAAATTTGTCTACTTTTCAGTCAACTACAGAATCATGCTCGCTAAACTTCCTGGTATTCTTTAAAGCATTTCTTCTTCAGATTCTAAGCAATAAACTAAGATAATGGGACAAATTCAATTTCCAGTTTCCTTAATATAAATTTGAAGGGCCAACATTTATACTGACAAAAAGTAAGTTATTTGGCTTTACTCTCTTCTTTGTGACAGAGACAATTACATTGACTGAAAAATCTGCAAAGTAAAATTTGCTAGGCTCATCTAATTGATTATCCTATTAAATATCATTTTTCTAGAAAATATAGTTCAAGTACATTAGTTAGTCTTTAAGAAGTATACACATCAACATCTATAGACACAGGCCATATTCAACTGTTTTGCAAGTGTAGTCTTCCATTAGTTCACTCTTCACATGAAGAAAGTAATTGTTAAATTGTCATTTTTTCCTCATTTTGATTTTGAGAATCTTAGCCATAAAGATTACTCGTCAAAGCCTGTTAAGTCACTAAGACAAACTAGCTGTTTTACACAGAGGGTGAATCAGTTAATGATTTCATAGACATTTCATTTCCAGAAGCGTCATATATGCAAGTGGGTGAGGCCACACACATGGTCCAGTGTTGTGGTCTGGTTGCTCAGTTGGAAAAAGCAGTATAAAGTCAGCTTTTTGGCTTCTGTCAGTACATCCAGATGATTTCAATTTGTTAGGATTCCACTAGAGTGGTCAGCATTACTTTGACAAAGCTGTGCCAACAGACAACTCTGGAGCCTTAAGAATTGAAGTACACACTGAGACCAGGCAGAGGTACCAAGCTTTCTGCTTTACAATCCATTACCCGTCTGGCTTCTTAAATTTGGGCCATTAGGTAGCTCCTAAATATGCAGGTGTTTATTATGCAGCTTACACAGAATAAACACTTACCTCAAGTACCAATAGAGTGAGGAGAGATTATGACAATAGCTGTAACTTAAGGAATCATACCTTTAAGCCATTTAAGTACAGTTCAGACTTCTGAAACTTATAGCTACGCATTAGAGTGAACTTGTCCATAGCAATCAAGTCAGTAAGTGCCAAAAAATTAACACTACAGATGTTATGCTTATTTCTAAGTAGTTTAATCTGTATATGCAGGGTAACATACCGCAGAGGTTATTCTCTTTTTTTACTTGCGTTTGGCAACCCTGCTTACAATCATGAAAAGCCCTTGGGATCATTCAAGATTATATGTTGATCACAAAAAGGTTTAAGCATTCCTAAGGTGCTCCCTGAATCATTTGATGGAGTTTTACTACTCAGTAAAAGAGAGGAAACAGTCTGGGAACTTCTGATGTTCCTGGTGTTCAGCAAGTTAACCATGAGTCCAACCTCACACTGGCAAGAATTTTGTGTTCTCAAAGTTTCCATCTACTGGTTTCCATTTCATTAGAGAGATGTGTGTGGAGAACAAATGGTTTCTCTTTTTAAACATTCTGACTATTGCAGAGGTTGTTAAATCATCAGAGGAACTGAGTGTTTTAAAAGTATTTGGGACTAAGACCGCAGTGTATGATACATAAGAAACATTTCTTAGCTGAGTACTGCATGTACTCGGAAAAGCAAATAGTGTTGCTGATGCCACCGATTAACTCATTACCTGCAACAAAATTTCCAGTTTTGGAATCAGCCCACAGGAAGCAGTTTACTATTCAAAACTGACAGAAAATGCCTTTCCTTTTACTTTCTCATCTTGACCTCTTACCTTCAAAAAAAAACAAGTAAAAATGAGTTATGGAAAGTGAGATGTTTCTACAACAAAGCCTAGTATACAAGGTGAGTCCTGGACTGAGACAAGGAGCATTTCATAGCACTCCATTTCCAACGGTCAGAAAACAAACTCATCAATTAACAGGCACCGAACTGGTTGGCATACACATTCTTTCCCAATTTTTACTAAATTATGGACTTCCTGAGCCAACTACAAAACTGAAGTTTACAGAAGCGCTAAAGGCTTGGAACATTTTACAGACATAACACTGAATTGATATTCCACTCAAGTTAATAGATGTCTGACACACAATGTAAGTGGCTTTTACTTCCCAGTAACAGCTTGATCTACTTAGCAATAGGAAGGCAAGATTATGTCAGTGTTTTTGCAAGTCCATTTTGGAAGGTATGGACAGTAAACAATTAAGGTTACTACGAAGAACTGACTGTCATAAGCAGCAAAAGAAAGGACTAAGCAGATCTAAAATCAATTCAAATACTAGAACAGGTGAAGTTATTACAGTAGTTGAGGTTATTGGGGTTTATGGACTCTATATTTTTGTGGAATTAACCGAGAAAGTCACTGACTTCAGGATCTAAAATTTTGCCATTCGTGGGAGATATACGTGGATGCATGTACAAAAAAATAGAAATTTACAAATTTGTGCAAATACAAACACATCTTAAACAACTATGAGAAAATCAAAGGCTACAAACTCAAAATATACTCTTTCCAGCACTACAAAAGCCCATATAACTTATAGAAGCTATGTACCTGCCCAGTAGATCAAAAATTAAAAGAAAATGTCATCCATTACATATGCACAGAAACTAACAGGTTCACAGATAAGTCATTCAAACATACAGGAAGTTCTTCTCAGAGTTGAGAATGTAACATTCAGTACCTAATAACTGCAATAAGCTACTACTCTAAGAGTTAAAACACACAAAAGGCCATGAGTGCCTCTGTGTTCACCATAAGGGCAAAGTGCTCATCTCTTCTAAAGTTGTTCAGAAATACTTATCTATACTTACGGTGTCAAAAATATTCAGTAAATATGTATGCATATAAGTTTATTTCAAACAAGTGGACAAACTCAGCCTATGTTTCATCAGCAAGGAAAGATTGTACTGCAAATGTTCTCATCTCACAGGAACTAAAGAGAAGTCAGCTAGCTGCGTAGGAAAACATGCTTCAAGAAACATCATTTTGGAAAAACTTAAAATATCCCTACATCCTTTCCACCTTCTTATGCCTATTTAAACAAGCAGCAACTTACCAAATTTAAACTCTTAAAATATAAGTCTGAACAATGTAATTTCTATACTTAGCATCCAAGTAATCTCAAGCCAAGATTTAGTCTTTCAAACATTTGCTGCCTGCGTACCACACTCGTTACTATCAGGACTAACAACTAGTCACAGCAGGCATTTTTATATCTCAGCTTCCAAACATGAAAAGTGAATGAGGTATTTTTGCACACACTAAAAAAAGTACAATGCCTACTAGTAGTACACCCAGGCTTAGTTTAAGAAGTTATCTAATTGCTAACACAGGCCATTCTCCCACCTCACAGACACAGGACTATGTGAAAGAACTGAACCTCATCTAATAATATTTCAGCCAAGCATTTCTGATCGTCTTTTCAGCCATTACAACAGTGGACTTCTTCACAATTTTGCTCACTGGCAACAGAAATAATTTCCTAATGGTCCATCCAACAGTTCCAGCATTCATACTAACATAATTAAGCTAGTTTGGGTTCTCATTCTGCATCTTTCTATTTAAAGACTAAGACTATTTATCTAGTCTTGATACTTTTACAGAATACTTGGACTTTAAAGAGACTGTGAAAGTGCTAATCCAGAGTGTCTTTAAGGATCTTATGCTGTGGCACCCTGCAAACAACTTTCTACCTCTGATCAAACAGAAAGAGAGGCCGCCTTCTTTTGCCTTCCACAGGATGCAGCCACAAATGCTGAAGTGGCTGAACCAGGATGTGAAGTGAGAAAGTATCAAAAAACAATTAAGACAATTAATCTGTGATTTATATCCAATAAAAGCAGATGCAATAGCAGGATTAGAAATTAATGAAAGCACAGAGAAGCAACTGAATTCAAGCAGGTCCTAAAAAAATAATCAGATGTTTTAAAATGTAGTATTGTGTAAAAATTATAGAACTGACCACTGAGTAGTGGCACACATTAACCTTCTTTTCAAAGATGATTGTTTTGTGTTGCTGTTGTCCTTTTTTATTTTTTCCCCAAAATCCAACTACACAGACTTTATTATCAATACTACATATTTGGAGCTGATTGAAAAAATTCTGCACGAGTTCTTGTCGGATACAAATCATATGCCTTGAATAAGGATTAGCTGGATAACTCACAAGCCCCCTGGGGAAAATATGTTGTACAGACTACTCCTCATAAGTGGGGATTAATATCAAATCCCACAGGAAGTCATACGCTGCAGTGTTTGTTTTCATTTCATTTTATATTTACTGGCAGTTTATACTGTTCTTTCAGCTTGTGTTAAACACCGCAGGATGACAGAATTTTTCAGCACATATGACGTTATGCCTCACTTTTTGGCCATCTGATAATATTTATTTGATACAATTGATGTCCAGTGTGTCTTACAAAATTGCAGATAGCATAAACCTAGTCTTACCACATGGAATGTCTCCCCTTATAGAATTTTTATGCTTAAAACGTCTTCAGACTTAATACTCTACTGACACAGCAGCTGCTGCCACTGCTCACCATTAATCTCACTGTTGATGTTCTCATCCTCAAATGGTCTTCATTCACTTTTCACTCTCATTAAATTTAGATATTTTCCCTGTATCTGCACTTTCCCTGTCATTCTAGTTTACACTACTTCTGGTCAACTCTAAATGCTCATTTCATATCTTTCCCCACGCTTTCAGATCTCAGTTCTTCCCTATCCTATCACCAGCCTGTTCTTCAATATCAGAAAACAACTTCTCACTGAAAGACCACAAAATTGCGTTCAGTACGTCTTAGCACTGACACTACAAAATCATTTTCCTCTTAAAAGGCTCCAGAATTGAAGAATTACTTAATTGAATCCGATATTCCCCCATCAGCTAATTGTAGACAATTTGTGTAGGCGAAAAAACCACAAACAAATCCAACAGCTAGTAATTTTTATTAACGAATTCCTCAGAACTCTTCCTTCAAAACATGACTGGATGTGAGCTGCAGCACCATGATCTAACATCAAAGTCAGCCCTGCTTTGCGAGGAAAGGAAGACAGAGTGTGGACTAGATTATCTCAAGAAGTCCCTTCCAACTGAAATTTTCTGTGATTCTTTTCTCTAACTACAGCTGCCTAATACCTTAAGTGGTATCTCTAATCATGAATTTGTGACTATGGCCCACAGAAAGATATCATTTATTTAGTAAATTCAGATAAGAAGAGCATGACATAAGAATAGAGCTATGAACTAGAAAGCTTATTACTGAGGTAAAATGAAAAGTCAACTGTTGAACTGTAGACCTTCTCATTAAAGGGGAAGAAAAGAGAATATGGCAGTCATGCTCCAAGTGCTTTTTTTTGTTTGTTTGTTTGTTAATTCTTTTGACACAGAGGCTTTATAAAAGGGGCAGGAGGGACAGTTGAAAAAGAAGGGTTCACCCACTACTGAGAACCACAGCGACTGTGAATGGATAGTAGTAACTGCATTACCTACCAATAAATGCCACTGTTAGACAAATCTCCCTTCACATTACCGGGGGCTCAATATTTTTGTATGCCTCTGATTTACCAGTCCAATCTTTATGAAATACTCACACACATCAATTTGCCTGAGAAGCACAATGTTTTAACATTATATACAACATTCATGTTTCTGTGCACATTTATTGTCTGAATTCTTTTTGGGTTTAACCTTGTCATCTTCTCAAATTCTCTCCGAATTGAAGAAAATTTCTTTCTCAGTAAACTTCGCTGACCTGCAATACTGAAAGGCTACACTGTGCATCTGTTACTGAACATTTTTTACAGGCCTTTTTACATCTTCAGTCTTTCAAAAAAAATTATGAAGGGATGGCAATAACTGAAACATAATGTGACTGACAACTGATGTTGTGATATCACACAGAAAATCTCCTTGTCCCAAATCAGAAGTCTAACCTTCCAACCAGTGTTGCAACAGGCAAAAAATCTTGCCTAGAAAGGTATGGTTTTACTTCATCAGCTTAGGCAAGCGAGAAGGCAGTGACAGACCTTAGCATATGCTAACATGTTCTTAAGATTTGTACTGCAGTCACCAGCATAGCACACTGCACAGAAGTGGAAAACACAAGAGAAACCATAAAAAAAATTCAGTTTGGTTAAGGTAATGTGTAAGCAATTACTGCGGTGTTCTTCATTTCACTTCTTGAAAACCCTGGTAAAATTATTGTAATAGTTTTCATTATAAACAAGAAGAAAACCTTTATGATCACCAGAATTGGTCATATATAGTCTTCCTTTCGGTGTGGCAAACTGGATGGACTAAATATGTCACTAAATTCTTCAGATGATACTGATTAACTTAAGAGGATAAGGGAATGAGGAAGGAAAGATGCAAAGGGAATGCTGCACTTGTCTGAGCAATGGTTTGCATCTAAAATACTAGATGCTTCTTAGGACCAATGAATATTAGCATTATATACCTCTTAATCTCGGTGAGAAGTTTTTGTTTTGGTTGTTTTGGTTGTTTTTTGTTGTTGTTGTTGTTTTTTGTTGGTTTTTTTTTACACTGTTGGATTCTCCAGGAGCAATTTTAATGACAATTGGACAAAGGGTCAAGAAAATCCATCCATACATTATCAAAATACATGTTTTGATCCTACAAAGACAGTTAACAATATTCAAGCTTTGAAATTCTTTATGGAGTAATCAGCATTAATTTGTTCTGTTCAGATTTTAATTATATACCATTTGCCTGCCTAAGAGGACACTACCACAAGTATAGCTGTCAGATGGAAATTAATTTGCTAGTAGATGACCACATTCTTCATGAATTATACATGAAACTTTGTCTCTCAGTGACTGTTGCTAAACGACTCTTTCATCATTCTTATGTTTAAACAAACCACAATAGTTTTTAAATAAGTCTGATCAGCAGTAAGGAGATAAAATGCTAAGAATGATTTCTAAAATGGCATTTGAGGCACATTCCGTATTGATAAGTTTAGCTGCAATTTGGGTCATGTTCCTCTGCTCTTAGTTGTTAGAAGAATGATGGGCAGGCCACCGCATTCACTTTCAAATACAACATTGATAGCTGGATTTACATTTCTTTTTAAGACTCGGCTTTCGCAAACAAGCCTTAGATTTCAGACATAATTCTGTTATTCAAATGGGAGAAGAGTTTGATAGCTATGCTAATCACTTTTATCTGAGAAAACATAACTAATAGCTTGGTTTACATTTGCTTACATTTATGAGCATAATTTTAGTACATAATTTTATTGCTCTATAAAACATAATACTGCATTAGTCCGCTCTTAAAAAAAAAAAAAAAAAAGGTTACCTTAGAGTGATTTGCACTTAAACTTTCACACTACATTTAAATGACAGCATCATTTTAAAATTTTGACTTTTTAAAATATATATTTTTAAAAAACAGATAAAACAATTAATCCCACAAGGCTATTAACTGTAGAAATAATATTCAGTGATTGTATTTAAGGTAGTCATAGCAGCATTGATCACAAGACTGTTCTGAGTCAGTTATTCTCATGTATAAATCGGACTGAATGAAGATAATTTGTTCTTACATCGCATGAAAGGAATCTCTTAAAATTCTCTACTGCTGTATACATTAACAAATTATGTGGAAGAAAAGAGGAATGATCCACACAGTCACTTTTTTTTTTTTTTTATCCAGTGTTTTCAGCACTGGAAACTGAAAAGGAAATAAGGTCTTGGATCTTAAGGGGATCAGTTATTACTCTCAGTGGCCCATAAAAATAAAGGAAATACGCTGAAAATAACTCAATTTTGTTGTATTGTACTCAACATTTCCTCTAATAATGATATGAGAACTATTTTCCAGGATGCAACTGTGCCAATTGATACAATATAGTGAGTCTATTATTAATAATACTTTGCACATATGTAGCACCTTTTCCCTGAGAATTTGAAAATACATTTATAAATTTAACCTTACTGTTTCCTTGGAGGCAGAAAAAGTGATGTATAGAAATACTAGACTGCCTATAATACCAAAAAATTATCTATGACAGAACATGGATTTTCATGCATCTCTCATCTCCTACAGTCTTTTAAAGAAAGTTCTTAAGTAGACAACAACTGGTATTGCAATTGCCTGCAGCCTGTAGCGCATTTTTAACCCCTCACCAAGCTCCTCCTTCTCCACAACAGGTTTTCTTCTGCTGTACAGGTTATTGCCAAATAATCCTGTGCCAAATCCCTGTGCCTGGAAATAGATACCCAGGAAGTAAAACTCAACTATATAGCTAAGCCCACACACTTTAATCTTATAGGTAAGCACAGACCTGTTAAGGGGATATTTGATCTTCCCTAATATTGCAGAAATGTTGCTTTGAAACGGGTGGCTTGCTTACCAACTGCAAATTAAATTATACTACTAAGCTATATTTTTGGTATTTGATTTCGATTTATTTATTTATTTGATTTTACAGGACCTAACAGGATGCTTGCAGTTTACTTCATATGATGCATTGTACTTCATACATAATCATGCATAATTCATACACACATAATCATACTTCATATGATTAACTGCAAAATGAATATGCCTTTATTGTACAGATATTCCATAAAATTTGCAGACTCTTGTCAGGTTGAGATAATGAGAAATATGCACATCAAAACCAGACCTTTTTGCTAAACTAGACTAAGCAGAACTCAACGGAAACTTTTTGCACTGTATTGTAGTACCAATTCATAGTAAGGACACTGGGAATGCTTTGGGCTGTTTTAGAATAATGCCTTCTCGCATACTGAAGTAGAAAAAAAAAAAACTTTCTAACACAGAATATAAACTGTACATTGAAAAGACTGTGTCTAAATACAGCTTACAATTCATTTCATAGAACAATGTTGCCAGATCTCAATTTGATATAAAATTTCACTAAGTTTGAGTGGAAATAATGTAACTGTATGCGAACTGCTGAGTCACAGCCTGAACCTCTGATTGATCACTTGAGGCGAGCCATGAGCCAGCCAGAGGAGTACAGGTGAAGGCAATTCACCTGTGCTGCCAGAAGGTGCACAGGTGGAGCCTGGCTCCACCCCTCCTAGACCTATTTAAGAGCTGACTGCCAGTGAGAAGGATCTCTTCTGGAGATTGCCTCTACTGGTGTTTTGTGGGTGAGCCCAGGATAGGGGTAAGCCTACTATTTATTCTCTTTTGTTATCATAGTCTACTTTGCCTAACTCTCTTGTTTATTTTGTGATTTTAACAACCTAATATTATTGGATTATACAGTAACTTAACCATAGATAACCAAAACTAAACTGCTTACATCCAATTGATATCCATCTAGTTCATATTGCCATGGAATATGGTTATGGAAAAAAAAAATAGCTTTGAAAACACATGTAATTGACTTTTAATCATGACGGAATAAAGAAAGCATGTCAAAAGGAATACAAATAAATCGCTTAAAAAAAAAAAATAAAATGCTTAATTCTAACCAAACCATGATTTCTGGTACTCAAATCCTAATACCTGTAATGCTGAACCTTATTTCAACTCTGTTACTATCGATATTGTCAGAACTTTGCTGAGCAGGTGAATAGTCTTGAGTACAACACCATGTGGCTGAAAGTCTTCAGCAAGACAGAGCAGGAAATGTATTTTTTCAGTAGTGCAGAGGTGACGAATTTAACAGATTTTTCTATTGCATGAGATTCTCTGAGGACTTTCAAAGTAGTGCAAAGTAATTTTTCAGTCTGTATGCATACGTGTAGTGTAAAGACAAAAGAGGCTGCAGAGCCCACTTAAACTTTTGGTGAAATAACGGCTCTGCACACAAGAAAATGGCCTAAGAAATGTGAATAGAAAGCCAAATAACAATACAGCATATAGAATTAATGATAGTATATTAGGCAGAATTGTGAGGGATTCCATGTAAGCGTGGTGTGAGAATACTAGGAATCAGTAATTGTATTTTCACAAACTTGTTCATATTTCTTCACATTCAATGCTAGTCATTCACAATTTAAGAATGAAACAGTAGCTCTTTCCTTCTATGGTCAGACTGTGGTGGTTAGTGTGGTTAATCATCTCAACCACAAAGGTTCCATTAAATCTTCCATCCACAGAAAAAGGCATATTGAAATGGCTGATATTCAGAAGATTCACATATACACTAATGCCAGTCTTCTACATGTATACACACATGCATACCTTATATAAAGTAGTAGATCCCACATTTATACACAAACACAATGCATTCCATTCTTCTGGACATTGAAGTACAGAAAATTCCAGCACAAAATTATCCTCTTTATGTCAGAAAAAAACCCTTCAGTTTTATGCCAAGGTTTCCTGACCTCTGCAAAAAGGAACAATGAGACTTTTTAGATGGAGAATCTTTGACACTGGTCAGCACAAAATTTCCAGTTGTTGGACACCATTCCTTCACTTACCATATCAAATAATCAGTCCTAGAAAAAATAGAGTATGGTGTCTCACACAGAAGCAAAAATAAATAAATAAATAAAATCAAGGAATTCCAATTCAAAGTTGATGTTCTAGCATTAATTTGTATCACTGTGCACACTACAAAGTGGTGTGGTGAGAGGATTAAAGTGGGGGGAAAACACAGAAATGAGGGCAAACTATCACCTTTAATTTCCAGTTCTCTAGCTATCTTTACCTTAAGCAAGTTCTCAGTCATTTTCAAAGACAACAAAATTGCACTTGCTGTGCTGTGACTGACCTTGCATCCAGATGTCATTAATAATTAGTTTTATTTCCTTGGACATTTTATGTAATAGAAGGCTGTATTCCTTGAAAAATGGAAGATTGTTCCTTTCAATGAACAACGTTTCTCAAAGCTGCTATCTTTCACCACTATTGATCCTGTTAAATATCAAATTAGTAACACCTAAATTAGCAATTGTTGAGACATTTTCAATTTTTTATTACTAATGCTGGAAATCCACACATAAGGAGCAAGCCAGAAACAACCTCACTAAACTATTTATGTAAACATTAAAAAAAAAATCAAATTATTTTGTTTATACTTCACACAAATAGCTTGAAGTTGAGAATATTGGTGACGACATTAAGCATTGAAACTAAGAGAGTTCATGGTGGGGAGAGCACTGACCAGTCTTACTTTTTGCATAGTAGAAATCAGTGGCTTGGAAACATGGCCTGCTGCTGCAGCTAGTCACTCAGCAAGTCTTACTTAACAGCTACAGGAAAGAAACTAAAAGTTTGTAATAATTTTTAGGTTTTGGTATCAACACTGTCCTCAGTGGGGCTTATCTACCACTCTCAAATTGATCTAACATACGAACTTGTAAGATCAACACATGATGGAAATGACTGATACCTGTAGAGGTCAATCGTTAGTGCCACAAGTAATTAGAGTTTTACTCTCTCATTCCCCTGAGAAAAAATTATTCTATGAACGTGAAAGATAAGGCATTGCAGCAAGATTCCATAGGAAGGCTACATCAGATTTGGGAGCAAAACCTCAATGAAAGCAAAGATCCCAGAATCACATTCACCTTTTTTGTTGGTGGTTTGGTTTTCTCCAACTCCTTTTTTTTCCTCTTGTCTCCTAAACTCATTCACGTGTAACATTTTTTTATCACTTCAAAACAATTATACTCTTCAGGATGATAAAAACAGTGTCTTCTGTCACTTAATTTTCTTAATTCAATTTTGTAACTATGACAGAACCTTTCAGAAACAGTCTGAGCTTCGAAATGGATGTGCTGCTAGACCTTGAACACAACAGCATAATATAACATCAACAGAATATCCAGCTAAATAGGTGTTCACTTAACAGTTAATAGTTCATTTCTCTATGATCTAGGTTCACATCCAGATGATGAAGCTTCCAGTCAGAGAAAACTGGAAAGTAACTGGAGTATAATAAGAATTATATATTCTTATTATATATTATAAGAAAATTAGAGAGAAAGGAAATTGATAAAGCTGCTTTGTCCACGATGGGCCATCTAATTATTTTCTAAATGGGAAAGCACTTTTGCCTTACCTGTTTGACCGCTCTGCATGTTCAGCTTGAAAAAGTGTGTCCTAACATCTGTTCTGAATTTTCATTTTATTTCCTTGTGTGTTTCTTTGTCCTGTCACTTGTGTCAGTCTGAAAACAACAACATAAAATGACAGGTTCTAATCACTTAAATGTCAAAAAGTGTCCTTTTTTTTCCTTTTTTTTCTTCTTTTAAGAGAAGGTTTGAAAGCTATACTGTTTCCTCTATCTCAGTTAAGTGTCATCAAATTGCAGTTACGTTACAAAGTTCAGTAACGTAGACTCAAACAAAGGTTTCCAGCTGAGAAAATATGGGCTGCAAGACACAAAGAGCAGAATTCAGATTTCCAGAGTGGAAAATGGGTTCATTGGAAATACTGATTATCCGCTCCTTTCCACCACACAAAACAGTTTCTGGTATAATAAACACTTATTTGTGGATCTGCCTAGCATTCTTAATTGTCCATTACATTTATAACCATCACTCTTCTGACACTGACACAAAGAGACTCCATTGTTTGAGAAGAAGCTGCAGTTAAGAATTATCCTACCTCAGGATAACTTTAATGCATTAGAGTCCTACTGTGTTAACTCTATACCAACACAGAAAACAAGACAGGGACTCCTTCAAAAACTCTTGCAGCTTCACTGTAGGATCATAAAAGGGCTTGAATTGGAAATGACATTAAAGATGATCTATTCCCAACCCCCAAATATATGTGCTTGGTGTGGTTCATGTCCCTGGAAGCATCTAGAGATTGAAAGCAGCCAACAAGCATGAGGATATTTCCCAGTGAATGTACACAAGGAGGAGCCAAAATATTAGTCTTCTTTTTTTTTTTTTTTTTTTTTTTTTTTTTTTTAAATGACAAGAAAATAAGGTTTGCAGAGTTGCCAATCAGTCTATTTTGAAGATAAGAGAACCTCCTGTCAGATACCACAAAAAGAGCAAAGCTCAAATACCTAGACCACTGTTCCAGGCTTAGAAAAACACATCTGCAGCCCACATTAATACGTGGATATACAGATAATATAACACCACATTCCCATACAAATGAGGGCTTAAATCAGCAAACTTCTCTATTGAATGGAGGCTGACATGCAGGTCAGCTTGCCATAACATTTTGTCAAGAAATTTAACTCTGGGTTGTAGCTTTTTCTTCTAACTTGATAAGCCTGTTGAAGCTTGACTAAGGTTAGGGCTCGGTTCTGTCCTTTTTTTCTCTGTATTTCTTTCTTTGCAGACAAAAGTAAACAATGCGAGATCTGGTAACTATACCAATTTCAGCTAATCCACTTGGTTGCAAACTAGTTATTAAAACTTTGATAACATTCTCTAATGTGAAATAACCTTATAAAATACATGCTATTTGCTAGTCTCACAAGTCAAATCCATTCAAATATCTTCCAAGCTTGATTTAACCAAAAAGGTCTCAGACACAGTATATAAATTATCTTCTACTCCAGTAGCTAACAGCATCATTATTTTACTTCCCACAAATGAAATATGGGTATCTGGAAGGCTTCTTTTTTTAATCCTACAAAAAACTGATGTAATGTTTGTAGCTGGAATTTGTATCTAGCCTAACAATAACTGTCATTGTGCTATTCTGCCACACTGAGAAGCATATCTGAGAGCAGGCTCAGATTTCTCCTTTCATCTTCTCCTTGCATCCTCTCCAACTGTAAGTCTTAGGCCCAAGTACTAAGAATTCTAAGATATTTGCCAACTGATCTCTTTACCCACATACCGTCCCACAAAGATCAGCGGGGCTTTATGGATTGTGCACAGATCTCTCAATTTGAGTTTATTACTGAAGAAAACCATAGTGAGGGTTTTTCTCTTCTAGGAGAGTTGATCCATTTTTCCAGTAAGACTAGCACATATGCAGGTTTTCACTTACTCCAATTTCAGACCTGGCAAATTAATTTGTTATATCTTAGGATAAACTGATCAGCGCTGCAAGAAACGTCCTTTGTGCTTTGTGTTGCAGAGTTGGCAGGATACATTGTGGAATTGTAGCTCCTATATCAATACTCCATACCAGTTTAAACACTAATATTACATATTAGGCACAGTTGGAGGTCCCATCCGATGATCTGACCTACACTAGTTAGATGCATATTTATCTAAATGCACAAAGACATTAAGGCGCAAAGACATCAAGGTTTCATTTCATGTTGGTTTCGATTTTGTTTGTTTCTAATACCTAGAATGGTAGATTATCAGATAATAATTTGCACAGCCAAAACTACTGATGAAGAAATATGTACAATCAAAAGTAGGAAGAGCAGTTAGGATGCGTGTCAAAATGTGTCTATTTCAAAATTAGTTTTTACTAAAATCCCTTGTAATTTCTGATTATTAATAGACAATAATTATTTAACTAAATATCATGTCAACACACTGCTAAATAATAGACATAGTTTTGACCTGGCTTTCAATGGAAACTAAATTAACATCTCTATTTCTGAGATTGTTCCAAAGCCTACTGAACTCAGTAGGTATTTTTTCACAAGTCTCAGTGAATTCTGGATCAGACCCTATAAAACAAAATCATTTCAAAGCAGGAAATTCTTTTCTTTTCTTTTTCTTCTTCATTATCTCATGTTTTTGGAATGTTCTTACAGTGGCTCATTCAGTAAGGAGCCATTTCTCAGCAGAGAAAAGGCAGAGGGAATCAGTTTCATTAATTGCAAAACCTAGCCAATTTTTGATGCAGTCTTTGCTTTTGTCATGAATTCACACATTTTTTTGAGTACAGCCCCCATAGATTAAAAATAAAAGATATCAAAGCTAGGCCCTAAGACATTAAAAATAATCTTGTGAAAAATGTAGTCTGTAGAAGGGTAATGGTCATTGACTTCATTATAAAAATCTTTGGCAACAACTTTTCCAGACCCATGTTAAGCCTTGAGAGAAAAATGTTTCAGCACAGAACCACTTAATCATTTATATGAATGAAAATGAGTGCAAACAGAATGCTGAGATGGTTTTAAGATCACCTCTTTTTTCTTGTACAGAATACCCACTATAATTACATTTTGCCTGTCAGTTCATAAATATTGCTTATTACAAAAAGGGCATTATTGATTGCTTTTTAAAAGTACTAAAACTAAGCTAAGAGCAGTAGATCTCTCAGCAAATTCAAAACATACTATCTTCCAAACTAATCACTGGCAAAGGGACTGTGGAAATACTCTTGAAGTTTATTGTAAGCCCAATGCAAAAAAATTCAAGCTACCATGAGTTTTAGGTTAGTAACTTGGCTTTGAATTTAGCATGTTTTAAGCCACAGTAAAAAAAAAAAAAAAAAAAAAAAGATAAACTTATTTGGCAAAGTCAGACACTTTTAAAGCCAACATCCTGTAATTGTTTCCTCATTTGGCCTGGCAACTTAAACAAGGATAAAAAGCATGGGCGGGGGGATGGTGTGTGCAAAATGCTAAATTTTTCAGAAAGAAAGAAATGGAGAACAAAGAAATCAAGGTACTCGTCTCATTTGCTATAAATGAGTATGTAAGTGACATTTGCTCCTTTTGTTCTCCTAGATAGGATTCAGTAAAACAAAATGAAGGTAATTCTCTACTCTTGTGGGGAAAAAATGTCTGAATGGAGAATTTTTGTGGTTTGAATTAGTGCAAACAGTGGACATTTCTGACGCAGTTGACTAGCAGTGCAGAAGAGCCGAACTGATAGCAGGCAATATAAGAACACTTGGCCTCTTTGAGACCAGCTGATTAAGCATCTCCAAGCAAGATTAATACACACTAGGAACATCCTTATTTAGAACTAGTAAAAAATAAAAGCTATCAGAAAGGATTTATTTCTGCCATTCTTATCAAAATAAGATTAAGGGCTCACATCCACAAATAGTTAAAGGAGAGAGAGGAGATGTCACGTAAAAAAAGAAATTAACGGTGTTTGCTATTGGATCAAATCTAAGCAATCTCCGAAGCTACTCAAACTTTTTCTTCTTTTACTGCTGTATTGTTGCCAGTCCCGAGCTAATACTGGAAAAAAATTAGGTAGCTACTGATCTGGCTAGGGAACAATGTTCTATTCAAAGTTAATATCTGTTCTAAACATCAAGCAACAAAATTTACTGTCCTCTCTGTAAAGAGGGGTAAGAAGAAAAAGAAAAAACACATTTATATCAATGTCAAGCCAAGAAAGCAATTTTGTATTAACCTAACAAAATGGAACATACAAAGGTATTTTTTGAAGTAGAAATAATTTAAGAACCTTCTAAATAACTTAACAGCACACTTGGCTACATTTGGATTTAGGAAGCAATATTTTACATGCAGCACTAGAGATTATGATTTTTTTTTTCAGCTTTAAATCCATAGACAGAGCTGTACTCCATCAAGAAATGACAACAGCAAACCTAATGCCTCACGTGAAAGCAACAAATTAAATTTAGCTGTAGCTAGAAAATGGCCAGATAATAAGGTCATGATTTGACATCTATGTTAAAGGCAGAACAGTTACGTGTTCAGAACACTTACATGTATGAAAACTCTCACACGTGGTCCCAATGTTAGTTGAGTAACAGCCTGCAACTTGAAAAAGTCTTCATTCACTATGGTTTTAAAGACCTTATTGCAAATTGCAAATTCTCTGCAATTATCTGTGAAACTTATTAAAACAGCATGTATACAAAATGCCTTTGTGGCCTCAGTTGGGAGGAAAAAAACAAAAATGGCAGACTTGGTCTAGTGCTACTGTTCTTTTTCACAATTCTGGCAATCTGAAGAGACCACAAGGCATGCTTACAAGGTACCTGATTGCTGCGTAATATAGATAAACCATCTGCTGATAGACTGTCATTGAAATCAAAACAAAGCTCTCCATATTTTCCATGTTAGTGAAGAAACACAAAATTCCTAATATATAAGTAGTAAAAACCCTAATTTGGGGGGGATGATACATGGAACTATGCACCTTGATTGAGAAATAAGCAGCAGGAAGAAGTAAAACACTGGGAGGAGGGTTGAGGTCAGCTTTTATGTGTATTGTGTGCCTAAATTTCCCTTCCCTGGTAACTAAGTCACAGCAGGACTGGAACCCATGTGTGTCCAAGAAGGCTAAAGAGGCATGAGGTTACAGTCCTCCCTTCCTTTACCTCCAACACAGCACCCACCCCCAAGAAGACAGGGGTGGCAAAAAGCAACAAGAAATCAGTCATCCAGCTACTCAGTTTTGACCCCTCTGATGAACCTCTAGCTACAGAATGATAGTCAAAGCAAACTGGAAAATCATCTAGATTTTACGTGCTTCAGGACACCAAATCAGAACAAAGTGTTGAAGACTGATGGGAAATCTGCCTGGTAGCCTTTTCTATTATTTCACAGGGTGTTCACCCGTCTCACAATTATGATACACAGCCACTTTTCTATAATAGTTCTCCATCCTACACCACATAAAAACTTGACTAATTCCAGTAAGATTGGATATGCTGATTTATTTTTCATTTATCTCTTGGAAAATAAGTTGAATTATCAAAGAGACACAAAAGTTTTGCTATTTCAAGGAGTGCTGAGCTGAATTCCCATATTGGATTGGAATAAATAAGATCTGGTCCAGGTTATGGTTTCAGAGTAGGCTGTATTTGGAACAGAACACAGGAATAAGAGGGCTCTGCTCTCAGGCTGGTGAAAGCCTGTTCCGGTTGACAGAGATTATGTTAACAGCTTCTGTGCTGGGAGTCTGGCAAAAAGGCTCTAGGGAAACTTTTTCTTTCCCTTCAAACATATTATATATGTATTATATATACTCAAAGAGCACTGACTGTATTAGCCAGTGAGTTTCTGTCACAATCATGGTCATCACACTCTGTACATGAATAGTCATGGCTAAGAAGGGGTATAATTCTGATCTTATTTATAGACTCCATTTCTTATATTCTGGCAAGAAGATCTGAAGACCATTACCTTACAATGTTAAGCAGTGTTCCTTCTCATAAAGCAGATACCACTTTCAGTGCAAATACACGTGCTTACAAGCTCAATGTTAGCTGTCAGTAGGTACTCAAGCATGAAAAGTTAACATTTGCTTTCTATCAGTATTCACGTGACGTGCTCAGTGGCTTGAGTGTTACCAAAAAGTGAGTACAGAAGGTCCTTGACACAAAACTAATAAAGCTTTTCAATTTCAAATAAAACTGTACAGATGTTTTGGCATTTCCCCAATACAATTTAAAGAAAATAACAAAATCAAGCCAGTAGGCAGGTAGTGAGCTAATTAGAAATGTTTTCCAGTTGCCCTTCAGTTCAAAACTCACTCTTCTGGTAGCTGACTGAAAGCCACAACCAGCTAATGCTGCATTCTGTTCTGCTGAGGATACAGTTCAGTCAGTTTCCCTAGAAAATCCAGAAGGATCCAAGGCTTTTTCTATACTTGTTTACAACAGTAGGTGTGCAGAATTTTAGCAGTTATAAAAATAAGTGGGCGAACCAAGAGATCAAACATGGATTCAAAGTTTTTCTCCTGAGTCCAGAATAAGGCCTCTAAGATGACTAGCAGCTAAAGCAAATGATCTGTAAGAAGTGGCTGACAGAAAAGTGTTTATCTAGCCTGAAGAGAAGGCTAGGTGACATCTAATTGCAGTTTTCCATTACCTAAATGCAGGTCACACAGAAGATGGAGATGGACGGAAGAGTAGATAGGAATCAGGTGTTCACTTCTTCCTAGTACAAGTAAGAGAGACTAACAAAAAAAAAAAAAACTGTTTAAAAGAGAGGAGAGGAGAGGAGAGGAGAGGAGCGTGGTTCATCATGAAATAAACGCTAGATGACTTGAATGCTTTCCAAGCAAGGGCACTCCAAGTACCTCATGCTTCAAAAAATACACTGCAAGTTATAAAAAGACAAAACATGAGGCCCAGGTATTGTGAGTTGAAAACAGGGGCTAGAAGAAAGTTGGATTGCATATATATGTCCTGATCTTACACAATGCTAAGGCTTATCTCTACTGTTGGATAAAGAATGGTAGGCAAGATAGATCTCTGGCCACAATCAGTGCTGACAGCCTTGCGAATAATATCTTACAAGGTTCCTGACTCTGTATTGGTCATAGCTCTGAAACTTCTGAATTCTGTACACCACCAAAAAAGAGTTATTTCCATACCACTTAGAACCACTTGATATCTTTCTGAGAGATTCCTTTAACACACTTCTGTAGCATCTGGATAACTTACAAAGAACCTATGACTGAGCCAGTATTTCGGTCAGTGTTCTGTGATATCAGACCATAACATTTCTTTATCTTAATATTTTGTGTCAGAAATACATACAGATAAGAATGTGAAATACCAAAGAAGCAGCAACGTGAATAAGCTAATAGAGATATGATGATTTGTGAGACAAAGATCTCAGCTATGGTTCAGATCAATAAATCATTGTTGATTTATAGTAGATCCTCTGCCACAGCAGTGAAAGTTACAAAAGACTGTATCCAACAAACCTTACAAACAGATGATGAAATATGATTAAACACACAAAGCAAGTAAAAAAAAGATCACAAAGTACTGAATGTATGCTAAAACAAAGCTCATGCCAATTGTGTTAATATACAACTGCTGCCACTTCTACTTTATATTACAGTGGGATCGGCAAAGATGTTTGTTATAGATGAATAGAGTTGATTATCGCTGATTACACATGCACTAATTAACGCAGTTTTATTTGTTCCAAAACTCTATTAATAATCAATTCTGAAAGATTTGGGCAGTCGTGTGCAATTTGACATAGTTTTAATCACCAGAGTAAGATGTTGCAGTCCATTTAGAAAATAACGTAGAGACAAAAAAGAACAACAAATCAAAACACATACACACACACACACACATACACAAAATACAAAAAAATCACCAACACAAAAACTCTTGGCAGAGAATCAGTGTACCTAAAATAGGCCACTTTTCAATCTAAGCAGCTTGCTAATCACCTTCACCATCCTGACAGTTCAGACAATGAGGATTTAGAGTTCAGCCTATAAAACAATGTTAAATAGAGGTGTAAAACTGTGCCAAAGCTCTGCCGCATATGAGCCAAGGAGGCCACACTTGGCCCTGTAGAAACATACATTAAAAACTTGCTTGGAGTGCCTAAAAGTTAACATTAAAATCAACTGTGTGTCTGGAAACAGCTTCTCTTTATCTTTAAAAGGACCAATAAGGACCAATTAGAGACACTTGGGAGCTACTGAGGGATTTGTACCTTTGCTGTTCAAGAGTTAGGCCAGCATTTGCTTTCCAAACATCCATGAGAAAGAGACTTACAATGTGTCTTGAGATCTCATCTCTTTCTCTGTTTCTGGACAAACACGCAAACACGTATTTAGGCAATTCTGCACAGAAGTTTGTTGCACTGAAATCTCTGAAAGATTTTTAACTGTGTAAAATTGTGCACGCTTAAGGCACAGAAACCTGAGTCTACTGCTGATTGGCCTGCCACCTTACCTCTATGTATATAACGAGCAGGCCTTACCAAGCCTGTCTCTTTTTACATGCCTGATCTTTCCATACACTATGCCTTTCATTGACTTCCCTTATTCACAGCAGAGAGGAAACAAATTATTATGGAAGGGAACGTGCATCCCTGACACTTTGCTGGCTGTCACTGCAAAGTGCAGAAGGGGCAAGAGGACTGGGGCTGCAGCCTGTGGGAAGCCCATGCAGGATGAGTCTGGGAAGGATGGCATGCTGTGGGAGAGACCTGATGTGGAGGATGGGTAGAGAGTGACCATGGAGGAGCAGCAGAGATGAACAACAATGAGCTGACCAAAGCCCCCATTCACCTGCACAGCTTGGGGGGGGGGGGGGGGGGGGGGGGGGAAGAGGGAAAGTTAGGAGAGGATAGCCGAGGGAGATATTTTAATTGCTTTAGTTCTTACTGCTCTAGTATGCCATTAGAGTAATTTATTGCACATTGCTCATCTTCCCGTGTTGAGTCTTTTGCCTGTGACAGTAATCAGCAAGTGACCTTTTGGTCTTTATCTAAACTCAAACTTTTTTTCATGTTTTCTCCCCCATTCTTATAGGGACAAAGAAGGAGAGAGAAGCATTGTGGAGCTTAGCCATTAGCATGACACCACTATAGTTAGAAATTTATAAGCAAACAAATATGTGCTTATTATGATCCTACCATTGCTGGGCTGTGATTTCCCCTTGGCCTCTGTGAACTATAATAAACAGTAAGAATAAATAGTGATCAGCAACAGAGACTAACGAGGAATTTGGAACTGAAGCCAAATAAGTATGAAGTATCATTCAGACACAAAAGAGGAACTGATAGTCCCTGAATGGATCAGAGCCTAATGATCCCTAAAATTTAGATATCATAAGCTGAAATGCAGCTAATACAATAGAGAACAATTTAAAACTGGCAAATAGAAAGAACAGGGTGCCAATACACTGACTGTAGAGTAGTTCAGACAAGCAAATGCAATCAACTTCTAAATCCAGTTGGAATATCAGGATGAAACACCTTGGCATCTATAAGGAATGCCATGGGATCCATATTGACAGAGTTCCATTAGAGGCTCTGTTTCACCCTGCAGTAATGCAGTGTCGAAACACATGCATAATTACTTGCAACCACCCATTTCAGTGATTGTATCACAAAGTATTTGTTTGCAAAACTGGTAACACAGTACAAGCATACAGGTGCATGATTTTAAGTGAAAGCAACTGATTTTTATTGAATATTTGATTCATCATTGTACCAACTGCCAGAGTTAGGAAGTTACATTTTTCCCCAGATAGTCTTCTCTCATTCTTTCAGTTTCAAAGTTGCTGACAGAATATTTATGCTGGTTTGTACTGGGATTGAGTTAATTTTCTTAATATTGCTATGCTTTGGGTTTGTGATGAAAACAATGTTGGTAACACACTGATGTTTGCTTACAGACAGTCAAAGTAGTTTCTCACATTGCTCTGCTAGCAAGAAGTATGGATGTGCATAAGTGGCTGGGGGAAGACACAGCCAAGATAGCTGACCCCAGATGACCAAAAGGATATTCCATATCATTAAGGATACTATATTCAGCAAAAAAAAGCTGGGGGAAAGGAGAAAAGAGTGGATATTCACAGCTTTGGTGTCTGCCTTCCCAAGTAATCATTACAGATGATGAAGCCCCACCTCCCTGGAAACGGCTCAACATGTGCGTACCAATGGCAAATTGTGAATGAATTCCTTATTTTGCTCTGTTTGCGTGCCCATCTTTTGCTCTACTTATTCATCTGTTTTCATCTCAACCCATACGTTTTCTCACTTTTACCTTTACAGTTCTCCTTCACATCCTCCTGGAGGGGAGTGCACAAGTTTAGCTGTCTGCCATGGATAAATCACAAGAATGCTTCATGCAAAAACCCAAAATGGAGGAAAAAGTGCATCTTTTGTGTATAAACAACTTTTTGGTACACTTTATCTGTCTGCCAAACTCAGAAAGTGGTGGGGTCCAGACACAGGCTGTGCCAGAGAAGCTGTGGGTGCCCCATCCCTGGAGGTCTTCAAAGCCACGGTGGAGGGGGTCCTGGGCAGCCTGAGCTGCTGGGGGCAACCCTGCCTATTGTAAGAGGGGGAGGGTTGGAACTGAGTTTGCTTTAGGTTCCTTCTAACCCAAGCCTTTCTATGAATCTGTGATCATCTCATTCTCCTCCCCTGAGAATTTGTCCAATATTAAATAATTCTGTGAAAAATAAACCAACTATGAATCTTATTTTGGTTATAGAAAGGTCTGAATTGTTTATAACTGAATTAATTGCTAAAAAGACTTGAGTGGCCAATTAGCAATATTTGTATTTGGATCTGCCAATTGGCCCAGAACTGGAAATTTATATTAGTTTCTACATAAAGACTGTAGTGCTCTCATAAAAGGAAAAAAAAAAAAAAAAAAGAAAAAGAAAAAAAGAAAAAAAGAAAGAAAAAATAATAAAAAAACATTCAATGAAAAAAAAAAAATCAAGAAAATATTTGAGAATCACTGTCTTGAATGGAACATGTCTGATAGCTGGCCAGATAATTATTAGCCAGCATTGCCTACGATGTTTCCCAACTGCAGATTCAAGCACTGATTCCGCATTCCTCATACTGCCTAAAGTTGTGATTTTTTGTTGCACTCTGAGAAATTCCAAACAAGAGATAGGAATGAATGGTACCACACATGAAACCTACACAGATGCCAGCAACTGTTCATTTGTGCTCATAAGATTTCCACATGCCTTTTGAGGACAGCATTTTCTCCTCTTATACACCACTTTTCCACAAGCAGTAAATTAACACCAAACTCATCTGGATTATCTTAAGAACTGTAAGGAAATTCTTCAAACCAGTAACAGGTAAAGCCAGCAGTACAGTCATATACTGTATGATATCCCAGGAAGTATCTTCTCAAAGACAGTTAAGAAAAACATGTGCTCAGTCATCACTGCTTGGGACATGAAAACATGAGTTAGGATTAGATAATGTCTTCTGAGGAACAGTAGCACTCCTCAGCTATTATTTCCTCTGTATCCTCTACACAAGCCAAATGTAACCCAGCAGAATGGGGCACAAGAAGAAATTCTGCTATTTCAGGAAGGAGAATGTAATTTTGAGTTGCTTCTGAAGTTGAGCAAACTGCTCCCAAGGTACTTTAATCTTCCTTTCACTGGCCATCCCCCTACCATCCAAGTCTTACAAGACTCAGCCCCAAACTAAAGATGAGAACAGAGGTAAAGAGCTGGAGAAACACTTGAAAGAAGCAACACAAAATAAAAGAGACAGAATAAACATTCACAGAAGCATCCCATGTGATTGAAAAATTGTGTACAACTTAGGCAACCAACTCTTTAAAAAGTTGTTCTCCTCATCAGAACATGTATCTTGAAAGTCATAACAGTTTTAAATTATTCACATAGTACTAAGCTAATTGTATAACATGTTAAGGTACAATTCTGGCCAGTTCTCGGGCATTCGCATTCCTGGACTTGTGCTTTTCCTTTCGCTTGAATGATTACTAAGTGAACTAAGCCTTAAAATTATTCCATATTCTTAAATATAGACTATTAGTCTTTTAGGTTCCAAGCTTGAGAAGCAGCCGTGTAGCCACAGGTCTTTTTCAGAAATTTGAAATAACATATTTTGGCCATGAAGACAGTATTCATACTTTCTTGTAATAAATTAAGATAAAATCTTATGTAATTAGAGCATAAACTTTAACATATTTGTATCGGTAAGAAATGCTTAAAGAACGAAGACACTAGAATACTGTAATGTTTAGAGGGCTGTTTGATAGCTTTTAAGTTAAGCATCATTTAAAACAGATTGTAATTAAGAATTTTCCTTTTTTTTATTACATATTAAGGTCTTTAAGAGCATAACTTCCATAAATAGTCAAGAATAAACTACATTCAGACCTACACATAAGCACATTTCTTGGCACAGACAAATGAAAACTGTGATTGCTGACATCTCTTTGAAGGAAGATTTTCTCTTTTTTTTTTTTTTTTTTTTTTTTGTCCCAGCCCTTGTTTTATTTATATGGCTCTGAACACTTTTTTATTTTTAATTATCCTAAGGAAAAGAAGGAGTGGGGGGAAAAGAGATCTTTGTTTTCCAACTGAGACAGTGAAATACATTCCAAAGCTGCTTTTGTTTTTAATTTACAGAAGCTCTCATGTCTAATCTACTAAGCCAACAAATAATCTGTTTGCCAGGTTTTAGATGACAGTCATGAAAAGTGCATACAATTGCTGACTTTATTCTTTTTTAGGATACAGATTCATTCTCTGCCATAAACTTAAAAGGATCTTTTGCAGAACTTTTCACAATTAATTTATTTTTAGCTATGCATTTTGTTTCCCAGGAGTTATTTCATTCTTACCCAGTCATTGTGTATCTCCGGCTCTCTTCTAAATAACAACAAAAGCATTGTGTTTGCCTATATTAAAAATAGTGTCAGCTAGGTCCCTGTACTTGCTTATGAAAGCAATTGTTTGAAAGCAAAAAGAAGGGGATCCAGAAGTGTGCACCCTCTGGAAAAAAAAAAAAAAAAAAGGTATAGTGCAGACAGGCAGTCCCACATATTTCAATACACAGAAAATATTTCCATCCTTCTATTCTTTTAGAATAACCCTACATCCTACTCTTCACAATACTTAAAGGTAGATTTCATTTTCATGATCTTAAATCTTCGAATCTTTCAAGAAACTATCAGACTGGGGAAGTGGGGGGGAGTGACAAAAACATAGCATCTCTACACTGCTTTAGCTTTCCTCTGAAAAACTCATACACACATGGAAGGCAGAAGCACTGCAAGGCAGTGAGATTCTTGGATGGCAAGGAAGTTTCTTCTGGTGCAGAGGAGTAAACTACCATATTTCATTATTTTCCTCCTCTGCACTCTGGCACACGATCTTTCCAATTAGACAGCCATAAAATCTAGCACAGTATTATCAGTGAACTTGCAGGAGGGAAAGGGCATCACTAAGCTATCTGCAAGCTTCCTCCCAAAGATGAGTTTTGCCAGGGTTTGTGAAGGCAATCCTACAGCTCAGAATGCACTGTTCTTCCAGAGATGCTGGAGTTGTCACTTGTTTCTCTACTCTTAAAGGATACGGGACTAGAAATTTACAGAATAGATGATTACACTGCTCATGCAGTTCCTGTCCTAAAGGTGCCCCATTTATTGACATCTTACTATAGGGTATTCAATTTATACTTAAAAGTGAAACCTAAATGGGAAAGAAAGATAAAAAATATTCCAGGTAAAAAAGATATTCATAGAATCATAGAATATCTCAAGTTGGAAAGGACCCATAATGATCATTTAGTCCAACTCTCTGCTCCACACAGGACCATCCAAAATCAGATCATGCATCTTACCTTCTGTACAGTTATTCTTTCCATAGGTAGCAACCAAAGGTTTTCATTTCATGTGATGTTTCTAGATCACTGTGCTTGAATGCTAAGAAATTTACGGCTATATGACTTTAGATAGACTGAAACAACATAAATGAACAGGGAAAGGCAACACAGACTTTAAATAGACATAAAAACAATGGCTGAAATGACCTTTTTTACATGCTAGATGAGAGCAAGAGTTTGAGGGGGAGGTGCAGAAGTATTATTAACAACTTAATTGAGCTCACATTTATTTTGCTTATATGATGCTTGTAGGAGCTTCAGCCTTCAGAGGTGGCCTGTAATTTATACCTCTTAGAATAAAAGATATAATTGTCTACCAGCTGCAGGAAAAAGGCTATATCCACAGCTCTTCCAAATACAGCATTCCTCAGTTCAAAACGAATAACATTTTAGGAAGCTGTGAAAATTCCTTAAAAGATGTACCTGCAAATAGAACTTCATAGGCAGGTGCTGACTTTATATGCATTGTAGTGAGCAGATGAAAATCTCACCATCTATTTTACTGTTAAGAGTTCTGAATTCAGTCAGAATTTACAGAATAACTTTCATTTCTTTATTCTTTTAAGCATTATTGTACAAGTCAGCCAATTCTCAAGCAGATAATAAAAAGGCATTCTGTGCTTGTGAAACTTCTAGGATGTAGGTTTTCATAACTTTTAAACTATCATAAAGTTTTTAGCAAACTATTTTGTGTCCTTCTAGAATTTTCATTTCCTTCATCTCTCAACACTACCTTAGCATTTCCTCTGCAAATGAGATTTGAAAGTTGTGAGATTTGAAATTTACAGTTTCCTGAGAAAATACAACCCACGACACTGATTAATTTCTGATTTGTCTTCTCATGCTACATCCACAATTTCCTTTTACTCAAACAAGAAAAGTCACAATCTGTATTCACAGAGCCCTTTCACAACTAGCAGTAACCCTTCACAAACTTAATTGCTATCTACAGTCATAATCTCTCACATGCCCTCCCTTGCTCCCCTAACTGAATTAGGGAGATGCAAATCTCGCCTCAGACATATATTATTACGGAAGAAAACCTTCCTTCAATTTCCACCTAGAACAGCACAGAGTCAGCAGGTGACATTATGTATCCACAGTAATTTGTCTCCGCAGAAGAAGAGCATATGTGTGATGGCTTGGGCATAAGGAGAAATCGCAAAAAAAAAAGGCACTCATTAAGAAAACTGTAGAGAAGGGAAAGTCAAGCTGTGGGTTTAAACACGAACAACTCAAGCTCATTGCATTGCCGTCATTCCTCATAGTATGATGACTAAAATACACCTAGTATTGTCCCAGAATTTTCCACTAATCTATCCTTCACTCAATGCTCTTTTGTCAAATTAGACGGAATTATTTCAATAAATTGATTTGCAGAAAAACTGTTTATCACGTGCCACCATGAATGATGCATTTGCCAGTGTTCAGCAGCTCACATGACACACTTACACAAAGAATTTAAAACAGTAGTGCAGACCCACAGTCGCCACTACCTATCAGGCTGCTGCACCTTTCATTTAAACTTTATTTCATCCCCTGCTTTTAAATACCTGTTGAGGCACATGTCCTCCAAAGTGAGAACCACTTAAATACAGTTTACATTACCCTACTGAAGATTATAAAGAAGCATGAAAATTGTCAAGCAAGGTGACGATTCACACCAAAAATCATTTTGTAAATCCTCCAAAATGTTGTCACAACAAACCCAGAGGAAGAATTCCACCTCCTCAGCAGCCAATAATGAAGAAGGTGACAGGAGAGTAGAAAGGGAAAACAAAGACTCCTACACACACTTGGAATGCTTTCCAGATCCTCAGCTTCGCCTATACTTAGGCTGCTGGATGATTTACGATCACTAGTTTCTACAGCCAGAGCAACCATTCACTTCAATTCTGCATGTTCCTTGGTGACTTAGTTACATTTTCACAGATGCTATCACAACACTTGAACTTAATAATCATGTTTGAATTGTGTTGTTACAATACTATCCTGCCAGCCAGCTCTGAGATGTCCATGAATAGTGCAACTGTATGGAATCAAGTCTAGAAACTTCTTTCTTGCAATACTTCCTAACTGAGCCCTGCTTTGCAGGGAGAGATTATTTTCAAGATCTGCAAAGGGGAAACATAATGGAAAGAAGAAGTGCCAAAAAGCAGCAAATTTGCATTTGGACAGATGATTGCAGAATTACTGAAACTTAACAAATACCCACTTACCAGTTGGACTGCATTGACGATTCATACCATACTTCTGATTCACTGCCATTGCGAAGGAAAGTAGATTACTTTATGCCAGTAGCTAGCTTGAATTGTAATTTTCTAACCTAGTACTTCTTAGTTTCAAATTACAGTAGGTTAGAAGCATGCACACAAGCAGTCAGGAGCAACTTCTTATGCTAAAAAAAAAAAAAAATTCCTTGACAGAAACTGCTGAATTCTGTATGTGAAAAAATGCCTGTAAAATATTACACTGAGTAGTAAAGAGTCTAGAAAGCAAGCAAAAAGTGAAACTTACCATTTAGTGTACTGTAGGGTAAATAAACTGAACAACGTATGGTCAAGAAGCTAGCTTCTCATAAATATTTTCCTCTTTTAAAACCAGAATTGTTGCTGTATTTTTAATCTTATGAAGGTTTTAGGGACATAATGTTCTGTGGCATTTACTGGGAAGTCTATTCTTTTTTTAGCTCAGATAAGAATGGCACTGCTGTGCAACCACTTTGTGGCACATGTGAAAACATCTGAGCAAGGCACAGAGAAATCAAGCTTCCTGCTTCTAAACACTATTTTCATTAACAAAAGCATCTGGAGCTAGTCTGGCACTAAAATACACTAATAGGGAGATCACTAAACACAATTCCACTACATGGCACTAAGATAGTTCTGTATCATATTCAATTGAGAGCTAACAAAAACAGAAAACAAACAGCTACAGTCCTTTTCCCTTACACTTAGCTCCAGGCCACAACCTTAGCAGTGATAGCACTACAATCACTTATTAAACAGGTTCACTGAAAAGGTCTGATTTAAAGAGGCTGAACTAGGGGGCACATGGAACACTCGCTTTCTTTCTTACTGAGGGCTGTTTGCCAGTCCAGGTTACAGCATGGTCGTGCACACAAGGGTACCAACACAAGTAACAGAGCAGCTTACAGCAACCCCAGGGCATCGGCTAAACTTGGTCTTGACACCACAACATGCCCAGTACGGGACTACATTTTCCACAAACCTCAAAAAGAAGCTGTAAGAGGATATGGGAGCAGTGTGGATTCCAAGAGAAAGAACACCATTTTGGTAAGATCTCCACACTTAAACCACTTTACAAACAAAATCAAAGTACAACAGGCAACACTGGAGCCCACTCCACTGACTTAACAACATATAGCAATATCCTAACCCACTAAAAGAAACTCGGTCTCAAGAACTCTCTCCTATTTTATTTGATTTATTAGTCTCAATCTCAATTAGATTGTATTATGTTGTGTTATCATCCATCCCGATACCATAGTTAGTAAAATAAGTTTTCCTCCATAGATTGTTGCTGCTGTTTTTTTTTTCCTTTCTTGAGTCCATCTCCCGTTTCCATATCCCTTTTACTTCCCTTTTTACAGGGCTGGGGTCCTACTGCCTCCCTGTCATGGTCACAGATTGATCTAGTTAGTTACATAACAATTTTTGATGGAGAATGCGGGTAGTAGGTTCTCCATAGTGCAACCAATGCCATTTGGAGTAAGTGGATTGTACTGATTTCACAATGAGCATGGATGGGGAACCTCAGCCATCCAGGAATCTTAGAGGTGATCATGAACCAGCCTGAAGGTAAAAAGTTTGGAACATCACCAGGAGAAGAGGTATCACAAGCTAAAGAGGCTCCACCACACAGTGAACTACCAGAAAATGAAATTTTCCCTGTTCATAGATGGATCGTGCCATATCATGGGAAAGCACCGCAAATGGAAAGCTGCTGTGTCGTGTCCCATTGGGAAATGGTTTGAAGTTGAGGGAGGGGAGATTTAGGTCGGACATCAGGGGGAAGTTCTTTACCCGGAGAGTGGTGAGGTACTGGAACAGGCTGCCCAGAGAGGTTGTGGATGCCCCGTCCCTGGAGGTGTTCAAGGCCAGGTTGGATGGGGCCCTGGGAAGCCTGGTTTAGCATTAAACGTGGAGGTTGGTGGCCCTGCATGTGGCAGGGGGGTTGGAGATTCATGATCCTTGAGGTCCCTTGCAATTCTGGCCATCCTGTGATTCTGTGATTCTGTGACAAGTTGCAGAGGCTGCTGAAGGGAAAGGAGAATCAAGCCAATTTGCAGAGGTAAAGACTGTCTAACTGGCATTAGATGTTGCTGAATAGGAGAGATGGCCAATGTTTTATCTTTACACTGACTCATGCATGGTGACAAATGCCTTACGAGGGTGGTTACAGCAGTGGGAGCAAAATAACTGGCAGTAGAGGGGTAAACCTATTTGGGCTGCTGAGCTGCGGAAAGACATTGCTGCCTGAATAAAGAATATGGTTGTAAAGGTGCTCATGTGCCCAAGAGTCGGGCTACTGAAGAACAGCAAAATAACCATCAGGTAGACCCAGCTGCCAGAATTGAGGTGGCTCAAATAGACCTGGACTGGCAGAACAAGGGTGAATTATTTCTAGCTCATAGGGTGCAAGAGACCTTGAGCCGTCAAGGAAGAGGTGCAACATACAAATGGGCTAGAGACCGAGGGGAGGACATAACTATGGATGCTATTGCACAGGTTACTCATGATTGCGAAACGTGCCATAATTAAACAAGCCGAGAGGATGAAACCTGGAAGGGCAATGGCAAAAGTATAAATATGAGGAGGCGTGGTAGATTGATTATATCACCTCGCCATGATCTCACAGTGTTAAGCGTTATGTGCTTATGGTGGAAGCAACAACTGGGTGGCTTGAAACATATGCAATACCCCATACTACCACCCAAAATACCATATTAGGTCTTGAGAAACAAGTCCTGTGGCGACATGGCACCCCAGAAAGAATTGAATCAGATAGTGGGACTCATTTCAAAAATTCTCTGGTAAATACTTGTGCCAAAGATCATGGCATTGAGTGGATTTATCATATTCCCTACCATTGCACCAGCCTCTGGTAAAATTGAACAATACAATGGATTGTTAAAAACTATGCTAAAAGCAATACGTGGCAGAACAGTTCAGCACTGGGAGAAGCATTTGGCAGAAGCCAGCTGGTCAGTCAATACCAGAGGATCTATCAATTGAGATGGTCCTACCCAATCCAGCTCCCTACATACCATAGAGGGTGATAAAGTCCCCGTAGTACATGTAAAGAACTTGTTGCGAAAAGCAGTTTGGGCCCTTCCAGCTTCTGGGAAGGGCAAACCTCTCCATGGTACTCTTTTTGCCCAGGGACCAGGGTCTATTTGGCAGGTGATGCAGAAAAACAGGGATGTTCAATGTGTACCACAAGGGAATTTGATTTTAGGGGAGTGCAGTCAGTAATTCTATGTATAAATGTATATAGACACGTGTGTGTAGTGCATTTTAATCATTTTGTACGTATTAGGCATGATGTAGCGATGTAGAATAAGAGGTGGAACGTCATGGCTTTATGTTTTTTTGGTTTTCAGTATTCCACATCATAACAGCATGTAGTACACAGGGAGTTAAAGTGTTAATACTCCAATTCTGGGTACCTCTCCCTGTACATCACAGAAGTCATGGGATCTGGCTCTTCCGGTCTCTTACTGCCTTGCAGTGGGTGCTGGAGAGTGCTTTCCTAGCCATACCAAGCTTTTCAGGTTTGACTTGGTCTCAGGAACACTCTCTCCACTTTTATTTGATTTATTAGTCTCAATTTCAATTAGATTGTATCATATTGTGTTATCGTGCATTCCAATATCATAAATAGATGATTGCTGCTGTTTTTTTTTCTTCCTTGAGCCTAGCTCCCATTTCCCAGTCCCTTTTTCCTTCCCATTTTGTGGGAGCGGAGGGGATAGGGAAAGGGGCAGGGGCTTACTGACCCCCCATCAAGGGGGTAGATTGATCGAGTTAACTTCATGACAATACTGTAATGGTATCTATAGATAGATAGATGATATATAAGGAAACAGCGCAGAGAAATTAAGTTTCTTCAAGACACAAATGCAGCAAATCAAAAACTAGAGGCAGTCTGAGTTTCTTAGTGAGTAAAAGAGCTGAACTCCTGAATTAATCTTTAATGAAATGGACTTACCAGCCTCACACCTTGATAATCTATTCAATACATCCCTGGATTGTCTCTCTTTACCACAGTTCCAAGCCCCTTAGCACTAAACACCCTAAATGTTATCTCCAAAGCAGAACCCTTTATCCCATCCTTTCCTAACTGACTACCCCATCTCCTCAGAATCTTCTCCTTTATCTCCCAACCACTCTGAATTTTTATGATACAACATATACAAAGGTGATGAATACAAGACAGCTAGTGTGAAGTAGCCTGATATGGAAGAACTTGATTCCAGACAGTCACTCTGCCTGCTAATGGTGAACACAAAGCCTGTGTGTTAGGCAAAAAGGAACAGTTCCTTGTCTCATGCAATTCTTGCTTTGTTATGTATTGGAATGGATGATGACTAAGAACTGTCTGGGAAGAGCTAAGGGCTATAAAATGAAATTTCCTCACACCAAGTACTTATTATTTAGTGGCCCCCAACTCCAGCAGCTGTTTCAAAGCACAGCTTAATTGATTAAACACCAAATTTCTGAGGAGGAGAGGGCAAAACTATTTTTCAGCCCCTCTGCAACATACACGCTGCCCTCACACATTCCTCCATCACCTATATGAGAAAGCAAGCCTGAATAGTAACCAAAGGCTTAGTATATTCAAGAGGGAATAAGAAGCTGCAAGTTAAAAGAGGCACTAACTTGGGTGGGTTGGTCAAATTATCCCTAAAGTTGTTGTATTCTAGGAATCTCACAATGCAGAGAAGAATCCTTTTGATATTCACATTTCAAAGAGCTCGCTTTTGTGAATATTTTCAACAGAAGATGATAGCACTACTGATTTATAGACTGCATATAAACCTACACATGCATATGCACAAGCATACATGCACAGCATATACATATGTATATGTAAAACTATCTGTAACAGAGGAAAAAATCCTTTTATTTTCCCTTTTGTATGGCTCACTCCAGGAATCTATTCTTGATCTTGACAGAACTGATAGTTTATAATGAATACTTCTCCAGCTTTTATGGCTGGCATCAAGGAAACACCTGGGAGTAAGATTTGTTCACTGTAGTTTTGTGTAAATTATTTTTAAGCACAGTTACTGTTCCGTTTGCCTCTAATAAACTATTTTTTTTTTTGTGTATATATGAATATTTTATTGGCTCAAATGAAAATAAAGCAAAACAAAACAAACAATGAAACAAGAAAATCTGCTGTGCTTCTGCAAATGGAAAGACAGGTAAGAGACTCTGAAAGGATAAAGGAACCAGACTTAAGTCAGATAGGTCACTAACTGTGCTACAGATTTGCTGTATGTCACATTTAATAATACCTTATTTTCCCTCCAGTTACCTGCATAGACAGAGAGATACTGGAAAACAGAAATAATTCCTTGGTGAAGCCCTGTTTGAAGTACCTGCATGGTCCTCAGTATCTTGGCATTTATTTTCAATTATATTAATCTCCGTAACAAACCTGTTGAGATTTAGAGTATATTTCTTCCATGTAATAGAGAAGAACTGATGCATTAAGAAGCTAAATATCTATTAAGGGAGATACTGGAATTTCTGGGAAAGCACTAAGAATCACAAATAGAAGATACCAGCATTTCTAAGTACAGCACATTTTCTTGCATCAGTTTAATACAACCAATACTAATCCCAGGAATAATATCAAAAGGATGAAAAAAACCCCAGATGTCCAGTGCAGTAAACACTGAATATCTGAAGAAGAAATTTAGAGATACAATACCCCATTCATTCTATTTTAAGAAACCAAGTCAGCACAGCTAGATAACATTCACACTCTAAGCTGACGTGGTCAGACTTTTGTCATTATGACATTTCTTCCTTCCTTCTTTCTCTGTATTTGTCCACTTGAGATTCAACGTCTCCTTGAATCTAGGTGCTATACTTAAAACTGCCTAGTCCAAGATTTCAATTATTTCTAATAATAGCTATTCCATAGCTTCTAATAAATATAATTTCTATAATAATTTCTAATAACTATTCCTATTTAAATTATATAGATTAGAATTAGAGCTGGCTGAAAATACATGATGCATTTCATATGATTCTCTTTCAAAATCTTTGACTAGTGTTGTAAAACTGAACAGGGAAATAGAAACACAAGTATTTTTGACAAATTGGATATCTCATGAAATTAAGAACATCTGTTCCATGGATTCAGGCTTTGTTATTCTATCCTTAAGAAGAATTTGAAATTGTAAGTGAAGCCTTGGCTTTTCATCTTCTTTTCATGAATGAAAAGTTAACGTTAAATAATAATAAAACACAATCAATGATTGAGAACCCATGCAGATTAGATGGAAGGGGCTATTTCAAGGCCAATGAAATGCTTACACGAAAGCTCCAGTGCATACATAGTCACTTTAAGAAAGCAACTATGGAGTCAGTAAATTTCAACATCTCCCAGTAGGTCTGCCCTTCCAGTTGAGTGTGGAGAGGTATAGCATTCTGGGGAATGTTTTTTGTTTCCTGTGATACCCTACATTTTAGTCTAGTCCATCATTGGAAAGAAGCTTCACTGGAAGTTCAATCAATTCCACAGCTTCAAATGTATTTTAAAACCATCAGAAATGAAAAACGGAATAAAGGGGAGCTTCTAATTCTGTCTCTTTATGAATACTTATGAAAATGTGTGGATCAAAGCCTCTTCCCCTCCAAGTAAATTTCAATCCTCCTGTAGCACTCAAAGGAAGAGTATTAGAACTCATTTTATGTTTCACATGGCGTAAAGCATGTGTTCAGGAATGACCAGGCAACGGTTCTGCAAGAGGCTTTTTTTCCAGTTTGTAGGGAATTGTCTGAGAAATAGAGCAAGGAGGTCTAAATGGTGCCTTCTCCTGCCTCCTCAGAGGAAAAGGCTATCAGGAACACAGCAAACATTTCAAGCCATCTCTCTCCTTACCTTAACAGCCAGCTCTACCTTACGCACGTGAAAAAAATGTGCTCAAAGAGAGCATTGTCCCCTGATTAAATATAACCTCCTGAGCTCTCTCTTTGCTGACACTCACTTGCCAATCTAGTATCTGCCAAAACTTCAAAACTTCATCAAAATCTAATATCCGCCAAAACAACAAAGTGGTTGATTATATCAAACACTTGTTCTCATACACTAGCTTCAGGTCATGACTCTTCCCAGCCCACTGCCATTATCCCTGGAAAATGGATGCTCTCTTGCTAAGGGCTTGCCCACAATTCAGCAATGCCAGCATTAGATAACAATAACACCTCCACAACAAGGAGGACAGATAAGATCATGACAGACCTACCTAATGCATAAATTCAGAGGACTTTCTGCACCAGCCTTTACCTTTCCTACTTGCATAGAGCTGTTAAGCAGTTTGAGAAAATTATGTAAAAATTAAAAGTAAAAATTATGTGAAAATTAAGTAAATTATGTTTACAATGCTCACTACTTATACAAGGCAGAGCTGCAGTGACTACTGAGGTCATAACTTTTGGGTAGTATTCTCTTTGTAGAGGGATAGAAGCAGTAGCACAACAGGAGGACAAGGAAAGTAACACAGAGAAGTGGACATAGTAATACATTTTTGGATGTTAGTCGAGACCAAGAAGATGAAAAATAGTAATTAACTGAGGTTTAATTAAGAAACTCTTTTTATTTAGGCACAGCAGAACTCCCACTAACAGGGAAAACTTATTTTTGTAATAATACCTGCACCGCTTAAGTGAAAGGAGAACAGAAAACACTAAGTTCTAAAAAGATATCACCTCCTGACCTTCAAAACCTTGCTGAGGTCTAGGGGAAAGGCTCTCACAATGGTTTTGCTCTGGCATAAAACTAACACGCTTAGTACCACAATCGACTCAACTCCCTCATACCACCAAAAACTCCACCAATAAATTGGTGGAATTTCTCAAAACAAAATAATAGCATGCTTATCTGGTGGCTCATCAGCTATTTCTTTTCACACTAATGAACATTCATCTTAAGAAGAAAGCAGCAACTAGATGGCAATCTTGAGAGAAGGTCATTTTCCAAGCAGACACAAGGCACAATTTGAACAAAATCACTTCATCTGAGTCTTAGCTCCCCAGCTGTAAAAACGAAGCAGCAGTTCATTTATCCTGTTCTTTGTCTCATTTACATAAGCAGTAAACACTAAAGGGCAGGAGCCTTCTCTTACTCTAGAATTACGTGGAGTTTAATACAATAGAGACTGAAATACAGCAGAGCCTTTAGGAGCTATCTTACATTTGAAGTAGGTGCAAAAATGCAGTGTTCCAGGTTATGCATGTCTCCCTATCCTTCAGAGCTTATTACAGCAATAACCAAAAGATTTATTATTCTTGAGCATAATTTAACCCCAGAAATAAAGGGTTCAATAAGGGCATCTATGATAATTGCCTGTAATCTATATACAGAAGAAGGAAAGACAACACTGCATGGGAGACAAAAGGGAAACAAAAGATAGATGCATCTTTGGCGAATAACTAGCAGTGGGAAAAGCTTTTAAGAAATCTCAGTTCAGTAGCCCTAAAACACCTACAAAAAAAAGTTTTTGCAAATTGGCATTAATAAAGAACCACCCTCTTGCTTTGTCTGGCAGGAACAACAACCTTTTCTAAGGGAGAAATGCATGACAATCTAGAGATCCTATTAATAACTTTAGAGTCCTGAACTTTAATGTATTAATGAATGGACGTGCACCCATGCTGTAATCATGAATTTCAGCACTGCCTTTGATGCTTCATTGGGCACAAAGCTCTTACAAAATGTTTGAAGTGTCTGGCTGTGTAATAATGATTTATAATTCTCTTGAACCAAAGCAAAATTTGCTAGTAAAAATCATTTTTGAAATAAAAAATAAATTGTGACTGGAGGGTCTGGGTTTGTTTCAAAAAGAGATCACCCACAAGCAGCAAATTATTTAAAAAGCCACTGGTTCTAGTGTTTTGCGATAGGGAGCATACAACTCAGAATTTCAAAGTACTGTTAATTAAGATCAGTTTATTAAAATGTCAATCTTTTTAACCAAAAAATTCTCTACTATGAATACTAGCTGCAAGTTCCTTTAAGTTCAGCTTTTTATGAAGAAAATGTGGTTTTCTTTCCTTTTACCATATATTCAACTCTATCCCTCTTACTACTACTACCCATTATTTTTTGCTCTCTTGGCATCATCTTTGTACAGTTTGATTATTTTCTCATGCCCCTCCCTACCCCCCATCCTCTCAGAAAGATCTATGACTATAGTTAGAACATCCATGCTTAGTGTTACAAAACAACAAACAAAAACACACCATAGCTTTACAAATTTTATTCCATCCTCTGCAGTTCAGTCTACCCACTCAGAGCTGATAGAAGAAGCTTTACTGAAATTTTCATCAGGCACTGATTTGAAATGGTTTTTTTGTTGTTGTTGTTGTTGTTGTTGTTGTTGTTTTTGTTTTATTTTTTAATTTGACTCCAATTTCATAAGCATTTCAAGACTTTAAGAATTAAGCAAGGAAAGGCATAAACAAATTATCTGCAAGATTATGGGCATATAATTCTCAATCAGTTTAAAACAAATGGACATTGTGCAGGTAGAGACATACCTCTGTATTTTTCCCAGGAAGCTGGACCCAAATGGGACAGGGAAGGAGAAAAGGAGACCAGCTTAAAACACTAGCAATGTTCTCATTCCCTCCTTGAAAACATAGTGGCTGTGAGATGAGCCGTTAAGTCAGAGTTAATTGTTTAAGGTGCTCATTCAGGTTGATCTGTTCACACCAGCTGCTGACCAAGCAGAGAAGAATTATGCCCTGCTATGTAGTAGGATCCAATCTCAGCTCATACTAGACCAGGAAGAAAAGCTGAATACATTCCCAGGTAAGCAGCAATCACAGGTGGACATGGACTCCATCTGGGAGTGGGACTACGCTAAATTTGGCAGAAAAATCTAGCAAGAAGAGCCTGATAAATCCAAGCTTCTCCCCAGACAAACTACAGACATGGGTAGGTGTTCTCAAAGCCACAAATACCATGTAATGATGTTACCTGTAAGCACCTAAAACCAAATCCCAGATGTCAGTGTCACAGCAGTCACTTCACCAAGAAATCAATGAAATACATGAAACCCCTATAGGTCCCCCAGGTAGACCACAGGTTACAGAAGGGACCATCCTCTCCTAACAGATCATCAGAACTAAACTGCATTAAAATTCTGGCAAGAGGACTCAGAGCACCTCTGCTCTTTTTTGGGTGTTCCAGGGAGGTGGAGAAATGGGGGATACTGCCCTCAAATTTAAAATGATTGTAGATGCAGATGTTCATTCGTGTTGTTTTTTTTTTTTTTTTTTTTTTTTTTTTTTTTTTTTGAAACTACCTTCAAACAACTATGCCTCAAACTGAAAGTAACTACCTAGATTTTTAACTGCAAATTAAAAATTACTTCCTCAATTTTCCTTAAAGGGGCATGCTTCTAATTTCGATATTTATACTAAACATTAGGATCTCTTTTCTTTCTTAACCTTAATCTGGGAATTTATATCTCAGAAGAAGTTACGATGCTGCAGAAGTTTCTGCGAAACAGAAGTAACAGCATCAGCAGATTTATCAGCAGATTTAGGCCTGAAACTCCAGACATAGAGGACCAAGAGATATCTGTGGTACATCACAACAGAAGAAATTCCTATGCTCTGCAACTTTGAACAAAAAGAGTTAAAGAGTGGAGGAATAAAGAGGAAATATGGATAAATAGTGTCTCCAAATTCTAAACCAGCTGCCCTTATCAACCTGAGGCTGACAGCTACTGGACTGTCGAAAGTCTCCAGTACGATACAGGAAGGTAAATGAGTTATTGGGCTTTGCTTCTGATAGCATGCTATGTGAACAGGTGAATGTGTTGAACTGGATCTCACTATGGAGAATGCAGCCATGGTACAGATGTTACACCTTGGTAGCTTTTCTTTCATATTCTGTTTTGGGATTACTTTTGTGGTTTGTTTTTAAATCTCCAGAGGGTAGGACTGTGATACATTGAAGAGAGAGACAGAAAATTTAAGCAGTGGGTGAAAAATCCATCTCAGCCCCAGCCTCTGAAGGAGCAGGACTTACAAGTCCACTCACGCCACAGATAATATCAATTTATTTCCATCTAGATGTTAAACTGAGGACAACTGAAGAGATTCAGCTGTTCTGCACATCTCTAACAATAAGTGGAAAACTACTCCCTATTTCAAAAGGGTCAGCATAAGGTACAATGCTGTGACAGTTGCAGATTCTCAGGTACAATGTATTGGCACTATGCAAGTTGAAGTATTATTCTATTATTACCTATTTAACACCTAGTTAAACATTACTTAACCCACTGGCATAAGCCCAATACATCCCCATTAAATTAAATATTGCTAATGCACTATTGTTTAAATTAAGCAGTAGTCTAAGCAGCAGTAAATGCCATTCACTGTCATTAGGCTAAATTGGTTCCCCAGGCAACATACTAGGAATGCAGGTGTCCTGATTACACGGGTCCTCATTAAATACAGTACACAATATTTCTTCAAAAAAAAAAAAAAAAAAAAGAGAGAACTCAAGCTTATTGTGACAAAGAACTCCTCTGTTGCTTTTTGCAGAGCAGGAGGATGCACAAACAACTAACAGTGCCTACTGCCCTGCAGAAACTCCCATATCCCTTTGCAGAACAATGTTTGCCAGTTGTGTCCTAGCTCAATCACTGGCCCTTTGCACAGAAGAAGCTCTTCCAAGATAGGGATCTATCTGAGAACAAGGAACTATTGAAACCCGGCATCTTCCTGCAGAGAGCTCTTTATGTGACTGAAACCTTGAAGCAGATAAGGCTCAGCATAGATGGAAGTACTGCTCCTACAGCAAATTGTGGGACCAGAGCTTGAGATGATAATCACTTGCTATTTATCAAGGTTTGTGTCTTCTATGAAGATGCCAGTGTACCTCAGGGGTCTAAATAATAATGAGATACACAGTATCTTACACATAGGAAGTATTACAGATCAGCTGTGATAACACATTTGTGTTCCTATAGCATTTTTCAGTTACAAATGTGACTAAATAGTTCATTAGTTGAATAACTATAAAACAAAAGATTTACACAATATTCTCCTTTTCATTTTCTTTTCCTAAAAGAAAGGCTTTGAAACATTGACTAAAGTATTTTCATCTCCATTCAATAAAGGATTTATGCATTAGAAAACAAAGAATGATAGTAGTGCTGAGAATCACAGAACCTGTTCCTGTTAGGTGACTACTTATAGAATTGAAGGACAGCTGGTAATCTTTACCTCAGGGCTAGCAATTCAATATCTAGTTCAGTTTTTTTTTTTTTCCTCTTGACAATATGAACCCTATATATCATCCACATAATGCAGCACACTTGTGTTCTTCTGCTGGACTCAGAATTTAGATTAGTAACAGAAACATGAGTTACATTAGTTAAACAATATAGATGTCATACATTAAAATATTAGTTTTACTCATTGTCCCAGTACAACCTTTTAAATAGAACATTTTTCAACCCAGAGAGGCTATTGCTTCCACACAGACCTCTCTAATAAAATTATATGTAGACTGAATGGCATCAAGAGGCTTGTGAATTCTATCTTTTATTGATAACGCAGGCAAAAGTAATTCGTTCAATGAAATCTGCAGCAAACCCAGAATGTTATAACTTTAAAAAGTGGCCATGAAATAAACAAGAATATTTTTATGCCTAGAATCAACTAAAGAAATTGAAAGAGAGAAATGAGATCAAACAATAAAAGCATTTTATTTAAACAGAGTAAAAGGTGCAAATTCAGTACCTGTACAAGTATCATGCACAAAGAGGAAGAACCTTGGAAGACTGTTCTGGAGTCCTCAGAGCAATAAACTCCACCTTGCTAAGCTTTTAAAGCGGCACTCTCCTCGCTCCTCATCGCTCTTAGCTAGCAAAATCAGTTGTCAGACAACACAACAAAAAAAATATAGCAAACTTCACATAAGAAGAAATTCACTAGAACAATTTATATGAACAAGAGGAGCGAGGAGAAGGTTTCTCAATGTGATTGCTACAAGTAGGTTTGGATTAGTCCATTACCATAAGTTTCCCAAGCTTTTATATTCAGTTCCTACCAGTGATTGAGCTCTACTAAGGCTATGCAACAAAGCAACAGAAAGTTTGAAAGACTGCCTACTTCTGAGTTTTAAGCTTGAAAATCCTGTTGGTTTTTTGTTGTTGTTTTTTTACAGTATACAGAAATCACTCAACATAATAAGGATAGAGTTTGAGTGGTGTTTGCCTACACTTCTTTCTCACAGACCACAGTACAATTGTACAAGACAGCTGTTGAAGCCTAAAAAGCACTTGCAAACTCCTGCATACTGAAGCTATGCACTGTCATGGAAGATGTTTGCAGGCAGATGTACTGGAACTCTGACTTTGGAGAGAAAAAAAAAAAAAAAGAGTTCAATCTGCAGATGCAGGGATGCATCAAAAACACACTAAGTTCCAGCGCTGAAACAGTCTTGCCTCACAGCAGAAGTAACAGCTTAAGTATAGTGAGATAGCATGATCTACTACGCAGAATCTTGAAGAAGAAAAAAAAAAAAAAAAAAAAAAAAAAAATCAAACATATGCAATAACCTACACCTAGAAATATGCTGAAGCTCAAATTTCTAGAGTCTTAAGTGAGAACCTGACAAAAAACAAAACAAAAAAAAACACAATGGCTATGTAACAGGTCATATGATCTAAAAAAAAAAAAAAAAAATAGCACTGGAAAAACAAACTGTTAGTCAGAGGGGCAAAGATAAACAGTTATATCATTTCCATAAATTAGGGGAAATGAAAATAGCTCCACTGCCTTTTCTCAGTAGTACTGCATTAATGAGTCTTATGGTGAGTCTCAGCAGCAATGCAACCACTTGCAATACATTCAGCCATGGATTTTTTTAAGGCTAACAGAGGTAGTAGTGCAAGAGGAAAAAAAAAAAAAAAAAAAGCACAATAGAATACCACTTGGCACTAGGGCTCCTATCACTTCCACTGCTAAACACCAATGACTTCTGTAATTGTGCTTACGGGCAGGAAATCCTGGCTCCCTTGCCAAGGAGCCCATCATACTGTGATTACGAGAGGAGGGGATTTCCATCTGCCTTATTCCCATAACAACTCAGGCTTCTTTCAGAAAGTAGGTGGAAGAGATTAAAAAAAAAAAAAAGCTAGACTGCATGGATGTAATGTGCATTTTCATCTCTGCTGTTAGGAATGTCCAATTATTCCCATGCCTGCTTTTCACTTCCAGAAACGTTGAATACCTGCATCTCCTATTGATCTGAAAAGGTGCAGAGCTTCTGGTCTCAATGCATTTCTGACTTGGTAATGTACTGATATGTACTAGTAATCTATTGCATACAGATGACAAGAACTATTCACAGCAGTTGAAAAAGTCAGCATTTGCAAATATACGGAACACATTCTAATCTTTAAGAGGCTTTCAGAACAGCATTTTTTTTTTTTCTGAGCCAGACAATAATCAAAGCAGTTGCGTCACCTTCACACAGAATGGAATTATGATCAGTGCTCAAGCTCTTACATTCAGTAGTCACCTGTTCTGCTCCTAGTCCCAAACAACACAAATTCAATAAAAGCAAAGTTCAAAAAGAAAAGAAAGTAGCTGGATATGGAAATAATTCCACCAAAGTGCCAAAAGTTATATCTGTATTCACACGTGGAACATTTGATCCTAACTCCTCACGCCCTGTCAAATAAATGGGGACAAGGAAAGCTTGTGGTTGGAACACACTGCGCACCCTGGCTCACCTCAGCTTTCATGAGAGAAAGCACTTCTCTATCCCGTGCTGTGGTCATGGTTAGCACAGATGAACAAGGAGTGTGAGGGAGCCATACATCAGCCCTCTTCTGCTACCTTGTACCAAGCAAACCACGGCAAAGAACACAGACCTCGCTCCTTTGATATTATTGCAGCCCTACACCCTATTTGTTAGCTAAAGAAGCCTTGTTGCTTTTCCTTGCCCCTTACACAACCTCAGTGATTATAGAGCATTGTGAACACTTTGAATTCTCTCCTTTAATCACTCACCCAAACACCAGCTTTGCTCATAGTATTGTACAGCACTCAAGACAAGTTAGAAAAACTACCTAAGAACCAAACACTATGCATGACAAAGGAAAACTGATCTTTAAAAAAATTACAAAAAAAAAAAAGTGCTGGGTTGTCAGTTGAGATGAGCTCCATCAACCATTGTGTTTGCAATGCCACCCTGTGTGTTTCAGTACTTGAAGTCATACAGTATATACTTTACTGATCGATTTGCATACCATATCGATCTCAAGAGTTGTATAATACGTTTGATTTGTGGCACTTCTGCATAATTTTTTGATTAAGTTACTTATTTAACCTATTGACCTTTACTCTTAATTAGCCTATGTAAATGTTGAGCCGTAATCAGCTTGCACACTACTGAGTGGAATTTACATCTTGCAAAGTTTACTTACTCTTTAAGGCTTTCCTCCGACGCTGTGTGGTACGTAATGGACATTTTCATCCATTGCAGTTTAAGTGTATGAAGTATCCCAAGTACCTAAATTTACTTTCAACAACCCCCAAAGAAAATTTTAAGTTCTGGTCTCTATAAGGAAAACTCCCAAAAGAAATTTCTACATCAAAAGAGAAACAACAAGACCTAAAAAGTTAAACACTTGCCTAGTTTTCTCTTGCAACTGGTCGCTTGTAGCAATAGTTGTTGAACATCCAAGGAAATGACTTTTGGGTCAGACACCCATTGTCTACCAACAAAAAGGCTCTGATTTACAGAGCTGATAGCATGCTGCATTTAACATCACTCACTGTTCTGCTTCTGAAGAAGCAAAACTGCTTCTCACAGGTTCCTGGTCATACCAGGCAATGTATTCGCAGCTAGGCCAACAGTCATATACATATAGAAAGAAGAATAGGACTCACCTCACTGATGAAGAGACTCTCTGACTACACAGCACTCCTTTGCAGGAAGCAACCTAGGTCCAAGAGAAGCTCTCCCTTCAGTAGCTGACCCTTTTATGAGCTCAGGGTGACTTCACTCATCTTGGCCACCTGGGGAGCACAGGTGCAAACAATCTGCCTCTGCTCCCTTTGCCAGCCACACCCCTTCACCAGGTGCTTAATCTCTAAATCAAACTATGACCTAACAGTTCCCCTACACTCACAAAGCAAACTTTCCAAAAGAATCATTTCTCACTAATTTGTAATCTTAATTTAGACAAATCAGTCAGTGAGTGTACAAAACAAGAAACGTACACCGTCATCACTGCACTGCACTACATTGTTCATTGCTGTTAATAAATCCAGTTTATTTTTAATAATTTGTCATACTTGGTTGTTTTTACTAAACTTAATACAGCATTTTTACAGAATCACTCTAAAAGGTACGGAACATACTGACGATTTGACAAATAAGCCACAGTATTTTCTGTGTGGAAAAAGTCTAGTTGGTAGCTTGCAAATTCAGTAGTCTGATGGCAGACATTAACCAAGCATTTAGAGGCCATTATTGTAGGGACGGGGTAACAACATGCCCCTCATCTCTCCCTACACACCCCAACAGAAGGATAAAGACCAAAGGTGACAAGAAGGTAATGTATTTACTCTAAGGCAAAGAATATGACAGTGCTATACCCTTGTCACAGTTCTTATTGCTCCACAATGAGAGACTAGAAAAAAAATGAAAAACTCACCGACTTGCTTAACTACTAATGGCTTTAAGTTCAAACTATGTCTGTGGTCAGATACAAACAAAACAAGTCAAAAAAAAGTAGCAGGCACAAATACAGTGATAGAAAATAAGTTGGTGAATTGAAGTTAAGTGGGTTGCACCTCCATGTGGACTGCACAAAGCAAAAGACATTTCCAAAGTCCACATTTTTACAGAACTGCTTGCTTTCTAACAGCACTCTACACTGAAGTTACCTGCAGGAAGGTTTGTTTTCACTCCAACCTTATTTTTCTTTCAAGTTCAGAAAGCCTTTATTGACTGGGCATCTTACTTCACTCCCCATGTTTCCACAGAGACAGCAGCAACCACAGTACTTTTTCAAACAGACAGTATTATTCTTTGTGTCATTTTTTAAGCTACTGAAACACAAAGAATGAAACCTTTCCTCAGCAAACAATCCTACTGCATGCTTTGACCATGGTCGTCTCTGTATTAAAATCCAGAAAGAAGCAAACAACATGGCAGGGGAAAGAGACCAGACTCAAATGCAAGGAATATAATATTTTCTTGACACAGAAGCAAATGAGTTCATAAATATTTTGCGAAAAGGAAGAATTTACCAATACATTGGTAATGATCAGAAAGATCAATGTGGTAGAATGGCAATACAGGAGGTGTAATGACAAAAGGACCAGCTCAATAGAAAGGCATTAAAAAGAAAAAGCACTCACCCATCTCTGAAGATCTAGGCTTCCAGGGAAGACTCAACAAGAGAAGGATTTCCAATAAAACCCTTCCCCAGTGGCAGTCAGCCCTTAAATAAGGTCTAAGAGAGGTGAAGCCAGGTTTCACCCTTTCTGGTCACACAGCTGAATGCCTCCATCTGTGCTCCCAGGGCTGACCTGGTACTTTCCCCAGGTACTTAATCAGTGGTTCAGGCACTGATTCAACAGTTACCATACAACATTAGACTCAGAAGATAACCAAGGCCAGACAAGGTGAACTTGTATTAGAGACAGGATCTACTAGCCCTTATTATCACATGCTGACACAGCACTGAAGTTTTTGTAACTACAGAAGCTTTTTAAATTTGCTCTCCTTCCTCTTTGCCACCTTCAGTTTCACTTCCTACTTATATGCTTCACTTTGCCCTCTTTAAAAAAATATATATATATATATATATCTAATTTTCCTTAATTGCTCTTTACCATTACTCTCTAAACTCATTAGAATGTGGTGTTCTTTCTTATGCTGGCCATATGTAACATGTTCCGTCCTATTGCTGAATAATGCTGCTGCCAATCTCCCTGCAGCAGCTGCTTTTTCCTCCATAGCTTTTGCATTTCCCAATATATTTTGCTTATAGTCAGCAAGGCAGAGACAAAACTATCATCTTCTACCTTTTTCAGTTAGTTTAAAGAGATGTGACTAAGAAGAATTTAAGAGATAAAAGCTGAATTAGGATTATTTGAAAGACGACTATAACAATTAGAGGCTTTTAAAAGATCAGTTCTACAAGAAACCTGTAAAGCAAATTCAGGTGCTGAAGTCATATCTCATACACTCTTGCTATTGGAAGGAAGCGCTATGGTAGGAATGCGTTCCAATGTAATCCAATGAGACTTATCAAAGTCAAATAGCATCATTCGCTTACTGGAGCTAATTTTGATTACTTCTCCCCTAAGCTCCACTGGAGCATGTATCAAAGAGAAAGCTCACATTCCTTCCATTGCCAGTAATGGAATAGCTGGGTGGCTTTTTGCTAGCCACACATGTAGGCAATAGAGGCCTCCAAGCCAGTTACCGGAGTACACAAAAACTCTGCATTTAAAATATTCAGGTTGCTCAACAAAGAATGCACCTTGATTAGTAGAGTGTATTAAATTTCACCTACTTAACTTTGCATCTTGATTAGTGAAGTATGCAGCTTAATCAGCACAGCATGCAACTCGTGACAACATGCACCACCTAGAACTAACGATAGGACCCAGCAGAATCCCCAGCCTACGTCTAAGTAAAAGACAGTGCAGGAGATTCAAGGCAGGCTGTTAGGTCCATAAAAGACCCAACAAAAGGTTCATTTTGGGCATCACACGTGTGATTTTATAAGGTTTCACACTTGCAGTCGCTGCAGCAGTCTGGCAGCATTTTTCTGCTCAGCACCAAACAATGGCTTCATCAGGGGCATTCTGTGCTGATCACTGATCACAGTGTTCCTGTCCTCATCCATGGGCACCACACAACAAAATACAGTTTTCACCAGTAAGTTTTAAGAACACCTGAAACAACATTGCTGGCCATCAGAAAGGTGATTTCATTTTCCCAAAGAAATTAGGTGGGAATATCTGAAGACAACAGATATTATCAGCAATCAACATAAAATAATCTTTACAATTTACAGACTAGCAAGCTGAACACGAGACTCAGAAATGGGCTTAACTCTACATGGTTAGGATCTGGAGGCAATTTCAGATAGAAGCTAATTTTGATTTTAAATAATCCTGAAACTGAAGACTCTTCAGGCAGTGTTTTGGTTTGGACTGCTTTACTGCCCAGAAAGAAAAAGTTGGATGTAATTAGAGAGTAAATTCACTTTCAGCAGAAGGTAACTACATGTTTTGTCCTTAAAACCTTAAAGGAACGCAGTCATAGCTGTAGCTTTTGTAGCATTCTCTTATGATCTTCCTCCTCCCCACCGCAGTCTTCATCCTATATGCCATGAATAAATAAGACTAATTCATAGTGTTGTTATTTATGGTTCAGATTCTACAGCTGCTGCAGTCAGTGGAAGCACTGTGCATTGGCTATAGGGAAGTTTTGCAGAACACACAGTATTTATCAGAGCATAAGTCTTACTGACAGAGGTAGCTGTTTTTATGTCATTCTTATCCCACACTTCCTTTTGGATACCACACACACACACACACACACACACACACAAAGAAAAATAAGTATGCATCTCAAACTCCCAGATGCTCAGCTGTTTCTTGGCAGGACTGGATGCCATTCCCATCTCAGCAAACCTAGAGCTATTAATAGTCACGTTTTTAGCCCTGCAACTTCTGCAACACTGAGGAAAAAAAATACAGTATCAGACTACCACAGTTGCAGACAAGGTACAGAGATCACCACTTACAGCACACACATAGCAACAACAAAGAACCTGATCTTTTTAATTTCCCAGAAAGACTCATCACAAAGAAAAACAAGTAAATACCAAACAGCACTTAATTTTGATCACTGACATTTCATCTTACAGCTTCTCCACAACAAATAAACAAACAAAAAAATCACAACTGTTGCAAAGTTACTTCTTTAAAGCTGAACAACAACAAAAAAATTGTTCACCCATCTCAAGTCACATACCTAAAAACCAAGCATGGTGAAGGAAGTATGCTAGCATCAAGTCAGACTGCTGGCAAGTGATGTCAGTGGAAACAGAGAGTACAGTGCTTCATAGTACAGAAGTCAGGATTTCAGCACCAAACCTGGAAATCCAGAGATTAATTTTCAGGCTGAATACTTTCTATTACTGCTTGCCAGACAGGGATTCTGAACTGAGCACATTCTGGAAATAGTTCAAAAAATGTATTTAGAAGTTCCATGTTAGTCCATTAATGACTACAGATCCTCCTCTCATATAAGCTCCTGTAGGGAGAAAAAAAAAAAAAAAAAAAAAAAAAGCTTGAATATCCTTACACCATTTCACTTTAAGCATTTGGTCCCTTCTGACAGTTAAGTGGTGCTGTCCCTGTCAATCACTACTGTATATCTATGCAAATATTTCTGCCACATCTTCAAAGTACCCAGACCTTTCATGTTTCAAAAACACTATTTTAAACATCTTTGGTTTGAAAGAGAGTAGTGTCATATTTTTAGCATCCATATTTTAATTAAAAGTATTTTCTTATTGAACACTAATTAGAGCAGCAAATTACTTTAAACAGTGTTCGCTTTCTAAAGCATTCCACTGATCACTTCCTGGTATGGTAAAGGCTAAGATGCTAAGTTTTCATTTCATGAATTTAAGCAGGAGAACTTGTGAAAAGACAAAGTATTTAATGTTACAGCGAGGCAATTAGGAAAACACATTAGATAAATATTAAATGTCTTGATGAATTCAAAACACCACTGTCCACAGCATTCCTAATTCAAAAGACTCACAACATATTAACACTAAGAGTGTTAGCACCCTAGCAAAGCAAAACATACCTGTAAGCACTCAACAAGACAAGAATATCATTAGCTATGAATAAAGATATTAAGGAGTTTTAGCATAAACAGTTGCATGCGTTTGTTTGGTTGGCTTTTTTGTTGTTGCAGTTTTTTTTAAACTCAGATCCACTTTACACCATCCTTCTTCCAAACTCACAGCAATGCAACTTTGGAGGGAGTTATGTTCTTTTAGTCTGACAGAGAGGATTTTGCATAAGTTTTTGGTCACTCTGAACGTTATAAGAACAGTACTACAAAAAGATCAGTGTAATACTATTATTCAAAGTATAGTACTTCACCTATTTTGAACATTATCAGCTATCCATTCCTGAAACCATGGACATCAAGACAGCAAGTACAAAGGCTGAAACAAAAGTAATGCCTCCTATTTTATTACGCTGGCCCACAACATCAGAGGTGGATGTTGGTGGTATGACAGTAGAAGTTGAACCTTCCCAACAATATTCTATTATGCTTTGTTGCTGTGTGACAGATCACAGCAGAAGGGCAGGCTCACAAAACGGTGTCTGCAATAGGAGTGCAGATGAAGCAGAGGTGCGTCATTGAATTCCTCCATGTGGAAAAAAAGAGTTGAAATATCACGAAGTCTGAACCGGGTGGGTGCCATGAATGCTCGCAGAGGGACAGAAAGATTACCATACATATGTTTCTTAGGACCTACTGCAACCAATACGAAGCTGAAAGTGACAGTTTCCTGGATTGCATCATTGCAAGTGACAAGATGTGGCATCATCAGCACGAGCTGGAGTCAAAATGGCAATCCATAGAGTGGCAACATGTGAATTCCCCAGCAAAGAAAAAGTTCAGGATGCAGCCCTCAGTAGGTACATTGTCTTTTCGGATAGCAAAAAAGATGAACCTATTGGATTTTCCTGAGCCCAAGCTATCAACTCAGATCGCTACATCACAACATTGACTAAGCTGAAGGCTCAAACTTCTAGAGTTACCATAGAGAAGAATGCAACCTTTATCCCACAGCACAATAGCACCAGGTCCCATACCCATTTGAAGACCACAGAGCACATTTCCAGTCTTGTCTGAACTCTCTGATGACATCCACCATATAGTTCAGATTTGGCACCTTCTGACTTCTATCTGTTCAGGCCAATGAAAGATGGACTGCATGGGCAACATTTTCCTAGCAGTTATGCTCTTATAGCAGCTGTGAAACAGTGAGTCACCTCTGCCGGTGCAGATTTTTACGAGAGTGGCATGCATGGTCTCGTTCACCATTGATGAAAATGCATAGATTATGGTGGTGATTGCGTTAAAAATAGCGTTTTTTTTTTTAACTGAGCAGTCTGTTGTATGAGATAGTGTTATTGTGCTCTTTGTATGCATTGTAGTTTCCACAGAAACAAAGAGGAGGCATTAATTTCACAATGACCTACCTGTCTTACTGACTTCAACAAAACAACCTGTCAACCACCTCTCTCTCTCTCTCTCTATTGTGTATCATAGGTGGAGAACTGGATTTTACATAGATAATACAAGATCATTTGACAGTTAATTCTGGAAGATGAAAGCTTAATGTACATTCTGAACATACAATTAATTCTTATTATATTGCTATTAATATCCTTTGCCTTGGTTTCCATGACAGAGAATAACAGAATGGCTTGGATTGGAAGGGACCTCAAGAATCATCAAGTTCCAACCCCTCTGGCACAGGCAGAATCATGGCAATTTTCAGCAAGCTGCTATTCAACCCTGCAATTTGCACGTCCCCTGCAAAATCTGCTATTCCTCTAGGCAATATCGAGATTAGACTAGTCAAGAGTTACAAGTTATTCTGAACTCCCCTGCTCTGAACACAGTCCAAAGTAGTATGTAGAAGGCCAACCAGCAAATACAAATGCTACACTGAGCTCAACATAAAATTCTTTGTATACTGACATGGCTTGAGATACACTGGCATTAGCTACAAGATTTGGTTTAGCACTCGTGGTAACAATGGTAATGGGAGGACAGTTGGACTAGGTGATCTTTCCAACCTTGTGATCCTATGATTCTATGAAAAAGACAATACCAAACCTCCAGTTAAGTGCAAGTAATATTTGTTAAGTATATTTTCAAAAAGCATCAATATTGTTATTTAAATAGCATTTCCACAGCAACATTCCAGTGTCATATTAAAGAACTTGACTTTCCAAGAAACCACAAAAAGGGAAATTATAAACTCATTCTGTTATCCCCACATTATAAAGGTAACTTTACTCAGGTAAGCATTCTCTATATCTGAGGATGAAACTCGAGCTGGTACTTAAGAGACCCTACTTACGATCTTCATTACAAATTTATTTTTCCCTACTTGTTCCCTTGCCTACAATCTTCAGTGGCACACAGACAACCAACCTGCTCATTTTTTCAGAACAGTGGCTCAAGTCCATTCCTGCAATCTAATTCAGAAAGGATTTCTAAGGGATTCAAATCAGTCCCATTGTAATTTTCTTAAGAGAAGGGGTAGAGGAGGAAAAAAAAAATTAAAAAAACAAACAAAAAAAAAACCAAAAAAACAATCCAGGCCACTTGTAAACCCAACAAATCTGATGTCCAGCCTTGATTCCTCTACTCTACTAGGCTCAACTCAGGAGTGACAGACCAAGAAACATGTAGATGCGTTTCCTGTTTCAGTTCAACCTTATCTCTCCCTCAGATAAGGAGTCAATACAATGGTCAACATTACGATTCATATAATTTCCCAATTTTTTTCTACACAGCAGTAACACAAGTCATGCACAGGGGTAAGATCAGTACCCAGTATCTGTGAGCAGTGTCCAACCATGGTTATTGCTTTTGGTACAGCAAAACTGAGGAAAGTGGAGGGAGGAGTGGCTGGGAAAAATCAGAAGCACAGACTGATGACAACGGAAGATTGCTTTGCAGTTCACGTACGTCCAAGATGTTTCAGATGTTTCTTCTCCCACAGGTACGTTCCTTCCTATTCAGAGAAATAACTGCAGTACCACAGAATCCACCATGTGGTGTCTGTTAGCAAATGTTGACTTTTTCATGGTGACTGGTGTAGGTACATCTAGATTGTGTATTTAAACATCACAGTTTTGTTTTCATTTCTTGCAAGAAACATTCAACTGAGGTTAATGTTTTATATCAACAGAGTAAAAATAGCTAATTCTGGGCCCAAAGGTCATACACATCAGCACAACTTGAGTTCTGAAGTGCTTTTAACCTTGATTTTTCCCTGTAAGCCAAGGCCTTTAAAATATACAACACGTTTAACCCAGTCTCCCAAGCATCAGGAAAAAAAAATACATTTTTATTGTCTTTGAAAGATCATAATAATTTGACAATCTAAGGGGTCTGACTGTATTTTAGACAATACATGTCAGGAAATACCTACGGCAGCTACAGTTCCCTTTGCAATACAGAACACAAATCAGAAATATCAGCACAGACCAAAAGACACCTTTCCCTTCTGATTCATTAGATTTTTGGCACCCCGGTTAAGTTCTGACAAGCCAGTATTCCAGGCACAGTAAAATATTGTTGTTCCACTAGGCTCGCTCCAATGTTTAGTCATAAGATCCATACAGTAATAACAGAACAGTGGCCTATCTTGACCAACAGTACATTAGTAATTATCTGCAGCACAAACACCTACCACTTTATACTAACATTTTGGCAGTTAATCTAAACATAGCACTTAAGGCTACATCATAATTTTGAGATCTAACTGGGTCATTTTCCTTCCAGCTGGCACCAGTAAAAAGCATTTTATAACAAAAAAGTAAATTAAACTTTTTTACGAGGGTTTTTTTTCATTCTTTAATGGCAGGAGCACAAGTATGATTTCAAGCACACACGACACATTTTTCAAGGCCTGTTCGTGGTGATGCTAGCTGGGTGAATTACAATAAGATTTATTGTGCAGTGGTGTATGTCTAATTTTCCATCTACTGCTGGGAGCTTCAGTTGGTGGGAACTAACAGAGACGCCCATTATGCACAGCCTGGTTTAACTGTGGTTTTGGTGCAAACTCTCAGGGACAGGAACTTACTGCACATGCTGGCAAGAGGACAGGGAGAGAGCTGATGAAAAGAACAAAGAAGGACTTTTTAAATGACTTCTTAAATGTTTGGTATCCCATCCTTTCTCCAAATTGTTTTTGCGGCAACAGGGAGGGTGGAGAAGGGAGAAGTCCCAGCAGACTTCCCTGTAAAAAATTGGGTCATAGTCAATGGATATAAAACAAGGCAGCTAACGATTTCTCATTATTGTAGCAAGTTTCCCTGCTGACAGGATTCAAAACGAACAGAAGCTCACTGGAACAGAGTTCTCAATATTTTACTTCTGTACTCCTCATCTTTTTTTTTTTTTTTTTTTTCCCCCCCTTTTTTAAATGTACTGGAAACACAAGTCCTTTTTAAGCAGCCATCTTCCCTTACCTTCCTCTGGCTTTCTCAGATGTCCTACACACTCCCAGCTAAGCTGACTTGACATCCCATGCCAAGTGAAGGTGGGGAGAAAAAATAACAGAATGAAGGGATGAGGAACGGGGAAAGCAAAAGAGACACAACAAGGAAAACCAAAAGCCTGAAATGATGAGAGAGAAGAGCAAAACTGTGGAGCTCAGGGCTGCCAACAAGAGCAAAAAGCAGAATATGAACAGTTGGCAGGGAAGGGGAGAAAGCTTGAGGACAGGAAAAGGTTAGAAAGAAAAACAAAGAAGTGGGAGTGGAAAAACAAGATGAATAATACAGCGGGAGGGTGCATTAACAGAGTAAATAACTTATTCAGAATAGAGCTGGGTTCTGTCTTGCTGAGATGCAAAGCACGACATCATTTGAACACACAGAGCTCTCCATCCCAGACACGTAGCTGCAGACAAGATCCACAGTCACGTCCCTCTGACAAGCCGCCTTCAGGGAGGGGAAGAGAGCACACCATACAACATGCCATGCACATCAGAAGCATAGCAATGGGGAAATTGCTTAATTTTCCCCACAGCTGACACTCAGAAAATAAATTTCTTAAAAAAAAAAAAAAAAAAAAAAAAAAAGTAAAAACTCAAAAATACACAAAGTCCATAAACTTTTCTGATGTTCTTCTCAATGATTTGCAAACATTCATGCATCCAAATAAACATTATGCTTCCAGTTTGTAATACAAAGCGATGGCCTAAGAATAGTATGGCTTTCTATTTTTTACTCTATATTAGCTGCCATTTAATGTCCTCATAACATCTACTTCAACTGCCAAATTTGATGTCATCTTTCCCAATCTCTCAGGGCTCTGATTCCCTATCTACAACCCACAGTGTAGTTCCACAGCCACACACGTGATGGCAGTGTTAAAAATCAGTCAGCACACATCAAACCTTTCCTCCACCCTGGCTCTGAAGGTAGTAGATTAAAGGACACAGTATATTTTCATTCCCCAGAATTGTTTTTATCCACCACAAACTGACATCACTTATTTTTATATCTGGTTACTCAGTTATATTTTTACTTTGTATCAGAGATGGAAAACCAGTGCCTGTAAATGTATTAGTGCTACATCATGATTTTTAGAAGGTTTGGCAGCAGAGAGGAGCAGCAAGCAACTGGGTGCGGTATTACAATGTGCAATGTGGTATTTCATTCTCTCTAGAGATCTGTAATTTTATGCATGTTGAAAAAAAAAAAGTTAAGGAAACTTAACATACAGAACATAAGGAACCAATTTTCTTCTTTAAGGAGGAAAAAAAAAAAAACACAAACAAAAAAAAAAAAAAAAACACCTTTGGGCTATACACATTAAAAACCATCAGTCCAAATGGAACCATTCAGCAAGCCAGGGTGGAGAACAGAGAGGCAGGAAGAGCTGAAAAAATAACCATTAATTTTGCCTGCATCTTCCTTTTTTTTTTTTTTTTTTTTTTTTTTTTTTTGTATACACATCTCTTAATCATCACTCAATTAATTAACATTCTGTAATGGTATGTCAATGCGACTATAAATTCCGCATATGGGCAACAGCAGGTGGAGACTCCTTTCTTTGCACCACAGCGACTCAGAATAGAGGAGACTGCAAAAGCTTCAGTTGCTGCTAAACAAACACAGACAGAACAAGGTCCAAAAAGCCTGATAAAGTACTGTTAGAGTTCAGCTAAACCCCATTCTGAAAAAGCAAGCTTTCTTCAAATATAAGCCATTAGACTTGCCAAAAAGACCTTTCTGATCTCTAATCAAGCATAAGCTCATCCACATGCAGGGGAGCAAGAATCACCCCACACTGTCATGCAGAAAACAACACAGTATTGTACAGCATAGCGCTGTTCTGTGTCCCGACGTAGAAGCACGGCTCCAGAAATAGCAAAGCATATACCTGTAGGTGCTATTTAAAAACAAAACTCAATGCATACACTTTCAAGGATCCTAAGTACAACACAGACATTGTGCGAACCGTAGCCTGGAACAGCATATTATGTAAAACAGTGCCAGACAGGCTTCTCAGCACTTAGACTCAAAAGCAAGTACTAGACATAGCACATCCTTGATGCCAGTGCCTCCCTTGGCCAACAGGAAAGGGTACAGAATTCAGCACAGTAGAACACAGTTATTAATGCCTGTCCATTGACAGCAGGAGCATGGAGCTGCACACTCTTCACTCTTTCTGTATACCTTCATCTAGTCTTGTGTAAGAGCAATGATCATTGCAATCCTCTTTTCCAGCTATTTCTCAGCTGAGGAAGCCTTGAAATTATTTCTGAGCAACAGACTAATCATATATTACTGTAGTTGCTACCAACACAAAATTGCTCTAATATTTCCTTCCAGCTAACTGGGTGAACTCTTGTTTCTTTCTATATATGGAAAAAAAAAACACACGCGAAAAAAAAAAAAAAAACCAACAAAACTTCCTCTGAGAAGAAATGAGAGACTATGAGAAATACCAATTTGGCACAAAACAGTGAAGAAGGCATGATCTATCTCAAGCATCCTATAGATTCACATCACATAAACCAGAACACAAGCTGAGGTAAGCTCAGATAGCAGTCGTTAGATGTTTTCAGGATTGCTACACACTTCCTTGCTTCTTTTAACTTCTTATGGATGCTTCAATAGAAGGAAGCCAGGAAAGATGCCTTCCCGTGACGGTGGCATGAGGAAATCTGGTTGCACTTGTGCCTACGTTGTCACACGCAGTGTTGACGTAGCGCTGCATAGACCAGAAGAGCTGGATAAGTGGGCAGCAGACACTGCACACTAATTAAGTAACTGCACAGCATATATAACAGGTCAGAATCAACAGTTTGGGATGTAGTTCCTCTTCAAGAAATCCACTGAATTCTACTGGAAGGCTTGCAGTGTTTTTGGCATGCTTGCAATTAGTGGTCCTGGCTTCGTTTTCTAGACGTGAAAAAGAGAACCACCAGTACCTGTTGGCAGCTGCACACAGAGAGCAGAACAAACCACAAGTTTTCTTAAAAGTATTCACAATACACATGAACAAATTAAATTCCTTTCTCCATCTAACATCATACATGTAGTTTTTAAGCTCATAAACCAAGAAAAGAAAGTTTTCAGAGGCCATTAGTAACTAAGCTCCATCCAACACTGACCTTTGTGCTGGAAAACCTCCACATAACTTACAAATCAAGTTTCTCAAGTTTGATTAGGAGTTGTGTTGATGTTCACCACCATGTAGCACAGTAGAACTACTGACTTCACATTTAAAAATCACAGGAATATTAAGCCAGACAGTTCAACTCCAAATTGCTCCAAATTACTTTGAACTGCTTCAAGACTTTGAAGAAATCCTACTTTCACATTTATTTCTAGTAATTAAAGAGTAACTGAAGAAACAGATTTCACGTTCCACCATTAAGAAAGCAGAACAAGACAACCAAATTTACTGAGGAAAAGGACTTTAATCACCAGGCTAACTGAATATAAAGAGCACATCACTTCTTTCTTTATGCAAAGCATACCCAACAAACAAAACAAACCGAGGACAGAGAACTACAGGATGCCATAGGCTTTGGGAACAGCAGTGTGTACTGCTTGTACTATAGCCCTGTAAATGTAAGCTCTCCCTCCACACAAACAAAAGCCTCAGTCCTCCCCTTGCCTCTTTTATAGAAGAAATGTAGTATTTAACATCTGTGTGTAAGCTTCTGACATGGACAAGCCTTCCAACAAGAAAGGTTCTTTGCTAAACAAAGATTTGAGACACATACGGCAGCCTTTCAGTTCCCAGGGTGCTTTCATCCTCGCTCACCTCCACATCCAAGCAGTACATACACAGATTTAGGGGGAAGAATGGATCTCATTCACGCAAAGCTCTTGGTGAGTGTACCCAGACCAAGGACAGCTTGAGCTTACCTGTATTTTATTGCACAGTTAGGGTTGTAGTGCCATCCCAACACTAAGAAACAAACCCCCAGTAACAGCAGCATAAAAATTAAGGCTGTGCTGCTTGCCATCAGTGCTGAAGTAAACCTTACTATTCTTCACCACATGAAAAACTATGCAGGTTCTGCTTTACACACATCCTGCTTTGGCAACCGGCTTTGGTGAGAGCCAAGGTGTTTGATGCTCCCAGGCCACTGCTGCAGCATGGAGCCTTAACTTTCCAGTCACATTTTTCACATTGAAAGTCTAGGACTGGGAAAGAGGAAAGAACAGTAAAAAGCCCTAAAAATTCCCACCTTGACCATAATGAGAGGTGGAGAGTATAACAGATGGGAGGGGAGGAGTAGCAGTGTTCTCATTCAGATGAACTTCTAGCCACATTATCTACTGATTTGCTGGCACTTTGTCTTTAAAGAAACTGTAAAAGGTATCACAGACAAAAGTGACATTTTACGAAAAAGAAGAAAGAGAGAAAGAGCTCCCAGTTCTGGTATTCTGTCACATTTCACTGTAGCGTACAGCATCAACTCATTGATATACTAATTATCCACCAGAAGTTTTTGCTTTTGCAGCGTAGCAATTATCAGGCTTACGGTGACACTCTCACGTTGTCAGGCAGTCCCAGACCTCAGTAAGCAGTGCAGTTTGGTGCTCTGTGACAGGAGGCAGAAATGCCGCAAGTAAAGGAAAGGCACTCCCAGAAGTTGAGAACTGAATGTGTTTGTTGTTCGTTTTCCAAAACCGTCAAATATCTTAAGGCTGGGATTTTCAAAGGGGCCTAAGAGAGCTAGATACTTCTAAACCTATTGCATTTCAGTGGCTTTTGAATAACTCTATTTCTAAGTCCGCCCTGAAAGAGAGTTAAAGTAGGGGTTTTCATTTTAATTTACCATTCTCAAGCTTGTGCCCTACACAAACCCTTCATTCAGTGCCTTCCAGGGGCACCAGAAATTTACCAGTGTGGCAGCTCTTGCAGAACTAGAATTTATCTTATGAGTTTTTCAGTGTTGTTTTTCCATTTACAACTTACTATCTTCTTTCTTGCATTAGGAATTTGAAAAGCAGGCATAAGAAAGAAGACATTATTCAGAAATACAGGCAGATGAAGTTTCTGAATAATGAGGTAAAAATCCCAACATCCATTAACCTAACAAGAAACCCCATGTGCAGTTTAAAACAAACAAACAAACAGACGCGTGAGAAATCAGGCATCTGCTCCCAACAGCAACAGAAGATATGAACAAGCTTGTACCCAGACAGATACATTTTGGGTGCCAATATTATATTAATTTCATTAAAAATGGAAAAACAGAAACCCTTCTGCCTTCTTCATTTAGCTCATAACCACTTTTTTCCTATTTTTTCTAGAAAATGAGTGTTTTTCCATTTAAAAGGTGAGAGCCACTCTGTAGTTACAAGTGGCACTTTTTGACTTTCTTAATACAACCCTGTGGCTACAATTAACAAGCCGAATAAATAACAGATCAAATTAAGATCTAATCCTGTTTTACTTATAGGTGCAATCCTTACAATAAATTGTAAATTAAGCTGTCGGGAAGCAAGAGGTACAAAGGACAATTGGTGATGCCTGGATTTTAAGTATTCAGACATTAAAAACAAACAAACGAGAAAAAGGAGGCAAATGTCAAAACAAAGTTTCAAATTTTTTAGATGCTTTAGTGATTATAAAAATCCCAAATATAGTTGAGCCGCACATTTCTCCACAAAGCTTTGAGAAAAGGTAGCAAATTTTTAATTTCTCTGTAGGAGCCACTGAACGTTTGCTTTTATGCATCACATGGGAATAAAATTCTCAAAAGAGAAAAAGAACAAGATTTTTTTTTTCCCTCATTATTTCAGAGTGCTTTAAGTTCATTTCAGAAAGCCATTGTCTTTGAAGTTTGGGGAATAAGGGAATGGCAGACTGCTTCCATGCATGGTCTTATTGTTGTGGAAATCTACCATTTCATCCCCTTTACAACTGAATAAATAACTGTATCAATTTGAAATCCTTCACAACCTGCAATTCTTGGGGGCATCCTAAGACTGTATACTGTCTGATCTATTTAGTTTGCAATTCAATCACAAATACTGCACAGTATAAAAAATCAAAATATAGTAAAATAAACATGTACTGTCTTCAAGCCTAAGAATTTTGAAGGAGGAATTAAATTAAGGAAGGAGGCTTTGTTAATCACTAACTCAGGCATATGTTATCTAATATGGATCATAAAAAATACTGTACAAACTCACTGCCCAACACCAAATCAACTGCCCACTTTCCATGATGCCATAGTGTCATCAGAAGTTTAAAGAAGCAACCTGTTGTCTGGAGGAAGGAAAAAACAACAACAACAACAACAACAACAACAACAACAACAACAACAACCCCCCAACCAATTAGATGATTTAAAATAACTTACTGCTTACATACTGTGAGCTGGTGACCAAACAATGCAGTTTTGCAACCCAACTCCATCATGCAAATTATCAGAAGAAAGAATTAGTAGGATCTTACGCAATCTTCATCACAGAAGTGTTTTATAAACTCCCTGTTTAGGGTGATTACCAGAGATGCTCAGCTGCACAACAACTTCACTTGCCTCTTGTTTTCACCATTAAACTCCTGAGAATTGGGCAAATAAAAGAATATACTCAAATCTTCCCTATTTTCTCTCAGACTGTAAGAAAAGGTGATATCTCACTTAACTCTGACCTCTCTTCCTGGCCAAGTGTTTTCCACGAGGATACAACTTTATGCCAGGTGGGAACACTTGGCCCATTATGGGCCTTTCTGCTAGAGCCCTGAGCACAGCCCCACAGGTGTCCTCCATCAGCAGCAGCATGGGGTCCTGCTGAAGGGGACACACACACTTAACATAGATTGCTCAGCAATTGCTCAGCTGATGGAAAATGGAGACTGGGTCAAAATTTAAAGTGCTATGCTGAGATGTACCAAGTTTTGTTCACACTTTGTGGCAACTGAATGATGCCAGGAGGAACAATTAAGCCTTCCTGTGGCCATCTTAACATCTTTTGGAAGGCACTCCAGGTTGAAGCTGTGTGGTGAGAGCCATGCTGGGGCTCAGTAGCCACTCCTCCCTTGCCTCAGTCAGGTAGCAGCTTGCTGGTGCCAGCACACCCACCACCCAAATCCTCTCAGACAATAAGGCTTGCTCAAGCAAGGCTGGAGGTGTTGGGAATGCACTGCAGGACATGGCAGTGCAGCTGTGGAAGTGTGTGGCACCTTGGGTGATAGAGGGGCCATCACCTTGCAAGCCATCTGCTGTCCCTGCAGCTGTTGTAACCTGTTGCTGCTTGAGTATCTGCATTTTTCTGCTGTAGGAAAGTCATGTACACGAATCAAAGTAGTGTTAGTGGAGAAGCCATACAGACAGGGCCATACACAGGGACTATTCACTCTATTTCCTTCCACCAATACTGCAGCTGTTAATACTAAAAGCCCAATGGGCTCTCCAATCACACTGCTGGAAACCGGCAGTTGCATCTAAGGGCTTTTCCAGGAGCCTGTTTTCCTGCACAACCCCTCAGTGTGTGTCAGAAGTGCCTAACACAGCATACGAGTGTGCTATGGGCCACTTCAGCACTTACCCTTTGGTTTTCTGGCAGCTGCAGCTATTCTAGGGGAACTGGCTGAAGTCTTCCACCAAGGATGCTGTTCCTGATGTTTTAACAAAGCATATTTCATTGTGATTGAGTAATTTGGTCATTAAGATCGTTGATCCCCAGATTTTGTGAGTTAAGCACGTAGTTTTAACTAGATCTTGAAAAAAAAAAAAAGAAAAGAAAAAAAAGAGCAATTTAGCATCCTGAATATTTTAGCCAATCTGATGGACTTGGTATTTCTGCTGTACATAGACTGTTAGTTCTCTGTTTTGGGCTATAGCAAAACTCAACAAGGCCCTTCACCAAAAGATCAGACTGTAAATATAATTGCTTGTTTGCCAACTGTCACTTCATCTACCAAAATGCTACACAGTGTTCGTGACCAGAAAGGGATGTACCCATCAGCAGCCCAACACTGTGACTGCAGATGCTGGAGGAAATGAGAGGATGCGCTGAGACGATGGCCAGGCTCAGGGGCTTTGCTGGTTATTGTTGCCACTGTTAAACACAGAACCACTGGGCTAGGCAGACTCCTTATCTGATCCATAGGACAGTGACTATGTTTTCAATTGTAGGTTATTTGTAACTAATTAGATGTGAGCGTTTATAAAGATACCATGTGCCACTGTGGAGCCTTGGTGGCAGATACTCTTCCATTTGCTGCTTGCACAGCTCCTTGCAGGCTAGGGCCCAGCTATGGGACTTGTGGTTTGTAGCACAATATTTATATTTCTGATTTCCAAATGTAACCCTGATGGCTTGACTTAAAAAGGAACTTAGTCACTTATCTGAAGTGCGAGGTTCCTCTTTCATGAAATTAAATCTGGATGTTGTGGAAGTAACGCAAGAGTACAAAACTGATGGGTTTGGTAGTTCATGTTTACAGCACACCAGTATTTTTGAAATCTAACTTAAAATGATGAGTGGGTTCCTATAAACACCCTGCTGGTAAATAATTAAACAGAAGTGTGGAGAGAAAAGAAAAAAAAAAAACAAAAACCACCACCACCAACAACAAAAAAACCCACCAAACCACAACAATGATCAATATGCATTTCTTTTGTAACTTGATTAAGTATTTGAGGATAATAATTTAAAGCTCTAATGATTACCTTTTGCTGTTACCGAATGATCACTTCCTGATGAGCTACAACAGCAACCAGACCTCTAAGCAGATTTCAGTAGAAGTATAGAAGCTTTTAAAGTCTGTGGTGTCAAAGTAAATTAAAGTGGCCCTAAGTAGTTCTTAGTACAACTGACCACTGTGATTTCCACAGGGCAATTATGGTTTACTGTGTCAATCATCTAGCAGGCATTAATATAAAGCAGAACAACTCTGAATAAATTTGTTATGGACTGTCATGTCAAGAACCCAAATGCTAACCTGCAGTGGCCTTGATATTATTAAAATGACTAAGGGTCAGATTTCAATTAATCTACAGATTTAACAGTCCTTCACTGTAGTGGATCTTGATACAATTAAGCAATAATAGATGACAGGAAGGATACTTCCTGGCAGTTAATGACCAATGGCAGTATTTGAAGGCCCTTAACCCAGCTGGTCATTAACTGCTCAGAGACAGAACCTGGAGCTCATATTTTCTATTGTAAACCATATATTAAAGAAATAAATCAATTACTGTTCACCCCCTGCCCTCATTCTGTGCAAGCTGATACTACTGGGCTACTGTGGGAGTAATTAATTGTCACAGGAAAAGCCCAGTATAACCAGTGGGAGAAAGACTGTGGTGCCAAACCTTGCAATCCTGAAGCTCCCTAAGCACACTGAGTCTTAAGGGCTCCGAAGATCCTGGTGCTGCAGCCATCGAGCAGAGGTTGTGCTTGGCTGGAGGAAAAAACACCACAAGTTGATTAATTGGAGCAATATGAAAATATATAGCAGAGGATTGCACTACATGTCAGCCCTTTGTATGAAAATAAAGTTCTGCCACAATGACATGGTGCTTCATCTCTCTTTGACTCTGGGCTGCCTGCTCTCCAGTGCCGCAATTCTGTTCTTCAAATACACAGTATGGCCCTTGCCAACTTGCGTCAAATTGTTGTACATAAAGTAGAAAAATACAGCTTTTTTGCTGCCTTCTCCTGAAGAGTACACCAGTGTTGCAGTTCAACAGAGTAAGTAGCTGATCGCTTACCAGAAACCAAATCCTTGAAAGTCCATGTCAATATTTACATATTTATTCATTACAATGTGTTGGTCATCAACTTCATTCCATTCACTGTTGACCCTGAAGAATTTCATCACATGGATTCATAGTGCAGAATGTCATTTTTAATCATTTCATGTGAGATGCTCTCTCCTAGGAAGTAAGGATTGTTACCCACTTAGATGTTTCAGGGTGGTTTGTGCAATCGTTGAAACTAGACTGAAATCTGATGTAATGCACAATCAAAATGTTCTGTTATATTATAGTACAGTACACTTCAATGTAATTTATTCTCCTCCTGTGAGAACCGTGACTGATTACAATGTCAAAAGCCAATCATAATACATAAATGGTAGCAGTTTACAGACATGGCAATGTGGCAACTATAGGAGCCTTTGTTGTCACTTTTGGTTAGTTTAATGTTATATGTGGGGAAAATGGGAAGGCAAAGAAAGAAGAAACATGAGAACTGTTTTGTCTCATTTCAGCTCTATAAAAATCCTACTGAGATTATGTTGCTACCACAACAGCACTTCCTGCTTACAAAACCAACGGTACACACTGAAATATTATCAAATTAGGTTGGTTATCATGCTTGCCTTTTAGAGCATATGGCATTAATGGATTTCAGAGGCCATTAAATGCCTTTGTAGAATGGAAAGGCATGTGGAAAACCTAAGAGCTGAAAGATTTGGTCACTACATTTAAAGGAGACCAGCTGACTGGCCTGTCCATCAGCTCCTTGTGGTCAATCATTATTGCTAACGTCAAAAGAATAATAAAGAATACACAGAAGAGGTCACACACACATCTCATAAAACAAAATTTATCTTTAATTTGTAAGTGTCAACAGCAGTACAAAAGATGGAGTGATGGTGAATAGATTAAGGGTAGAGAGGACAGTCTTGAGGTAAATGAGCATAAATAGGCAGTCTTATAGACACTCCCCTGAGGGGTCTAAACCCCTATCATGGCATATACTGTATCACCCAAAGATGACATGTTTAACATATCAGGAAAGCACCTTGTGCAAAACAAAAAAAAAAAAAAAAAAAAAAAATCCCCCCCACCCGAAACATGTAGGTAAGGTGCCAATGTACACCAGAACATACTGTATATGGACAGTGTCTTTCAATTTTGTCTTTTCCATTAATAACTGAGGCAGAGGAGGAGAAGACTCTTAAAAGTACCACTGAAAGATTATTTAATATTTAATTTACCTCACGTCAATACTGCACAACAAAATCCAAGAAGTCTGTTTATGCAATGAAGCAGAGCTAAGAATAACTATTCTTTTTTTAAAACTGAGAACAGATTTTTTTTTTTACTCAGTATCCTTAGCAAACTTTTTCCTTTGTCTTTTTTTTTTTTTTTTTTTTTTTTTCCAACTGTATCAAGAGGAGAGTGTGAGATGTGATGGCAACCTTTAAGTTCATTTAAAAACTTTACACTGGACTGTACAAGATTTTTTTTTTTTTTTTTTTGATAAACTATTTACATTTTCAGACTTTAAAACATATTCAAAGCAGCAATAGACACTAGTTTTTCCTCTACACGCCCAAATAATTACCGGCCATGGGCCCAGGTAGGTACCTGCATTGTATATAGAATTTCTACAAAGAAAACCTGCCTGTTAAATTAGCCAGTGGGTGTCCAACAAGCAGCCCCCGCCATTGAGAGCTGCACCCACATTGTTGCTATAGGAATCAAAGCATAGTACCTAGACAAGAGAGTTTCAGTTGTCCCAACAGCTCTACACAAACTTTACAATTTGAAACAGCAGCTAGCATGTCAGTCCAGCATGTCAGTGAATTGTGCTGATTAAATTAACATAGAGTACAATCTCACAATATACATCACAAACAAATTACAATGTCAGGAAATAAGAGTTACAGTAAGATAAGTTATGTAGTAACAGCTTATAAGCTTGTCTTAATGTAATAAAAAAATTTGTACATGGGAAATACAATAATGAATGAACATAAATGCTAAGCATTCTATTTTGCTACAAGCTGAAGAAGGGTACAAAAAAAACCAACATTGCTTTCTAGAAAGCAAAACACAAATGACAAAGGAAGACAAACGGAGAATGCACACTAGCAGGTCTGCAATGTGCAGCATACAAACAGTTAAATATTTGCACATTCCCCATAATCCAAGAGCACCAAGGACCTCACTTGTGGTTTTTAGAAAGCGGAAATTACAAAGCAAGCCATGTCACTAAGTTGCTTTATAGCTTTCATATTGCCATAAATATCAATTTGATAAGTTTTCCTTTAGCCCAGTTCACCCTACCCCACCCCTTTTTACCCAGCGTGTGAAATCTCAGAATACTTCTTTGTCACCATTTCCAGCAAATCTGATATTTAAAAAAAGGGCAATGGATTAAAACGAAATATATTTGCATATAGCTATATCTTATTTTCTTTTTCCTTCTTAGTAGGACATTACAGCATATCAAAAATGTAGTTTGATCTGAGAAAAATCACAGATATTAATGGGTCATATAAAAAAAGCTTGGGGGAAGTTGTTTTTTAAAGCAAAAGAGTAAGTGTTTTGTAAAAGATCAGATGAGGTCATATAATATTCTTTTAAAAGAACATGCTTAAGTGCCAACTTGAATCTTAAAAAAGCATGCAAAACACCTAGGGTCCAAGCCCATTCATCAACGTCTCATAAAAACATGAAGAACTCTATCATACATTCTGCTGGCTGCATCTCCAGTGCAGTTGTTCACACTGTGGCCCTGTTCAGCAAAGATTGCCCTACTTAACGCCAACGCTCCACCGGTCCTCGTGACCACCACAGAAGTACTAACATGCTTAAAATTAAGCAAGTAGATAAGTGTTTTGCTGAGGGAGGGTGGAGGTGTTAATCTTGTTGTATGTTTTGCTAGGAGATGATTTTTGAAATGCCACGCCTTTGGTATGACCAAAAAATGAAACCAGAAAGCCAACCCAGTGAGAGGACCGCGGTTCAGGTTGCATTGGGCGGAGGTTGTGTTTATGCTCAAAGCAGTAGCTGTCCTCAGCTGACTGCTGCATACGTTGCAATGCCGGTTTGTTTCGCATTCCCAACCCCGAGCAGTCCCGTCCTTTGCCCTCCCCCTGTCTTGTGCTGCACCTGAGTACACTGATTTAGGAGCACATTGTGATCCCGTGTATTCCCAGCAAGCAGTTTCATGAACTAAATGGTGACACCCAAGCACACGTATCAACCAGAACTAGGCTATTTCAGCAGTCATACCTCCAGGTAAACCTGAACCCTGTTTCACGGAATAGGAAGTGAACTATACTAGCTCATATTAGACTGTTTCAGGAGTGTTCTTCTCTTGAAAACAAGTATTTAAAATTTTTCCAAAAAGAAAATATATTGTATTCGTACTAATTAAATAAGCTGTTCATTTGTGGAGAAAATAGTATTACTGTATATGTGCATTTGTACAGTGTACAAATACACTGTATTTGTGTATTACCTGAATGGAGTTGTTATTTTTTCCAGTCAGAGTTATTAAGAGGAACTTAAACACAACATTTAAAGAACAATTCTGAAAGTCCTTTTTGTGTTTTGTGTGAACTTTTTCCCCTGACATTGCAGCCTAATGTAACAATAGTGTGATTTACTTATTGTAGAAAATAAAGATTTGATATTACTAAGTCTTGATTGCATTGCAAGGGCCATCTTATATTCACAACAATCTCTCCAGGGATATGCTTTTGACTTCCAAATGCCATTCTTGTTAAGAACTAAAACATTTAATCAGTTTTACTTGGATTCAGAAAAAAAAAATAGTGTTTCCTATTAGCTGTATCTGCAATTTTGTGTGTTTCATGTATCAACTTTCTAAAACAAGAAGAAAGTATTCTGTGTTTGTGGGATATGCTACCAAAAATCAGTGAGAGCACAAGTGAGGCATCTTGCTGTCCCAGCTACAGGTCCACAATACTGCGCTCACACTGCGGGTGTAAATTCAGCATCTACATGAGGTACAGTGACTTGTCAGCATTTAATATGGACCAACATACACTGATATAGAACAAAAGTAAATACATAACTTATACTTCACTAAGTATCCATGAACAAAAAATAAAATTCTATTTCCTATGTTATATTTACACAATTTAAAAAAAAATCTAAAATGAGATGGTAAATTCATCAAAAACTTTGTTTTGAGCTCCGATTTATAAAGTAAAAAAGTTGTTTTTTATCCTTATGATTGTCCTTCCTTCTACTGACATTTTAGAGCCAATGTCGGCTAATAAATAGAATAAAATGCTCACATGCACAATTCAAATTCAAATATGTTCCTCCCACTTCCCCAGCCAATAAATGCAATTTTTACCAGCTGGCGATTCCTGAACAGCCAGTCATTTTCAAGAATGTGGCTTTAACATAGAGAGCATCAGCACTGAGGCAGGGCTGGAGCTAAAACAAAGTGTTCATACATACATGTATTTTGCATAAATAAATGAAATAACAAGACATAAAAATGACTCAAATCCGGCAACTGTGAGGCAGGCCCACACGAGTCGAAACAGATGACTTTTGTTCATGTAGTTTTCGTACAACAGTTTCACATTAGTCAGAAGTGATAAAAAATACCATTTATATCCAGTGCTTATAACACTTACGAAACAACATCTGTGAGTGTGTGTTTTTTTTGTACTACAAGCAAAATCAAGTTTCAGTCCTAAAGAACAGTCCTTTGTTCTCCACAAGCCTGCAGAATATTATTTTGGCATGGTCATAAAATTTAAAAAAATTAACCAACTAATCTAAATGTTTGCCTTTGTGCAAAAAAAAATAATTACATAAAATACAATACTAGCAATACAGCATTCTACCAATGCAACAAAACCAGAACAAAAAAAAAAAAAAAAAAAAAGAGCAAGAGCAAGAAAGTGACATGGGAGGAGGGAGAAATACTTCTAACATAAGAATTATGTAAGACATTAATAAATAGTCATTTCTTTTAGGAAATAATGGTACCCTCCCCCCAATCTGAGCTGAATGTATTGAAAACAGTTCCAATTCCCAAGCAATTGTGAGAACAAAAAACACTTTCTATCAGTACCTTAGCCAGCTTGAAGAGGGCGCTCACCAGCTAACGACACAGCATTTGCCTTTAAAGTCTCGGCTAGACCAGTTTATTGCTTATTAGACATGGACTCGGAACACATTTAAATAAATATTAAAAATATAGCATTTTGTTCCAAATTACAAAATGGTCAGAGCAGTCTAACCATTGTGTTTCTATGCCATTATCTTTATAAATTGTCCTGTAAATTGAACAGTCTTCTTTGTTTTGGGGGTTGTTCTTGCACATTTAAATATGATCCCTAGAGTGGCAACAATGGCTCTGTCTGCTCTAAGAAGTATTATTGGGGCTCTGAGGAAAATGGCAGCTCCAGATACAGCATCTTATCACTGCACCTCACGTGAACTTCTGCATGATAGTACAACAGCCCGACGATGACCAGCATTAGTACTACAGCCCTCTCATTGTCTGGGATCTAAGCAAAGCCCATTCAGCTCTGTGGGAAGATTCCCTCAGACTTTGGGAGGAGCTGCCCTAGGCTCATTCATACCTCTTAGCCTGAGTCTGAATTTATCATCAATGTGCCGAACATATCCAATTCAAAATAAAAGCTGAGGGAGTTGAGGAGCTACAGCACAAGTATTCACCAGGCCCATTGGATCTGCATTTTAAATAGAGACATTTATGAACAGCAGTGGAATGCGAACAGGGAAAAAAATGGCAATTTCTGTTTTCTTTTCCTTCTCCAAACATTAACAAACTCTTTGAATATAACTTTCTTGTGTATTTCCTAGACTTTTCTGTAGCAATTCCTTTGTTTCCAGTAATAATACAAATAAAAACTTTGGGTACACCTTGCCACCAGAGATCCCAAAGAACTTTATAAACATGCATGAAGATCTAGTTCGCACTCCCGTATAAACAATATTCAGTAAATATTTTTGATGCATCATTTTCTCAGCTTTGCAAGCCAGTTATTTTTGTGGCCTTCCCTCCTCCACTAGGAGTCTCACATATAAATCATTGCACAAATACTCAAGATAGCAAACTTCCTTCAGGTGACAACAGGAACGTGATGTATGGAGCCATGATTCACTGCAGGATTCTACAAGCCCTAAAAATTCATCACGGCAGATTCTATATGGATTTTGATTTCATATCTGCCTTTGCTGTCCAGCTAAGTATAGAGGTTTGTAACTATAAACACAAATTTTTAGAGTATTTGTACTGTATGTACATATAAAAATACTCACTTTATTTTGTGTTATATATCACAGAGTGTTTCCAAGTACTCCTTGAACACACACTGTTATGGAAACAATTGAATTTCTCATTCATAATGTCATGTTCATTTTAGTAGCAGGTGCACTTTTATTTTCACATACCTATGTAATTTGAAGGAGGAGAAAGAGCTCTTTAAAATATCAATAAGGAATTGTAAGTGTAATGCCACCAACAGTACTTTTAAAAATAAATATTAAGTATTTGGACCCTTGACATTCTGGAATGAATAAATTATTTAAGAGAAAATGTGTTAAGACTGAATGCAAGGGTTAAAAGCAAAAGGGTAGAGAATGTAGTCAAAGGTGGCCTCACACTGCTAAGACAGGCCCTTCCATAGCTGGTGATCGCTCTTTTGTGCTTACTTAAAACTTCACACTAATGGCATCAAGAGGCAAAAGCAATTGGGCACATGCACTATGGCAACCAGGTTCACTACTTAAGAATATCCTGTCTCCAGATTCCTGAGTACTTCACCATTTTCTGGAAAAAAAAAAATTAGGTTTTTATATATATATTTTTTAAGATGCCAAAGGATTGTCTAAGACTTTACAGTGTCTCCTTTAAGACTCTTTTTTAAATGTTAAGATTCAAAAGTTAAGAAAAGTTTGGCACATCAGAAGTTCAGCTATACATATGGAAAAAAATGGAATTCAGAGACAATTTTTTAAAGATGAGCTATGATGCACAGATGTGCACACTTGCGGAGTTGTTCTGTTTCACAATATGAAATCTGCAATTTTTGTTTTCTAAAATAATCCAGAATAAAAACACATTCACAACCTGTAGGCTGGCACAGCATACCTGAGTGAGAATGTAAAACCCCCATCTAAAACAGTAACTTAAGCCTTTATCAGCATCCAAAAGGAAAAAGACAAAAGGTAAGACTTGTAAGACAGCTATTGATTCATATAAGTTTTCAAGTCCTGATGTCTGATATTTAATATATGTCTTCATCTAAATTTAAAAAAACAAAAACAACAAAAAACCCAAGTTCATGAAAAATTAGGGAAACAATCTGTCTCACACGTTAAGAAACATTTAAGACCATTCTGCTGATGTAATTGTAGGAGCCACACATGCATGCAGGCTCTTTAAGAACTTTTTGTTCAAAAAAAATCCAAAAAAACAGAAAAAAAAAAAAAATAAAGAGTCTGAGTACTTTAATTCTGTGAACACTCCTCAGTTGGCACTGACTGCCTCATGGGCTTCGTTTTCACTACTATAGTCTGATTTCGGATCATCCTCATAGTCCTCATACATTTCAATTTCATCCTCTCCATTTATCATTTCGTTTCCAGCAAGGCTTCCGCTGTCTGTCTTCATCCCGTAAGTGCTCTGAATGACGGGGATGCTGGGCTCAGGACTGGCGGAGGTGCTTGAGCAATCCGATGTCATCTGAGGTGATGGCGTGGTAGTTGCCATGGTAATAGCACCAGGATAGACAACCCCCGTTCCTGTGGTGATTGGAATTTGAGGCTGTTGTCTAGAAGGAAAAGCAAGATGGGAACGTGATTACCTCTGTTTGGAGGAGGGAAGCCCTTTTGCAAGGCCAAATCAAAGCAGGTGATTTCCCGTGAGCACTGCATGCATTCCTCTGAGGTTCTCAGTCTGGTCCTGCATGGTATCTGTTCACCTTAGTTCCCACCCTCATGTGCAACTGGAGAGTAAATTATTTAGCAACTACCAGAATATGATTATTTCATGTGTTTTGTGTGTTTATTCAATCTATACAGCTATGCAGCACTCGGAGAGAGATCTTCAAAATGCTCTAGGCACCTAAGCGATGCCTAACTGCTGCAGTAGACTTCTGGTGTCCAAAATTATCCTCCAAACTCCTGACTAGAACTTTTGTTTTGTGACTGTTTATGGTGGAACTCAAGATTACATGTAGTACCTCAAATGGCATACGGCTGACGAGGTAACATTGTTTGTGTTTCTTTAAGGATGTAATATAAATAGTAAATTTACTATTTAAATGCTAGATTTACTCTTAAATCACTTGGGAATACTTTGGGTATTTTCTTTCTGAATTTTGATTTGTATTTAAAACCAATCATCACAATGCCATTTGCTCTTCAGGTTTTGATGTGCAAGTCTGAGTTTCTGAAGAAAAGTACAATGAAAACAAAAAAAAGAACAAGTGTTCTTTTCTGTGTGGTAATGCACAATCTGCAGAAACAAAAACCTCCTCATATCTGATTTACTTTCACAGTGGAAACACATGGAGAGACACAATTAAGAGTGCACTGTCTCTAATTCTGGAATATTTTGCCTTCTGATGTAGAACTTTGTACCATGTAATATTCTTTGTTTTTGTCTGTGACAATATTAAGCATGCTGGAGCAAAACCACTCTAACTAGAGTTAGGCTGATATCATTGACAGTCAAGCAATTAAATGCAAGCTTGATTGCAGCATGTAATAATTCAACTTTTACAGAAAATACAATGTCTCTTACAACAATGTACATATATTCAACTGCTTTTCTGAGTAAGGCCAGGATGCTGAACTCCTCCTTTGGTCAAGTCTTTATTGGCTATGAATTAATTAAAGATAATTTTTACATTTGGATTAAATAATAACAGATTTACTTACTATATTAAAAGACACTTCCAAATATTCTTATACTAATTTTGGACCATTACCTTCAGTAAAGACAAGAGAAAAAGAGGAGACTGAACTTGTCTGGAGGAAAAGAATCTCCATCATACTTTAGATGTAACAAATTCCAGTACCAGAAATACCCAAGTGCACTGGAAGTTGCTGTTTTACTACTGACTGGTTATTTGACATACATGCCTACTTTAATACTGTATTTCAGAGTATTATCAACATTCTTTACAGCAATACTGATAAGTATTTGAGATTTTTGTACTTTATAATTTTAGCAAGAGAAACAGCGTTCGATGTGTTTGAATAGTCTATTGAATCTGTAACTTCTTGATCGCTGTGCTATTCTATGCCAACATTCAAAAGGAGATAAAAATATGCTTTGCAAAAACCAGTCTTTTATAAATTCTTGATTATTGTCTAAACCAATACACATATCATGTACAGCTTATTTCCAAGATGTCCCTTAAATACTGGATTTTTGTCATTTATTGACCAAACTCCAGGTTTGATAAACATCGCTGAACAGTTACTGGTAAACCAATGAACTTCAAGTTTAGGCACCAATAGAGAGAGTCAAATCATGACTACTCTGTAAGAAAATATTCAAATAGCATTACATACTACCTTCATTGCTGGTACTGCTAGCCTGACTCTTAAAGCCTCTGCACAGCTTGAGAAATTCAAACATCTGTTGTATGAGTATGGTACACCTGGCTAGCAGTGAGCAAAAACATCACAGTAATTCATTTGACACAGTCATTATACTCCTGTTTGCAAATGATGATTTGCAGATGATTTACAAACAGCTAGGGATTTTTCACTAAATTTTCACTTTTTAAATGGTCTGATAAATGTTCTGTGAAAACAATTTTCAGCCAATGCATTTGCTTGCAAGTGATTTGCTGCAAACATCTTTCAATACTTTATCCATAAAATTGAACACCTACTTCATGTGGGAACATTTTGGTTTCAAGATTGCATGTTGTCAGGCATATAAATTATTACTTTTAAAAACCTACAGGTACCTTCTCCACACATTTTTACACACAGAAATTCTTTGCATCAGTGACTGCTTCCACAAAGCAAAGGAAAAAGAAAGTCACCCATGGTCACAGAAAATTTCTACGTATTTGTTGCCAAGCCATACACACTTAATTCTCTCCAATTTGTCTTTCTAACAGCTGCTAGTACTAACTTTTTCCTGATATTTGTTACAATAAATACATTTGTAAAACAAACAAAGAAAATCCCTATGTGCTCATCAAAGAATATCACAATGATAATGCCAAAAGGCGTTTGGAGAGTTAATTTTTAAAACACTTCTAATAAGAGTTGTAGAACATACTGAAGAAATGACTGAGTACAAGCTGCTCTTGTATTACAGATGAAATTGAAGATCAGAAACCTAGTTCTCATACTCCACCATAAAAATTTCTTTTATTATAATAAATAGTCTTTTTACAAGCAGCAAGAAGGGGGGAAAAAATTGTTTGGGACAGACGTATGATGCATCTTGATGTAGTTATTAATATTAAGCCCTAAAGGATAGACTGAGTTAAAAAACTCAGACATTCTTTCAAACGTTTAACAAGTGAGCAAAACTGTTTTGCATATCCACATTTCAGTGGGACAGGGTACATTTTTTTTATTTCAAAATATAAAGGGAGCAGGTCATAAAGTATAAAGGGAGTACAATGAAGTAGAATTTACAGAACTGCCTTTTAATTGAGATTGCATTAAATGTACAACAAACAATAGAGTGAATCAAAGTGGAAAAGAACTTGATTGGAATAATAGGAAAGTTAAAGGCTTAATGAATTTGTCATTCACCAATACAACTCTTCTTAACATGTTAGACAAAATTCAAATGTATGGAGGTATACATGCCTCCTGCAGGGTAAGAACTATGAGCTTTAAATTACCTGTTATCTCACCATGGAATTGTAAACATCTGTTAACTGTACCACCTAAATGGGAAGTACCTCAGACTGCAAACCACTAGTGAAAATTTGCTAGCACTTAAACATGAGCACCTACACAGTTCCAGTAACAAGGCACCTAACTCTCCCAACTGAGAGCTACAGTTACAATGCAGCTCAGCTGCATATCCTTACACCGTCCACTAATGAACGCCTTTGGTCTGGTTGAGAATTCCAGAACTCAACAATAGCCTTCTCATATATGAATAGGAAGGGTCTTTGGACCCTTTAGATTTTTGAGGAATGTTGATGCATGGCTACGTACTCTGGCTTCAAACCACCCCTGTATCCACCATCTCCTCTTTGCCAAGTAAATCCTCAGGTGGCCAATAACCACAGGTCTCCTGCCTCTCTGCTCTGACAGTATTGCTAACATGTCCATCCAGTCTGGGACTAAAGATTTGGACCAAAATAGTGAGGTTAATGTAAGAGAGGAGGTAACGTAAAAACTCTCAGATCAATTGACCTGCTTGCAAGATTGTGCCATTAATATTCACACGATTTTCCTAGAGAACATTCCACTTTTCACTTCTGCAAAACTAGCTAAACATTTAAATTGGCAAATTAACATTGTTTTCTGATCCCTTCCCAACTATTTTTCTGACAGCTCTTTAAATGTCTGAAGCAAAATCAAGTGCATTAGCGAAAATGCAATGTGCTACACCCCCTTGAAACTTACACCCCCATAAGGAATGAACAGTAAATCTCACAAAAGTACCCATTGTGCACTTACTTTGACTCCAAGCTACAGGAATATAATATTACAGCTCGATTTAAAACTGTAGTCTAGCAACATTCAGACTACGTGTGTGTACAGTAGTTATAAACACTATAAAGGCTTTATTGTAAACATCATACACTGGCAAAACAAAAAAAAAGTTACTGCTTACATCATTTTGCAGATAAATGTATATATCATACACTTGTATTTAGAGTGACTAAGACTAAAAATGACTGAGTTGAATTATTTTTGTAAGGCAAGGCAACAAAAGACAGACTCAAAATGACTGAATTTATGGCCTATATATGATCCACTTGTTTGTTTACATTTATTTATGTATTACAAAAATTAGTACTGGAGATAAATTGCAAATCACTTGACGTCTGTTTAGGGATTACCTTCTACTGAAGTCATCATTCACAGCATCCCATTAATAATTACTTGGAAGACATAGCTGTCTTCAGATTGAATATCCACTACATTAAAAGCAGCAATTTTTTAATAGATAGTCTGCATTGACTAGAAATTATTTCATCTTATTGTCTGCCTTACTTGAAACAGAATTCATTTGCATAGGGATGCAATACAACACCTAGGCACATGTTCAATTCCACTCTGTTACTTAAAATATTTGACAGTGCCTGGATTTTTTCGTTCTGATCTATCTCCAAAGTATGAATTTCCTGCCCAATTTGTTCCAAGAAATCTTCACTCTCACTCAATTCTCTGGAAGTTTTTCTTCAAAAAATCCAAACAGAACCTGACTAATCATTTGTTTATTTCTCTATTTTACTTTAAAACCTTACCTTTGTATATTGAGAATCACTAAACAATTTTTCTGTATCTTACAAATATTTATGAAAGAATGTAGCTCACTGAAGCACTGAAGCATGAGCTTTTTGCATCTTTAAAAGTTTAAGCAACATAAAACTCTTTACATGTTTGTGTGTATGGGGGGGTGTTTTAATTGTGCACATAGGATTATTCTACATTAGCAAATGATTCACTTGGGGATGGAAATTAGCCCTTCCTCAATTGTTACTGCAATATATGAATTCCAAACACAAATATGAAAGAATATCATTTTTGTTGCTAGTTATAGGCTCTTCTAGCTATCTGTTTGATGGTCTATCTTTCTCTTTGCCTCTATCGTATTTCTCTTTTTATTCTGTGATGATAAGTTTTTGCCATTTTAACATACCCATTCTAAACTTAATCAGTATATATATATATACATATATGTACTGATCTATACATATATATATAGAGAGAGAGAGAGAGAGAAAATAAAAACTAGCAGGACTCCTAGCAATATAAAACACCTAGCACAATTCAGCAGGTTTTTTTTGGTTTTTTTTTTTTTTGGTCATTTTTTTTTCTCTATTGTATGCTGCAATATTTACTCCTGCTTAAATCTGTTAAAGATTCTGCATGTCAATTCCCATGTGTACAATTCCAAAGGAAGGTTTATGCTCCACCAAAACAGTGGAAAAATGAGGGCAGTTAGGAAAACTGTTCCAAGTGATGTTTAATGTTACATTTATAGGAAAATACAAAGAAGAGTAAGTTTAAGAAGTTGATGGGCTCAGTTACTGTGTTTCACTTAATTATAATCTACTTGAGATGAAATGTTACTTTTTATTATTCAGTAGATTATTCTTCTGAAATAAATTATGCCATATATGTTTAATGTTTCCATTGAAGAAGCTGCTTGGTCTCTTCCAATATATTTTTTTTTCATTAGGGTAAAAATGAATTTGAGTCATTGGTCACAACAAAACATGAAAAGCATGGAATAATTTTTAGAAATCACAGCTTGTGTTTCCTAAGTATCAGAATTTATACCCATATTAAACTGCAACCTTGTTTTCATTTCATCTTTAGCAAATGCAAGCACCTTTTAAAAGTGCTTCTATAACAAAACTTATTGTTTCCAGCATAGTCCTTTGCATCACTTGTAAGTGCAAAAATGTAATTTACTGTTACTTTAAATTTCCTTTGACATAGGTTGGGCAGTGTAAATTGGATTTAGTGTAAGTATGAATAAGAATTAATTAATACTTTCAAGAAAATGATGACATTTCCATGGTCTTTGTGATCACATTGTTTGATACATGAAAAAGATGTTAAATTTTGGTTACATTTTGAAAAGATTGTTTTTGGTTTTTTTAAGTCACAGTATCACTCTTTACATAGATACAAGTTTCACACAACTGTCCTCCACATTCACCTACATATTTAGCCATCACTTCTGATGCATGAAACCCTGCTACGTAATTCTGTTTTGAATTTGTAAACAATTGGCAAACTGTCCAGACTGCTGCTTTTGTATTTCTTCTCTAGATATGATTTGATCTGTCAAACTGCTCTGGACAACAGCTAAAGTTTTGTTCCCTTTGTCTGAATATAATTTGTGATATGCTGTATGTATTCAGATTTCTGTTTAGGGTTCTAAGAATAATTTTGATGGAAGCCTATTAGTAAACAATTTCCCTTAGAGTGAAGAATAAAAAAACAATGTTAAAATTGTAGACTGGAAGGTTATTTCAACATATCAAAACCGCTTCTATTTACTGATTGAAGAAAGAGCCCACATTGTTGCAGGCTGTACCACAGAATAATTGACTGCAACAGGAGTTCTGCATCCCAAGCCAAAAATGAGGGCACATAATCGACGTCAAGGTCAATTATCTGGTACTAAAGTAGCCAACAAAAGGAGACTATTGTGATTAGAGAAATAAGCAGAACATTGTGAATTTGGAAGGGCTGGCAGTGGAGAGAGCATTTAGACTCTCTGTAAACCACCAGAAACATTGTTGGAGCATTGAGCATCACAGATCAATTCATTAAAAAAAGCACAGGAGAGGGAAATCAGCTATGCTGCAGTTGTTTCACTGCACTAATGCTATCTTTCATCTGTCAGTCCTTCATAGTTCTGCCTTCTGTCCTGAAGAACAGAGATAATACTGTAAAAAACCACAGTGTTCTTAAAATTGTGCCAGGATCTTTCTGTACCATATATTCCGAATAGTAAATCTATCCAATCTGTCTTTGCAGTACTAGAAAGACTCATCCCAAACCACATATTTTTTTAAAAAAGATTATTTATCACAGTCCTATATGTAAGAAAAATCCTCATACCATCATGTAATGATACCATTCCTTTATGTCTGTTCCTGATCTGACAACTATTCCTGCACCTTTTATTGTTTTCCACTTTTCCCAACTCCTTATTCTACACTGGAATAATTTTTTGTGTTTTTCTTTTTGTTCTTGTTTTAATTTAGGGAATTGTCCTGGAGTTGTTATTAACTCTGAGTGGATTTGCATATTAGCAACTCACAAAAGGCATGAGTCAAACCTTTCCAGATAACAGGAGACAATTCCTTTTGAAGAATTCTACTGTCAGTTTTATAATCAGAATTTAATTTATCAAGCTAAAGTTCCATTTTCAGAGATATATGTTTTTAATGTGATTTTATAGATTCACATCCTTACCTTCTAAATGTCATTAATAAGTGACTTAAACAGATTAGTAAATTTGTTGTCAAAGAGAACGCTCGTTGCAATGCACTGCAAACAATTACAAGAGTACTCACCCTACAGTAAAAAACTGCCTCATCTCCTGTCTTCGAGACCTCATCAGTTGTTTGTATTCACCAATACGCAATTTCTTTCCATCAACAATGCAGGTACGTTTTGGTCGAGGTTTGTATTTGTAATTAGGATACTTTTCTAGGTGGATTTTACTTAGCCGTGCCTGCTCTTCATAATAAGGTTGTTTTTCTTGATTTGACATAGACTTCCAGCGAGATCCTATTAACAAAAACATCAGTGAGTGGCCAGGTAAAGCAAGTGTAGTTTTACACATATGCATTTCAATGCATCTTCTTGCTATAATAAGTACATTTTAAATAAGTTAATTATATAAGCTGATTTGAATTTATATTAGCCAGCACTTGTATTTTAAGAGAGATCTTAAAAGAGCCTTGACTTTCAGATAGTGCTGCAAACCTAATATATATAAATCTTTATTAAACAGATGTACTTAAAATCAATAGTTACTTCTCAAAATCTCATCCTTATGCTACGGAACAGATTTTTTCATATGAGCATTTGTCTATGAGTAAATATATACCTTTGTATTAGCAGGCACAGTATGATGGCTCAGTGAGGTCTACAAGCATAATTTTAAGGCTTAACATATTGCCTGTGGATACTTGGTTTGATAATTTGATAGAGATGTGGGCTATACCCTAGTACTAACAGACATTAATACCTTTGTATTCAGCAGGATAAAATATGAGAACCTTACAGATTTGAGAATATTATGAAGAAATCCCCCTTTTTCTTTATTAAATTTACTAATCTTTTGATATAACCTTCCAACTACATGTCATAACTGGAAAGGACTATGGGAAAGTTACACTTAATTTTTTTAACATTTGATTTTTTTTAACAGTTACACTATATATATATATATATATATTTTGGTTAAAGAAGAAAACGAAAGCATATTTGTAATTCTCTATCCCACTTCAGTTACTGTAAACCTTCATTGAAAGCTGCACCAATAAAACATACAAAATATAATACAGTGTTCACAGGAAGAGGATCTCTCATCTTGTTTATAAGAAACTATCTAAACATTTGAAGAGAGAAGGTGTTTGGTTTTTCTTATGGGATAAAAAAAGTAGAAAGTAGCTTTTTTGGTGTCTTTTAGATGGATAAAATGATTACAGCTGTGTTAAACGTGGGTGGAAGCTATTCTTTTACCAAGATTTTTCATACATCAACAAATGGAAAAGTTGTATAAATATTATCCATAGCCAGCCATACTCTGTGTCAGTTCTAATATTTCATGGTTTTTTTCTTATTGTCCTGGAAAAGTTGCACAAATATTATATGGACATAGACTTATTTGTGGAAGAAAAAATAATGACAGGTTAATTCCATGGTTAACAAACACTCAATTGCTGGCACTTCTGAAATATTTATGCTGAAAGTTTACATTTTAATGAATACAGTTACTATACTCGTAATAGTTTTTTCACAGAATGCACACAAATAATATAGATTCCCTACAGCTGCCAACACTGAAACAGTGCAGGTTTTATACAAAACTGAAAGGCTATTCATATAACTTACTAATATGGTAGACAAAAATATGAGAACTACTAAGTAAGATTTTGAAAGTTTCAAGACAAAGTAACATTTATTTCTATATATGCTTGCCTCTAACAAACTTGGGTAAAAATGTATTTGAACTCAAAGTTTACAATAAAATGATTACAGATGAAATTTGATTTTTACTTTTATTTATTATGAGTTATATTTAAGATCTGTCTTCAACTTCAAAGACTCAAAGTAAATACAGGTTTTCATGTTTCACCACTCATTCTCACGTATGTTTCTAATTCTCTGGAGAGGTCTCCAAAAGTAAATCAAAATTTCTCAAAAGTGAGACAATTTATTTGCACAGTGCCGAAACAATCCATGGAGTATTCCCTAATTGTCCCAACCCATACAAATTGAATATTAACAACAGCATATTTTGATTAAGCAATAGTTTACCTGTATGTTACAAATGCTTCCTTAGCTTTTTGAACATGCTAATATTTTGCATTTGAGAAGAGATACATCTACATGTCCTTTAAACCAGGGTTTCTTGCTATTGCACTGCCTGACATAAGCCTTCCATCATGATTTTGTTCTTTACTTCTTTTTTTGTTTTCCCAGTAGTTACTTCAGAAAGTACCATTTTACAGTGGGGTGATCTGTAGTTCAAGTGATTTCTAATGGAATCTTGCAATGAGACCTTTTGTCAGGATAGACTCTTGCAACATATTTCATAAAACGTTCTTCACAAATGTTGCCAAAGTAAAAGCAAATTACCAGTCTGCTGTTAAAATAAATAGAACTTGGGGACAGTGTTAAAAGGGAAAAGGAAATAAATGAAAACAAGTCGTGAGTTTTGATTTGTGTCATTTTCAGTAATTCCAATTTTAGTGAATCTAAAATCCCTGATTTAGTGAATCTACCTCCCTGACAAAGTATGTCCTAAAATCAGAGAAGTTGCATATCCAAGAAGGTAGCTACTAGCCTGCTTCACTAATACAAATAACCTCATCGTTTCGCATCACCAGAAAAAATTTATGTCTGTCAATTGTCACTGCTATAGCACAGCATTCTGAGTTTTCCTTAAATTTGATTCACACTCAGTCCCAAGTTGTTCACTGTCTTGCACTTACCTAGGATTTTGCTAATGTTGGAGTTGTGCATGTCAGGAAAAGCTTGGAGAATTTTTCGACGCTCATCCTTTGCCCAAACCATGAAAGCATTCATTGGTCGTTTGATGTGTGGTTCACTACTGGCTCGACCTCGCGAATCCCGGTAGACTCGAGCTTCAGCCACAGTGGCACCTCCTGTTGGCCAACAATAATACTGCTGTAGTTTAGCTGCAGAGCCATTCATTGCTTTACTTCCTGTAATGTCAGGGCAGGAAGAAACAAGATGGATGCGAAACATTATTATGTGGATTATGCAAGTGCTTTCAGTGCTGTGTTTATTTTAGCCCCATTCTCTTTCTCTCTCTGCTGCCAGATCTATGAAAGAGAAGGGTGTCCAGTGATTTCACTTGTAAACGGTCAGACTCACCCATTAACATCTGAATGAGAAAACAGAGTACACTATTATTTCTGCAGTTATGAGGTTTGAAAAAGTTTCAGTTTGGGATCTTAACATAGCATACATGTTCTGAATGCTCAAAAAAACTCACATAAAAGTTACACCTGAGAATCCAAACTGATGCAGACCTGTTCACACAAGTCACTTACAACGACTGCTGCTTACCAGAGAAGCACGTCCACGTTTCATAAAATAAATTATATACTATGCTGAGACACAAGCTACTGGTTGTATAGGTCTGATCACATTTGGAGCTGAACGTCTTAAAGTCACATCTGCTTCACTTGAATTTAAACGTGCCATGGAACATTCAATCACATATATGTAAGAAAACTCTTCGCTTTCAATAGGTACACCACACACAGCATAACAAAACTTTAGAAAACTGGTGACAAGCACTCCAGCTTCTCCATGTGCAGTGGCTTTACCATACCCCAGTGTTCTGTAACTACCCACCCACATGCATGTAAACTACAGTTTGGTTTTTGAATGCAGTCAGTCCTGCTGCTTGGCCACAAGAAGCAAAGCTTCATAAGAAATTCAGCATTCAAAGGAGGGAGTGGGAGCTCTAGAACTAGTTAACACAGAAGAAAGAGCTAACAGCTTGTATAAGGCCTGATTTCCACAGAAAAACATCTGCATGATGATAATAACATATGTTTACAGAGCTAGACTTCACTACAACAGAAAGGTAAAAAGACCTTTCCCACAATAAGAAAGTGACATACATAATCTTAGGCCTCATCAAACTGATCAGTAATTTAATTCCTTGAAAAGCAAGGTACTTAATAACAAATTAGCACAGCAATACGTCTTCTTTTTTTATGTCTTTGTGTGTGTGTGTGTGTGTGTGTGTGTGCACGTCTGTGAGCTATTACAGACTCAGACATTTATTTCATGTTTGAAAAAAAAAAAAAAGATATTTCTTTACACTAAGTAGTGATGGACTAATTTCAGTGACTAACTTAAAAGATTTTAACTGTACAAAAACTAATTTACTATAAAAACACTATATCTCAGATACACTATTTAAAACTTTCTGTATAGGAAATCCATTTACATGAAAAAAGTCCTAAAATACAGGATGCATGACTAATACACTACCTTTTTGCCACCATGTCCACAGTACATTAATTTAATTTAAAATGCACTGACCATACAGGATAAATTCATTTTGCTTTACACAGTGTTGACAGCCATGTTTATTGTGCAGTGAAATGTAGTGTCGTTTCAAGCTGACTGTATCCATCAACACAGGGCAATATGCTGACTACTGGGCCAGATGAAGACATACATTACTCTGAGAGCAAAACATTCATATACAGCAGTATCTTCTCCTGAGGATCACCACAGTAATTTATGATGCCTCCAGTGCCATTACTTTATAACTGACACCAATTTGGCAATTTGTATACTAACATGCATGCATATAAAAGAAGTCAAGTTTGTGGCAAATGGAAGATGCAAAACTATTTTAATACTATTCTAAGACAAGGACCATGCAAAATGTGTTCAGTGCTTGCAGAGGACTACAAATGCAGTTTTTTACTGCAGAAAGAAACAGTAGTTTTGTTGAGTGACAGAAGATCTGGATTTGCACCATTTCAGAAGTGTGTACAGTTCATGAGGCTTTGTTCTTTTTTTGTCAGATGGCTTGCAATGTGCATGTCAAAGATATCATCTTTTAAGAGACAGTCTACCTATTGTGAAACTATAATAGGTTATAAACATGTAAGTCAACACTGAAACATTTCCTGAGATAAATAACTGCATAATTTGAGAAAGACTGTATCACATACTGGTCATTCCATCTTTTAAAAAATACTGTAATATTTTAAATAGTATGTGGGCAATTAAGAAGTTGGTAATAAATCTAAAAATATATATTTTTTTAAATTAAAAAGTCATTTACTATTCAGCTTTTATACTCATAACAAAGAAGATGTATTTGAACTTGTAGGATGATTTTCCATCTTTGACTTTTTGAAAGGTAGTTATTCATGGTGGCAAAGGAATTTGTCTTTAGCCTTTTTTAACAAAGTTTTGGCATAACCTGGTAATGGAGGCACAGAGTATTTTTTCTAGATTACTGGCTGATTTTTTAATCTGGATAAAACTTAGGTAGGAAGAAAAAAAACACATAAGCGAAGTATTTTAAGAGGAAGGTTATGTTACAAAATGATTCTTACTTAAAGTAATAAATTACAAACATCCCAAGAAGGCCAAGAAGTTCTGGCTGCATCTGCTTTAAGCAAGTCCACACTTGAAGGAGTTGAAAAAGCAGCCAAGAAGTTGATGTTCTCTGTACTTGATCTCTAGGGGAATATTTGCAAGTTGACCCATAGGCCATCACAAAAGCATCTGCAAAATGAATTTCTGCAAATAACTGAAATAGTATAATCTCTGTGTTCTTCTAAGTATCTCAAAGCTCCAGAATTATACTCAGCTTGTAAAACTGAATTATATGAAAATACTTTTGTTAGCACGAGATTCCATGTGGGGAGCCAGAAATTCTCAGTATCTTCTAAGGTTAGAAATGAGGCACTAATGATATAAAAAGCACATATGCTGAGTGAGCTCTTTCAAGTTGAAACACATAAGAACAAGCTTTCAAACTGCACAGTTGTTCTTGGGTACTTCATTCTGTCATTCAGGTATTTAAACAGCATCATGTCCTACATAAACAACTTAAACAGGCATTGCAAAGTATGGGTTTTTTTCTTACTGTGGAAGTGATAATACTGACAGAGATGCCTGAAATCTTTAAAAAATTATATATATGACTGTAAAGTTGTATGTGTTTCACACCTGTTCTTTTTGAAATGTTTCCTGAGACAGTTAATAAATAATAATCCCAAAATACTAGATAAAGTAAAGGACATAGTACTAATGAAGGGTGAGAAGAGAGGACAACACTGGCAATTGTCTTTCTATGGCAACTAATGGCTACCTGATAGTTCTGCAGTCCGTACTGCAATTGTGGAAGGAGAATTTAAATTTCAGAATCAAGACTTTGGTTAGGATTCAAAATTATTGCAAAAGCAGTACAGTTTGGCTGCCCTAATGGCTTAGTTGGCAAAGAAATCTACACTTTGGCCTAAAGACTCGAGCTATCCTCAAAGTGACACTTTTAGCTTCCAAGGGTGTGGACTGTCTTGCTTCCTAGTTCCCTTGCATTTATTCAACTTGTCGTGACTTAGATGATTTAAAGCTAAAATCAGATTAGACGAGAATGATCATTTCTTGTGGGTATATGGCAATCAACTCCACTGTGGGAGCTGGATTCCAGACTAGCATCTGGGAACAGCATTGGGCCAAAGAACAGCATAGAATGAATCTAAAAATGTTACGGCTTCATTAAAGGAATTTCTAACAATATTTTTCTTCCAAAAGAGATTGACTGTTCTCTAGTGCATAGGCAAGAACTCACAGCTTTTGAAAGGGAAAAGAATCTGCATCATTTTCCATGAATGAAATGCTAAGAAATGCATAGTAACAATTGATACATTATTTATTTATTAATTCCTGCTTTTATCTTAGTTTCTCACCTTGTAAAATAACAAGAATTTTAGGAAAGGCACCATTTCCCTGAAATGTTGGCCACATAAGAGTTTATCCTCATGTACTTAATGGGATGGGATTTCACTCTCCATTTTCTATGTCACTTACCAAAACAAAACCTCAGATCCAGCTTTTACTTCTTACCAGAATGCAAATAACGGTTACAGTGACAGAGAGGAGCAAAAGAGGTTGAGAAAAAGATGAAGAAAGATTGAGAAAAGAGACAGCAAAGAAACGGAGAGTTTCACCAGTCCCTCTGTTATTCTTTAATTACTCTTCACACTCTGGCCATTGATTCATATTTGAAATGACACATTTCCTTTGAATCCCCTCATATAATGAATGTTTGGCTACTCTAGAAAATATAGTGCATACCATCTTCCATAAATACATATATACAGATAGGATATACAGAAATAAAGACAGTCTTCCTAGCTTCCTAATGTGAAAGTGATTGGTTAGCAGTAGAGCTCATATCATCAGTTATTCAGTAAGCTGAGATGATATTTTTGTCTACTTTGGAAAGAACTGATCATGATCAGTTGGGCAGAGAATGGCTTGAGAGCAGCCCTGAGGAGAAGGATTTGGGAGTGTCGAATGATGAAAGATTCAATATGAGCCAGTAATGTGTGCCTGCAGCACAGAACACCAATCGTATCTTGGGTTGCATCTCGACCAGCAGGTTGAGAGAGGTGATTCTGCTCCTCTACTCTGCTCTTGTGAGACCCTGCCTGGAGTACTTCATTCAGTTCAGCATAAGAAAGATATGGATTTGTTGGAGTAGGTCCAGAGAAGGGCCATGAAGATGATCAGAGGGCTGAAGCACCGCCCCTGCAAGGACAGGCTGAGAGAGATGTGGCTCTTCAACCTGGAGAAGAAAAGGCTCTGAGGAGACCATATAGAGGTCTACCAGTCTACCAGTAACTGAAGGGGGCCTACAGGAAAGAGGGACTTTTTATAAGGCACAAAGCAACAGGATGAAGGGACATGGTTTTAAAGGGTAAGAGGGTAGATTTAGACTAGATATCAGAAAGAAATTCTTTACTGTGAAGATGGTGAGACACTGGAACAGGCTGCACAGTGAGGTTGTGGATGCCCCCTCCCTGGAAGCATTCAAGGCCAGGCTGGACGGGGCTTTGAGCAACGTGCTCTAGAGAGAGGTGTCTGTGCCTATAGGAGGGAAGTTGGAACTAGATGAGCTTAAGGGACCTTTCCAACCCAAACCATCCTACGATTCTATGATTCTGTCTTCACAATATCTGGTTCTGTCTGTGTTAATAAAACTAGCACTGCTAGTAGCTTGCATATCAGAAACTAAAACCTAATGAACATGCAATTAAGAGTCTCTCTTTTACTACTAGAGATGAATTACTCATAAACATAGAAATGCAGTAAGAGCAGGAAGCATGAAAACCTGGCTCGGCAGATCCCCTTTCCAGCTCTTAGCAAGCAGACAGACACAGCCTTTCCGAAAGTTACAGCAGTATTTCAAATCAAATAGAAAAATGCAAATCTGGGTTGAAAAGAATGACACACACACACACGAAAAGCTTTGGAAAATTTAGATTAATATCTATTGTTTAGCTGTTAAGCTCAAAGCTTTTTCCAAGTTAGACTACTACTTCACTTTAATGTAAGACTTGTAACAGGGTTAGAGTATCTCTTATATTTGTTTTGTCCCTTGCCTGCTTGTAACGTGTTGTGTTTTTTACATCCTCACCCATACTCATAAGACTTTCTGATTCTGTAGTAACAGAAAGAGAGGTAAAATAAATGTGTACCTCATGAACTATTGTCGTTACTGGCATGTCTTGTCATCACTATGCAAAACTAACACCCATGTGGAAACATGACCAGCTGCCCAGCAGGGATGCCTGTAGTCATACAGAGACAAATATTCTGCAGGGAAGTGTCTGTTCATCAAGCTGCTTTCATTCCAAACGCTAAACAAATATTATTCAGGCGAGATTCAAGGTCCCAAAATGTCTATAAGCTGCATGTCAGTGAACAAGGAGGGGATGAAAACTGAGAAATATATGAGTGATTCATGAAATAGTGCAATATTTAAATGCGCTCTAAAGTATTTCACCTGTAAAGTTTCTGAAATATGCTAAGTGAATACTAAGAGTTGAGAATATAAGGTAGCAGAGGTTAGCTACATGTTCATGTAACACTCAGTTATGATAAGGCTTCTACTTTTCCTGTTAAGAGACTCCATTCTCTTTAAAGCATCAACAAGAAGAACTAAGAGGGAATTCCCTAAGGTCAGCTCTGAGGAAACATAAACCTCTAATTCAATAACTCTGCTACTGCACTGAAAAAGGCCTTATTATTGCAACATCCATATGGAGTCAATTGGACATTAATGACTAATCAATCCCTCCCCTTTCTATTCTACTTATAGTGTCACAAACCATGTTTAGATTAGCCCATTTCCTGCTTAGGATCGCTCAAGATGTCTTTTGTTCTTTCAGGGCTGGCCTGATGGAGGCAGCTTAAACAAACACAAGACCCAAGTGGTGCAGGAGTTATAAACTGCCATATGTGAATGAACAAAGGGGCCATACTAAAGCCTTTTGTGGTATTTGTTAATGTTTTTCATCTGAGTTTAAAAAGACCTAATGACTTTGCGGTGAGCTGATGCATGTGGCTCGTGGCTTTGCAAAATGAAGGAAATTCTACCCAGTTATATATCAGCATATATTTTCCAAAGTGCCTTGTTTTCAGTTTTGGTGACAGTGAGTTTACTTTTTTAGTACATTTGTTCTACATATGGAAGCAAAATTCTTAATCTCAGTTAAAACACAGCAACAGTTTTCACAGCCACCCTCACAACCTGCATGTACGTCTACCCCCATTTGAAAGCCAGGAGCTAAAATTAATAGTGAAATACATTCTGGGTATAAAATCAAATCAACTGTTCTAGGCATACCGGTAGCAGCTCACTCACCAGTGTTCAAAGCTGAACGGTTACTTGGGTCATATTAAGGGCTGAAACAATATTTCTAAACAAGCTATTATCACATTCATACTGTGCAGCCAGCCATGCCCAAATCCATATCATTTAAATGAATCAAGGCCAATAAATGCAACTATTTTCTTGATGGCTTACACAAACAGTTTAGATTTGTTGACCACAATTGATGGTAAAATTAACCCTTATAGAAATCAAGGAGAGTACAGCTGAAACAATGAAATAATCTTAAATTTAATGGAATATTAACACAATTAGCGTGTAAGGACTGACCTAAAAGCTCTCAATGGCCAGCACAGCTCCATTTGTGCTGTAACACAAGAGTATGAAAAGTTACTCTCTGGAGATCCATGAAACTGGGATGAAGTAGCAGCCTCCTCTACAGATTTAGGGAGGAATTTAAGTGTCATAACATTTTTCAATCATGTGCCACTTGCAGACTTCAAGATCCTTCACAGATAATTAATTAAATGCTAACAATAGATATTATTGACAGAAAAAATGTGAAACACATGTAAGTTCACAGTTACTCAGCCTAAATAATGACATCAGAAGCACAGGATTGCCAGTCATCAAGTCTAAATAATAGTTTACATCCCCACAGACACCATTCTTGTGTCTCTTTGATATTTCATTCTGTACTCAGGTGAGGAAAGTAAAGTTCCACAGAAAGATAAAAAGGGACAAAACTCTCATGAGAACTATTGCTAACAATTATCATTATTGTCTGGAAAAAAAAAAAGATTGATACTGCAAATTGTGTTTTTTATTGTCAGCAGAAAGCTTTAGTTTTCCAAAATTACTGTGATAGTCAGAGCACTACAAAGAACAGTGTCTTTAACACAAACGTTCTCATAAGAGACGCAGATTTATTGCCAGTGGAGCTGTTACCTACATAATTTCAAATTTCTGCTGACACGACAGTGTCACCTAGAATATCTAGAAAACATGATACTAATTCTAAAACACAGAAATTAATTTTGTAATCTTCAGACATCCCTAGCAGTTTTGAAGAAAATCCTGCCTGAGCAAGGGCTATGGGACAAGATCCGTTCATATTTCAGTCAATGCTTTGTTTTGTTTTTTTTTTAAATGGAGAAATGACAGACAGGAATTCACCGCAGAGGAAAAGGCAGCTTGACTTCATATTTGATGGATGCATTGTTCAAGGTGTGGCTGAACACTGTTAATGAGCAACTTTGCTTGCTGCTTTGTAGCAAAACAATGAATTTCAAAAGCGTAGATATAATGTGATTTTTAAAATGGATTTATGTTGAACATTGAGAGAGAGCTTTACAAAGCCACCTCCCTCAAACTGTGTGATATTCATGAAATACAGAAAACTTTGCAAAAGGCTTTAACACATGTTGGAATCACTGCAATTGTGGCACACATCCTGGGTTAAATCTGTAATTGAATTTGGCACCTTCCAGCATATGCAACATCATTCTTTGTATCAATACAACTAACTCCCTTCCAACCAGTGTTTGCTGTTTTCACTTGTCATATCATGTCAGTAATTAGACTGCAAGGACCTACGACTTGGGTATGCATATGCCATTTCTTCTTGCCTTTCACAACAAGCTGAAATTACAATAATTAATAATAAAATTAGTAAATAATATGTCACAAAGGGAGAGAAGCAAAAGCAGCACGATAAAAGTTGCGATTCCACGAGTAACAACAAATGTTAGAAGAAACTGTTAAGGCTCATTTTTCAAATATTCTGCACCTGCATATTTGGGTCTTGTGAGTGAAGCCACAATGTATTTTTACAAACAAGGCATGTCCAAATATGTTGCCACAATTATCTGATTTGGATTTTAAAAAGATGGGGGATTTGCCATGAAATAGGGACTAACACGAAAAATTACAAATGACCTTTTAGAAAAGCTGCACTTCCCATGAAATTATAGCTACCCAATCATAAACATAATCATTGAATATTTGCAGAAGCTGTGAAGGTACTGCAATGCCCACCCCACAGACATTTTGGATCACCAATTCTCTAAAACTACAAATGAAGAAAATATTGTCCCCTTGCTACTTAGTTTTATAGAAAAGACTTGCTTAGTAACTTGGCATGTCTATGTGGAAAAAAAGCAGATGTTTTTAAACATGTCTCTATTGCTGAGATACTAAGGTTCTTGGAGGAGAAAATGGCATACAGGTTATATTTAGAAAAATAGCTGTAAAAAGAAGAGAACTTGTCTGGAAGCTGCACAGTGCTCTTTCCTTAATGTATTAATATCCCCGCCCTGCTTCTTTACTCCAGGAGGTAAGAAAAATGGGCAAGATTCCCCCTCCTCCATAGAGCACAATAGTGGATTTCTCCATCAGCTGAAAAATCACTTGTCCCTGAAAATTTCATACCATTTTAAGCAGCTTCAGCCTCCTTTTTCAATACTGTATCACAACAAAGATATGTACAGAGCTACAAGAATCAGGACCATGGGTTTTTTGATACCTGTGGTGGCTGTACATGGACTTCAGAGTGTTAAACAGTGTTTTAAACCACTGAACTACTATATTTAATTTTTCACTCACTCCACTTAAAAGTAGCTAAACAAATTGACTGATGCTTTCAGCATTTGTGGCAATAATTTTCTCATGGGCAAAGATTTTCTGTACAAAACTGCAGCCCACAGTTTTACAGCTTTGTTCTAAATTCCTGAAAAAAATTGTACTGTATAATGGAAACTGTGACAAGCTTTAACTGTAACTATATCTGTGGTAATGGGCACCCCTGAATAAAACTGGGTATTGTAACAGTGGTTGTACAACATTAGAAGTGGTAATTAGAATTTTTAAAATAAAAATGCTATTCTAAAAGAATCAATTACTGTAACACAGAAACAGCAAACGAAAAAGCCTGATCTTTAGCAGTCGGAAAAAATACCTCAGACAGTTGAAAATCAAAAGGTAACACTCACAGAGAACATCCAAATTTATTATGCTGAAAGTCAGAAGCATAATACATGTTTAATATTAGCGTCTTGAGAGGAGTAGGTTTCAATGCAATAGGAAAAACCAGTCCACACACCCTCAGCTCAGATTTTTCAGTCCTCAGAGTGGGAGTTCCCTCTGTAAAATGTTTTGGGGTTGCTGGCAACAAGCTTCATAAAGCGATTATCATCAGAAAAGTGATGGGATGGTTCTTAACAACAGAAGGTCTTATTCCTATCCCGTTTGCAGGCATTGAGTTACTCCAGGGCTGAGGCACTGAACCTCATCCAATACAACTGAAATTCTGTGCCTAAGTCCTTTATCACAGATTCCTGATCTGAGTTATTCTGAAAAATATGAGTGTATCACTGAAATTTCAGGCTCAATCAAATAGATTCATATGTGTTAAAAGCAGCAACTGCAGTGAATAAAAGCCACATTTAGAATCTGGTCTAACTAATCAATTGTGATTTAAATATTACAGATATGCTTAAGAGAAATTTTTTTAAAAGTCCTATAACAAGAATTCAGACGACTACAAATTCTAGTGCTTAAGCTTACTGCACTCTCTCTGGAAACACTTCTTTGTTTTCAGACAGCTTTCACTGTTTTCTGATTTTCATCTTTCCCTTCTCAACTGCCATGGCAACTATTACAAATATTTATGTGCGACAAATACTGGCGTGGAGAGGCATTCTTTCCTCCAGTATTTATGAAGCGCTGTCACAAAAGTAGGCGATGCTTTGTCATGCATGTACTACCTTCTGTTTACACCTCTGCATAGGAGGGTGTTAAACAAGTTACCTCACGGGTTTGGACTGTGTTGGCAGCCTGCCAGGATTGATCTGCCTGCAAAAATACAGTTCCCTTTCACCTACCTCTTCAGCCGATCAAAGCCAACCTCCTTTGGAGTTAAGAAGGAACTGTCTCGTCCTTTTCTATAAGCGGTTTTTTGCTGTCGGGCATACGTGACCATGTTGGAGATTTAAGTATATGATAGAGGTGCTCCTTTAAGAAGCAATGATGTGTTTTTTTTCTGAAGAGATTTGCAAAATGCAGGCACTTGTCACAATGCCTGCTCTCCTGCTGGGACAGCAGAAATTAAGTTTTGACATAAGGACATTTCTGGAGCTGGACAAGGTGGCAGCTTCTCTTCACCCTTAGGTTATCAGCCTTGTACTACTTCTGTTAATCCTTTTTTGTGTTTGCCGTGTTTCTCCTCGGAAGGCTAAAAAACTACCTTCCACATGGAAAAGACTGCCTGTGTTCCCCCAGTTAGCTCATTCCTCTCCTCCATCAGTGACTCTTGTTCAGTGCTACTCTGCTGCCACTGCAACCCCTCATCTGCTCCCAGCATTCTGAAAATGGGTTGAACCTGTGAAGATTCCCTTGCTTTTGGTCTAACATTATCTCTCCTTGTAGTACACAGTGGCTTGAAATGTGGCTAGCTAAAGTCAAATCCGCGTGGCAGTAATGGCAACATTGAGCAAATCATCAACTCTGTATGCTGGTCAGCAAATGCACTGTCTGAAATTAGACAGAACTGTGCTCTCACGCTTAATACTGAATAGAAATAAAAGTACAGTTGAGCTCATGCTCCTGTATGACAATCTTGGGTTCAACTCCAAAATCAGGTTCAGACCAAAACCTGCATATATCTGAATAGGAATTAATAAAATTAAGCTAGGGCTTACTAGCAATTAACCTGTTACCAATGGTTATGCACCGTGCAATCTCCATTTGGCTTGCCTTCAACCTTTTCGATGAGTGGTCAAAAATACCATGGTCAAACATATAAGGCTTAAAGCTACATTTCAAACAGTGACTTGGTATACAGAAAAATACAATCTTTAAACCAGGGAATCTACACATAAAAGTAGGAGACAGCAGGCGGTGAAAGGGTGGACATATGCACTGAGGACACAGGCACTTAAGAATCTTATTTGACTAGAAGATGGGCTGGTACCAAGCCCAAGCTGCGGGCTCCAAGATACATCTTAATGACCGACTTAACATCTAGCACCTGTGTTCATAGCAAAGGTGATCTTTGAGAGATTTTGAAAAGTAACAGATAAAGCGTACAGGCATATCCCACACTTTTATTATATTTTTTTTTTTCTCAACCAGTAGAAATGGACCTATTCCTCCTAACTGTGGATCATTGCTTAACACACTGGCAGATTAGTACCAAAGGAAGAAGCAGCAAGTGGTAAGCAAAACTTACAGTCTCAGAAAGACTATCACATAATAGATAGAACAAATGAAAATATCAAAACAGGACTCAGAAGAAAAGCGCTTTGTGTATTTTGTCCCATCTTATGAGGCCAAATATTTAACTAGTAATCCCCTGATTCTAATGCATAAATACAAACGAATACTGAACTTGGAACAAAATGTTAATGCTAATATGGCATTTTCATCTGTTTCCAGTTGCTTTATGAAAGTGAATTTGGCTTCACAATGCATCTATTTTTTCATATTGGAAAACAGGACACAGAGAAGTTATTTCTCTTTTATAAAATCACATAGTGAGGCAATGGCAAAACAATAACATTCAGATGTTGTTGCCCTGAGCCCAAGATCCAATCAAGAAAACCATATCTAAACAGATCCAATTCTTTGGCAGGAATGATGATCAGATCTTGATGGAATTTGAATCTCTACAACTGGTGAAGGAAACTACACTGCAACCTAAGTTAAGGTAAAATCAGTAACTGTCAACAGAAATATTAAGTCTCTTCTGCAGATTACTATCTACTACTAAGCAAAATCTTAGCATATTCCCTACAAATTTTCCATAGCATTTCACCACAAGCATAAGAAATAGAAGGATTGTTAAACATAGAGTATGTTACACATGCATGAGATGTATGCGGTTCACTAGAAGCAGCACCATCACCAACACTGAAATGAATTTCTTTCTTAAACATGAACCAACAAAATGTATTCAGAACATCCAAGGTTCTAAGATAAAATGACTAAATATGTTAGGCTCCCCCACCTGGAATTTAACAATGACTTCTTGCCTATATTCTACCACATTCTGGTTGGTTGATGTATGTTAGAAGAGGAGCTGTAGCTATGGACAGATTCAAAGCTGACTCAGTGTGGCCCACGCTGGTTAGCTTATACCCCTGTACCCAACAATCTCAAATGCTCAATTTATGAAGCTGCCTACACAAATAACATTTCCTTAAAAATTATGGAGAAAAAACATCTTGCTTAGCTCTATACCTGGCTATTTATAATTTCACATACCAGTTGCCAAATATTTATGAAAGTCTCAAATCATGTTGTTTTTTTTTAATTTTGACAACTACAATTGCACAATACACTTTAATATGACAACTTAGATTTCCAGGTAATGGTACACTTCTAGGAGCTGGGAATTGTTCACCAAATGGTCACAGTCAGCAGCAATGTTTCTGTATACAGTCTGAACATGATTTTTAATATAGATAGCCCAGTCCTGACGGTAACTAAGGAGGTAATAGAGACGTTGGTTTATGTCATATTTAATATAAAATTCTTACAGATGATTATCAGGCCTCCATTTAGATGAAGTTAGGTCACTCAGAATAATACAAGCTTTGAATACAGCTTCATATGCAAATTCATCTCTGAAAGGACAACTGGTTGCCATTAGTCTAAAAAATGTTTCGCACACTGGTCAGGGATAACAAGTACAAGGCCTGATGTTCATTCTGCAGTGTCCTTTCAGATTTATGTCTTACAGTTTCATAAAATCCAACGTAAAGAATGTTAAGACTTCTCTAATAATTCATGTTTTTAAAAATTACACATGTAGTTTCAAATTGTGATCAATAATCAAATACCACAAGCACTCCTAGAATTAAAGGGAAATGTGACTCAGATCACGTCAGAGTCAGATCTCTGCCATACATTATAGATAAGAAATAAGGAGTAGACAGAAATCATTGCCACATTCTATTACAAAGGAACTCCATAAACCAAAAAGCTTGCTGATATTTCTTGCAACAAATTACTTGAACCTTAAAGGCTGTGTCAAAGCTATGAGACCCAGGAGCACTTTCCAGATCTTGTCTGTCTTGGCTGCATGCTGAGATGATAAAGACATGTAGCATGTCTCTGCACACTTAGTTTCCTTTGGAAATGCAAGTGCGCAGGTAGACAAGGAGTGGAACTGTAGAACTGCACTCCTACAGCTCCCTTGGTTCACATCAGCAAGGGATAAGGATGCAGTTCAAACTGCTTTTCTTTGTAGTTTATTGCCAGCAATGCAACTAAACTTGGACTCTTTTGCTCAGGAACTTCTTTGTATCCTTCCCCCTAAAAAAACCCTCTACAAATAGTTAATATGTCTTTTCTAAATATGATATATTTCATAGTTTTGAAGTTTGAAAATTCTAGTGACTGAAGTAAATGATATGAAAGATCTAATAGCCATGCACTCACTGTCACCGATTCATTTGGACCTCATAGATCTGATGAAAAAAGGAAGGGAGTCTTAAGTTGGTCACCAGTATGTTACTTCAGAAATGTTTATATTCTATAAGACTGCGTAAAAGTAAACAAGAGAAAACTATCAGCTAAAAGACGTCTATGGCAATGTGTACTCAAATAATATACAAAAAAAAAACTGGTAAAGAAAAGATCAAAATTAACTAACGAATACAGAACAGAAAGGAAGGTGTGTGAAATACACCACGTCTTAGAAGGCTATGATGATGATCATTAGGAATCTTTGACATGCACCAGAGACTGTGACCTCGGCAACGCACTACAATGCAACTGAACTCTCTTCTTAGAGGAGTCTGAAGGAAAAGTTTTCAAGTTCCTTAGTAACCCGATGTTGAAGCAGACACACATACACAAGCACAACATATTGGCAATGTATAAAACACTCTGGGACATAATAGACCTAGGAAGATCTGTAGTATCTTCATGGCAATTGGGAAAAAGTTGTGATATTTGAAAATGAACAGAGCCTGTAGCATGGTATATAACATGAGACGCAACAGTTTAGCTACTGACATTTCAGCAGGACTGCTTTCAATAGGCTTCTACTCTAAGAGATGCCACATTAGAAGCGTCACCACCTTGCTAGCTTGCCAAAGAAGCAAAACTTGGGTGATATTTTGAAAGTCTTTTTTATATCCAGCTAATGTCTAAGTTCACCTCGTCTATAACTAGAAGGACAAATGAGCAGCTCAGTTTGAAATCCTGCCAGTGTTTTTCACATCTCAGCAGAGGTACTGGCCCAGCACCCCTTTTCCAGAGACATCTATTGGCTGCTAAACAAAGTATGGAAATCTGAATCCATTCATGAACTCAGATTTCCCACGTGGCAACACACCATACCTCAAGCTGCCCCACCAGCTCTAGAAAGACACTGTCCTTAAATTGGCACACATCACCGTATCCTGGTGTACCTATGTCAGAGTTTCATTGTCCACTATCCAGTAAAAAGAGAGGCTGTTGGTATCATGAGGTCTATAAGGATACTAACTTAATAATACCAGAAAGAGGACGGTTGAATTGAAGGAAATGATTTAAACTTAGACAGTTGACAGATACTTTGGAACCAATAACTGTGTATGTATCTGTAAGTATCCTGTTGCAACTTTTCATCCCAACTACGGAAAAAAATATTCTTCAAGATGTTGTAACATGAGACATTGCAGAAGGATGGGAACTCCTTCTCAATTCAGTTTATAAATAAATGATGAGTCATCAAGCACTTTTTAAAGTCCATGCAACTCCAAACTTCCAGAAGGAGAAAAAAAAAAAAAACCAACACAAAATCTGAAAAATTGTTGGTTTTATAATGATCTATTACAAAATACATATATATACACATATACACACACAGGGAACATATGAAATGTTTCAATAAGTTGTTAGCCTCCTAATGAATATTATTTGTAATAAACAATTGATGACCTTCAATCATTACCTTATCTTACTGTTACGGTGAACAGAGAGCTTGATTATGAAAATTTACTTTACATTAATTGTTTAAGCAAAGACACGAAGGCACATGCTCATAGGACATGGCAGTTCCACCTGACAAGCTTTAAGCCTATAAGTAGGAATATTTTGCTCAAGGAAATTGGAATGTTTCTATTCTTCTGTATGGATGAGTCAATACAGGAACGTCTTGGATCTCAACACTGCACTGTGTACATGTATTTGTTCTGGGCTGTATAGATTTACTGAGGAACAGTAAATTTAAGGATTTAAGGACAATGTATTTCAGTTGGCAATGAGCGTTTTAAGTTGTTTTATCATAGGTATATCACTACTCGTAAAGAAAAGGTAGCAATTACATGTGCTGTTGTTGTCAGACTTCCAAATGAAAGGAAAAATTGTGAGGCCTTGTCTAGACCATATATGTTTGGGTCACTGAGATAATAACAAAATACGCGTTCAGATGAATATTTATCTATACAGAAAACATTAATGCATTTTTATCAGACAAATTCTGTCTATATTTCAAGAATAATTTTTAAACAGCCCTATTTGTCAACAGTCACAAGTTTATCTTCTTTTGATCCAAGACAAAAGTAAATTGTGATCTTGTCAAATATTTGGATATCAACAGAAAATAATTAGAGATATTTTAACTTTTTCCTGATGAACAGTGGTATAACTAGAACTTGTTAAGTTAAAAAAAAAAAAAAAAAGAAGAAAACTGAAGTGGCAGCATGGCATTTTTGCTGTGTGGTAGATTAATCTTATTACACTGACTGGTAGATTTCATATTCACCCACATGCTCTCTTGCAATGCATCATAGGATATTCACTTTCTCAGGTTAAAATCAGTCCTGAGAAACACTGATTTCCACTTGACTGCCTGGCATATTGAATAAATCAATAAAATCTGTGCAAATGCACCGAAGTGTTATGTTGTGTACAAGACATTCATATAGAAAAGTGAAATATTTTTACATTATCTTTTGATAGCTGTCTTTATACAAAGCAGTACTTTCAATGGATCTGCCCTTTGCCATGTAGTTACTAAAAAATAAAACGAACAAACAAAGAACAACAACAAAAAAACATGTTGCCCTGGAACAGCTAGAGGGTATGCTGGCAGCATTTCAGCTACACAACCATTCTGTGATGCAGAATTGAATAATCCACAGTAAAAACTGCAACTCACCTTCTGCATCTTCTGGCCTTGTAAGATCAATGACACCAGGGCCCAGTTTTCCATCTTCATTGGGCTTCCCTGTTAACTGTGGGCCTAAATTCTCAAATCTTGTTCTTTCCTGGAACAGAACAGAAGTAGTCTTAATGCTCTCTGTATGTTAATTCTCTTTGTGTGCCTGTGCATGTATCTATGCAGTGACATGTGGCTTGTTTTTTAAATACCAACAATGAGTGCATTTAATTAGAAATTTAACTCAGAGACTATTTTTTACAGATTCTGAACGTTTGGGTTTATGAAAATCAGTTTTAAATGTGAAACATATACAGAAGCTTTGAAATTATTTTGATCTGCACTGCCATAATGCATAGATGATTGTACATGCAAATACAAAACACACTTGGCAGGAAACAGTACCAATCAATGCTGCTCACTTTGCCTTACCACATATTTCTAACTTAAACTGGAAAAGACAGTCAACGTTTGAGAGATGTAAAAATTCAGAAATTGAAAGAATTGGTATTAAAAAAAATTAATAGGAAAAAAATTAAACAACACTTCTCACTATGAGAATCAATTTAGCCATCATACCTAAAAGATAACACAAGTCTAAATTATATGTGGGTTTTTCAAAGACAAGTATTTTAAAGAAGTGATGACAGATGACAGAAATGATAGTATTATTTTGTCTGGGAATTTAAACTGAACCTCTGTGGAAGAGAATTCTAAGGGGTTAAGAGGGAGAGGGAAGTGGAAGGGGGAAGGCTAAAGAATAGTGAAGGGAAAGGAAAAAGAAGTTCTAACTCCTAGGAAAAATAAAATACAAAAAGCTTTTGAAAACTGGAGACTCCATAGGAAAGTTGAAACTGGAAACTGAGAGGCATTTTATGCGTAAACCCAGTTAGCTCTTCCATCAACTACTGGACAAGGTCACTACAGCTGACAGTGTAGAACTGCCCCACAATAGTAGTCTCTGTAGTGCTGCATATCAGTAGCAAAGCATTCAATGGTTATCATTAATTTAGCACTCTCATTTGAAGGAACATAACATGTTTTCCCTCTTGCCTTGTTGTTACCTCTTCAAACTAAACTTGGCATTATGTTGTACTTGTGAATGAATGAAACCTTGTTGTTCATTACTACGAAACAATATTAAATGTCATGTCAGCTTGAATTTACAGACATGAAATACCAGCTTTCAGCTCTAAGAACAGTTTCTCCATGTTATACTTAATGCATTATGCAGAAGTAGAGTGCTGATTGCTGTTCAGTCTATTGTTCAATGACCTAGTTCTGTGCTGTGCATGCAAGACATAAAGGAAAAGACTATAAGTTTCTCTCCTGCAAAATGGTTAGAAACTTGTAAATGTTTTCATGGACCAAACATTCTTGATGGCCTTGACTTCTCATTTCCTCTACCTCCAAACATTCAGTGTATTATCTCTGTATTTTAATAATGCTTCAATATTATGCTTCAATAATAAGACCTATAGCCAAACAGTTCAGGAATTCTTTTGATTCTCCATTCTTTTGATTCCTCCAATCATGGATTGTTATTGCTATTTTTAAATTTGCAGGGGAAGGAAAAAAAGTTAAAAAAAAAAAAACAAAACTAAACTAAACAGAATGCTGGACTTGCTGCAACATGTAGCTGAGGCATTTCAGGTACTAATTCAGTTTCTAAAAGTTTATCAGAATTTTCTAACCATGTAACAAAACAGCTCTACAATTGTTATTTACTTAATAATGTATTTTCCTCTGTAAAATCTGTGGTTGATGAAGGAGACTGTGTATACAACAGAACCCATAGGAAAAAAGGAGTTACAAATGAAATGTGACTGCAGAAATGCACTATAATACCTGAGGCCTAATATTGTTCTGAATTACGCTGTGCAATGTAACAATGCATCCTGAATCATCAGGATGGGATCTGTTTTACTGGAAGACAGAATAAAAAAGAAGTTTATCAAAGATTCTGCATTCCATTGCAAAAGGCTGATTTGCAGTTGAGACATAAACAAAGATCAGTACTAAGAAAACACCTTTTCACGTATATATTTTCTCTTCCAAAATATTTGCACTAAAAGCTTTTTCTAAGGATGTTAACACAGCACCTGCAGTACTCTTAGAAGAACAGCCTTTAAATGCATTTCAGAAGAAATACCTTTCTGCTATAAAAATCAACAGACTCTGCTACATATCAATATGCACATCTGAAATATCTTTCTAGTCATTCATTCTCTTTGATTTTACCAGAAAATATTCTCTTGAAAAAAAAAAAAAAAAAAAAAAAAAAAAAAAGAGGAAAAGGAAAAAAATAAAGTTTCTGAAAGAATATCAGTATTTTGACATAGAAGGAGAGAAAAGGAGAATTAAATGATAAGGTTCAGGAACAGCAGAACGAAAGCACTTCTATCATAAAAATACCTGCTCTTGTCAAATAAAGATGTACTTTACAGTTACTGCATAACCTCTTCCTTCTAATTCATGAAAATCATAACAAAGTTAAGTATATTTCAATCTTTGAATACCTTTTAAAGACATTTATGTGATTGCCCTTTTTCACTAAAAATAATCTTCATAAACAACTGTAGCAAAAAAGTCAGTATCTGCACTGGGGTTAGACAAATCCAGAAGAAACATTAAAAAATTGGACAATGTCCCTCAATACTAATTATGTTTTTAACTAGCAGAAGCATTCACAGTTCAGTGAAATACAACAAATTCATCTGAAATTTGAGCTTATTCTAAAGAGAACAGTAATTTGAAGATCAATTCTGCACATAGTGTTCTTGTTGCACAGATCACTACTGGATATATTGTTACACCCCTCCTACCTGTACTAATTGAAAAGTCTGGTGCTTTTGCAATAAAGTTTGCCACTACAGACAGTGCAAGTGTTTTATTTCCTGTGAAGAAGCATTTTGCATCATTTCTCTTTCACTTTTTTTCTTTTACTGGCTCTGGATCTCATACTGTATAGTCACATTAAGTTTTCCTACTAAAATCCAGAAGAAGGGTTTAGGACATGGCACTGGCAACCTTACCTCATGTGACTAGACCAACACAGCCACTGAGGGTTCACACAGAAAACCAAAAGCACTTTCAAGCACAATTCAAATGCTTTGTGCTTCTGTTTATTCTGAACATAGTGCAAAAAGGATCATGTCTTTAAAATGTGAAAAAGATTGTTCCTCAGATCCAAATCTTAATTTTCTGTTCTGTGATATTATTAGGCACTTATTTATGCATTGCCAGTCACAAACATGCAGGAAACGTAGAAGTTATTGAAAAAATTCAAGTCTGCTCAACTGTCTTGCAGGACTGTTGGTTCTCTAAGTGCTTTGAAATTATGATGTATGAGGTAGATGTTGCATATTAAATAAAGATATTTAAATTATAAAGCCCCCGTTAGTGAGAGCTGATGAATGTTAAATGTTATGAGACACAAGGCTGTGGCATCCATCATATTCACATATTATCACAGTCAGTGATGGAGCAGCCCCAGTGATGACAGATAGACTGCTAGATAGTTATTCCTTATTTCCAGAGTCACCGAGCAAGCCTATCAACCCCTTTGGCATTATTTTTAGCTTTGCATTAAATTAGCAATTTTCCATCACGTTCTGGCAGAAAGTATCAATTCCTTCTTCACGAGTGGAAGGTAGAAGAATGATTTACTAAAGCAAGGAGAAGAGGAAAAAGGAACAGTTGCCCTTCCTCTGAAAAGGCTGTGAACTTCAAATGACTAGAAACAAATATAAAATTGTGATCTCATGAAAGAACAGCAATGAAACAGTAAGCACACAATAATGGCTTTTCTCTGCACTTAGATAAAAGCTGAATTTTTGATGTGCACAGTATATTTTCATAAAATTTTATATACTATGTTTTATACACTTATTGGCTATTCCATAATAATGTGTGTGCTAACAGTAAAATTGCTCTTAAATTTATGTGTGTTATTTATACGTTCCCACGTAACAATGCTTTTTGTTGTAAAAAATATTCTGTTTATTAATGTAACTTTACAACCACTGCATCCAAGATCCGTGGTAAATTAACGACATTTTTATTATTTTATAGTGTCATTAAATTTTTACTGATCACTCCATCAAACTGAAGCAATAAAGGCCATAATGCAAACTGGGACACTTAGATCAGGGGAGCAGGAAGGCATTCCATATAGTCTGAAGTAAACGGCTTGCTGTAAATGATATTTATACCATCTTTAAGGATGTGAGAATACTTGGACAAGTTTGGCAAAACTGTTTCTGTAGTACTATGGATTGTGTACTTAAATAACAGTTTACTTGCCAGGAAGACAAGTTTTTTCAAACCATATGCGAGAAGATGACTGATTGCATCCATCTCTTGAAAAATAATATATGAAATGTAATAATACACTGGGCACCCCTCCCTTCTGGATTACCAAGACTGATCCGACTATACCCATGCCTCAAATTATTTCAACATGCTTGCTTTTTCCACATCTGAAATGTGTGCTCAGACTGAAATGGAAAATGGCATGCACGCTGATCGTTGTGTGAAAGATTTAAAAAATACATCTTTTTTGCAAACAAATACTTTTTATTTAAGTAGACATGTTTGGACAATGATGTAATACCCTTTATTTCAGTAGTCTAGCATGGAAGCAGTTGCCAACATTAATTTAAAGAGCCAGTTTCTCTAAAATGAATTAATATGGGTTGTTCACCGAAGCCGCAAAGTGTATGACTGAAGGGATATTATTTCTTCTGAGGACAGTAGTTTAGTTGGAATGACTACAAATAATTATCACATGTTGTCTTTATGTATAAAATATATTTCCATTGAGTTATTCCACACTAAATATTCTAGCAGCTTATTTGCTAACTGTTATCTATTCTCTTCACATACCATGGACGGCAAACAACAGGCAAACAACCTACTATATTCAAAATATCAGAAGGACATTTTCAGCAGAACACGGGGAAGTTTATTGCTGGCTTGAGTAATGAGGAAGCACAAGATCGTTTTTTTTTTATCCTGGAAAGCCAATATACAAACATCCCAAGCTTTTTGCTTATTCTTACTACTTATTAACAGCTGGGACTGCAAAGTTAAATTGCCCTCCACTTCAAATCTTTTGCAACATCTTGGCACAGCAGGGATAATTACAAATTGACTTCCACCCTTATCTCTGGGTATTTTAGTTATTATGGGTGGGAAGTTTAAACATTAACCTTATTACAACAATGTCAATCATCTTACTGGTGTGCAGGCATGCAATTGCTGGAATTCCTTCGATGGCAAAGTAGATAAACACAATAGTTGCAGTATTGTTACAAGTAAAAGAACGGCAACCCTATAGAAAGTCCTGTGGATTTTGAGAACTTTGTGGTGAATGCTTAGAGCTCAGTGTATTTTCACCCCCATACTGCCTCTGTTTTCAGTTTTTGAAGTCCCCTATAATGCTCATGAACTGCTCCAATACTCCCTTTGTATGCTGAACATGCAGCACAGACTATCATATCTGCTGCAGACTAAAGGTTTTTATTATATTACAGTGCCTGAAAACAAACATCCTGCTTGAAAAGGTGGGGTCATTAGGAATGAAAAAAGTCATCAGGTCCCTTTGTTAAATACAGTATTTCATCTTAAAGCATGACTGAAAAGTAAGAGATTAAAAGCAGATAAAGGGGAACGTGCATGGGGTTTTTTTTGCTTGTTTGTTTGTTTTTTTGCCTGAGTGGCACGCTTCAGCTGGCTTCCACATGACAGCATTGTATACACAAACCCATCATAATGAGAAAATATTCCAAAGTTCCTGAGTAACATAATTTCATAGTGACGGTCACGATACTGTCCTTTCTTCTTTAAGACATATTCAGTAGCCAAAATTGAGAATTGCAAAATAATCAGAATTTAAAGCATCAAGAAAAATGTTTTGAAGCTGAAGTGCTAAAGGACAAAAATTCATCAGATAAATACAAACCCAAACTGTCCACTTCTAAAAAGTCTCTTTAATTCTTTTGGAAATCTGATTTTAAGGAAGGAACAGAATGCTAAGAGCCTCTGGATAGCGCAAGCGGTAGCCATCCTGAGCTCTGAAAACAAATAGGGATTTAGATGAATCCCCTGACAACTGGAAACATATACCAGTAAGCCAACAGACTTCAGTGCACTGAAGTTTCCCTTTAAAAAAAGGAGTGTATGAATTTAAGATATTTTTCAAAAGCAAAGGAAAAATAGAGATAGCAAATATTTCCACCCAAGTAGGATATTATGCTCTCCTACTCATGAGGTTTTGACATACCCTTAACTATTGCTGCACTTGCAGGCACTCCTAAGCTATCGATCTGCCCTGGTTAGATTACTTTCAACAGGATTACTGCACTTACTGAGCCCCCTTAACCAAATGCTTTATGTCTTTGTTCATATGGTTTTAATATGGTTTTAACCAATTGCAAGGTTATTTATAAGTTTGCAGCTCCCCAGTAGTTAGAGTTATGAAGCGTTCAGACTTAAGCATATCCAGTTGTGTGGTAACCCAACTACTGCTTTCATGCGGTTTCCAACTTTTTATTCATGCACAAAGGCATGATGCATGGTTGTATCTGAGAACTCTTTGATTAACTCTTTGTTTCAGCAGTAAATTCATGTGGTAGTCTACAGTAAAATTACACGTCAACCAAAATGTAAAGATTTTTTTTTTTTAAATCACACAAACTGTGGAATTCTACCTTATACTGATGAGAAGTCATTAGTCTGTGAAAAACAAAAGAGCAATCAATTAAATCAGCAGCTGGTAAATGAAAAACAAACAAGAAAAGTTACTACTCAGCGCTGCAGAATTCACCAGAGGTCAGAAAGAGTCCAAAGCCTGGGCTGTCACTTGTTCTCAAAAGAGCTGGATAATTTTACAACTGTTAATAACATTTGTAGTTACACATGCTAAGATAATCAAATCTCATGTTCCAGAGTGTAAGCTGTTCAATTGTCAGGGTTAAGAAGGAATTCCCTCTTTCTCTCTGCTGCTCCCTTCCCTCCTCACCAACATCCACAGATGATTACCTGGGAACCTTCTAGGGAGATAAGTTAATTTTCTTTTATAACATCAGGTATTGCCCACTATGTTTAAGGGAGAACTGGTGAATAGTTTAAGACTATGTACCTTGCAACTACAAAGAATTTGAGTGAAACCATTTAGAAAACACATTTTTCTTTTAACTAAGCACACACGTGTGCATTTCTGAGACAGACAGATGAAAATAATCACAAATGGCAACTGACATATACTTCTACCCAAAAACAGTACAGTTGTTTTTCCTGTGCCATAAGGTGACTAATGCAAGCAATTCAGTAGCTACTCTTGGATCTTAAGAATGGCCATTCTTATTTCTAACATCTGAATTACAAGAATAAATACAAAAACACTTGGCAAAGCACTATTTTTTTCCTTAGCAGAATAAATAAAACATAGGAACACAAATATTTTGCTATATTTCAGTTGAATTTAGCAGACGGTTGAACCTTTCAATTATATCCTCACTTTGATTAAGTTTTTAAAAATACAGACATTGAAATGCCTTAAAAGCATACATGAATACTTTTCCAAAATAAAGAGTGCCATAATTGTGTTAAAATATCTGTGCATACTTTCCCAAATTTTCCTGCTTGTCATAAAGTTTCATTAAAAATACTCTCATGCATTACAACTGGGTCAGAATCTAGAAGCCCAGAAGTTTGGTTCTTGTCCTCAAAACTGTGAATTTCCTTTTCTCTTAGTCATGTAGTAATACATTCCAGGCTGAAAACACAGCTTTAGCAAGAAGCCACAACAGTGTAACAACCAGAAAAACTATCCTAAGTTCAGCGCAACGTGCATTTTTTTGTTTGTTTTGGGTTTTTTGTTTGTTTGTTTGTTTGTTTGTTGTTGTTTTGCTTTTTTGGAATGGAAAAAAAAAGAAGGAAGAAAAGAAGTCACCAATTTCATTTTCATTGTGGTGTTCTGCAAACCTCAACAGCACAAAGGAAACTCATCTGCCCCCCAGACAAATTTGGGAGAAGAGAGATCTTAAAAAATCCTGTGCGCTGACACACATACACATCACTGGCCAGACTTCTCGAGAAACAGTATGATGTTCTTTTATAAACAATATAGAAAATAAGTGTATGAAAACATATATATATATGTGTTTGATTTGAAACCTATAAAAGATAAAAGCATGGCAGCTGTCATCACAGATATTTTCATTCCATTGTTTTAATTATGCAAGGTGCACGTCAGATTTTGTGTCATGATGAAACAGCACTGAAAAAAAATGGATAAAATGGTGCAGTAAGCTGTTATCAAGTAGCAATAAATGCATTTTTCCTACTGCAATTTTTCCTACTGTGTCAGTAGTAGTTATAAAGATTTAAAAACAAACACTGTGAATATTCTATTTTCAAGTATTTCTAAATTAAGGAACTAAATTTCAGGGGAAAATCTGAACCTAAGTTTTGTGCATTAATTACAGAAATATCTGCACATCAACAGTGTTCTATATTGCAGGTACAAATGCCAGCACTTCATTAGATGCTCTGAATGCGCTGCTGGGAGTACTGAACCTTTTTGCTCATCTTTATACACAGTGCAACCCCCCAGACAGGGCTGTTCCCTTCCATTTTCAAAAGACACCTGAAGTAGCTTAAATTGGTGATGCACAAGACACTTGGGCTTAAATGTTCATATTCATATTTAGAATTAGAAATGCAATCAAGCCAGTTAAAATCCCACTGAATGCTACTGTGTTCAAATATATGCCTTGGCTTATGCTATATGTAAATATATAATTGCATATCATGCATATATAGACCATGAAGGCTTTTTCTCTATCAATCTGTTTTTTCCCTCCATTTTGTAGCATTTTAGGCATATTTTTTCAAGGAGGCTTTTTATGACTGCTGCTTATATACTCCATGTATACTCAATCATTTTTCGTTATGTTCAGAGAGAAAATAAACATATCACTAAAGAATAAATAAAGACAGGTGACAATGGAACAATGATAATAACATCATTATGCAGTGTTTTGCCTCTTGTACCCCATCAATGCCTTGTTTTTCTCTATTTCAGCCTCAGGAAAACGTGGCAGTTACTGTTTATGTCAGGAAGGCAAGATTACTGTTTGCAAGATTACAATATCAAGTGTGATGTGTATAATGACTGTGATGATACAGATGTACACCTCATCTCCTGTCTTTAATCTTCATTCAAGAGAAAAAAAAAACAGCAAGTTGCAAATTCTTGCAGGTTCATATAGTCCTTAAGCTTGTAAGGTACCAAGCGCTTTTAGTTCATTCCAATACAGGCCATGTGTATACAGGTGTTACTAAACTCCAGGAAAATACTTACGTGCTTATATTAAGCATGTACTAATGCACTTCACTGGCTAAAGGCTAAAGTGTATAGTTCTTGAATGCTTACACTAAATCTGATGATAAAAATTAAACAACTTCTTCCCAGGCTAAGCTACTTTCTCTTCTTTGATTACTCCTTTTCCCCTTTGAGTGGGGTAGGCTGAAAGCCTTTGGGTGTGGAGGAGAATTATTCTTGTTTAGATATAAAACAATAGGAAACCAAGGACACAGTCCTGTTAGCAGACAATATCTTGTATCCACAGTGGCCTAGCTGAAGGCAAAGGAACAACTCTGTCAGTGACACTGCCTGATTTACTTACTTATCTTTCTAATAAAACCGGAGCTAAGTTATACAAAAATTATGATTTTAAGATTTGTATTCTAGTAAAAAGCTACCCAAACTCAATTCATGAAGACTATGAATTTATCACACACACACACAAAAAAAGGCAACTAATAAAACAGGGCAAAGGTTCCAATTTTTGTATCCAATAGGCCAATACATGCAAATATTTACTTCCTGGAAACTTGTCATGATTTACGTTGGGTGGAAGAAGCAACTCTTCCATACAGGAAGAGAAAATCAAACTAATGTAAGAGAGAAGGTACTTTATGAGAGTAACTGAAGGCTATGCATATTTCTTCATCCAGAGTCCAGGAACCCTTACCTGAAAACATCTTAAATGCAAAATGACTACCTACAGGCTGAAAAAATTATGTGGTTTTACTACTGCAATATACAGAGACAAAACTGCTAGTTATCTATAGCTAATGCTACTGGCAAAAATCCATTCTCTAGCTTTTCATTTAAAGTAGAACGATTTTATAAACATTGTTTTGCTTTCATCATAAAAAGCTTGTTTTAAATTTCCCACATAAGATATCTATTAAAGTACTCTTCAGATCAATGCAACAATGACAATTTAAAAAATGTTCTTTTATCGTAAGAATGCATCTTGGACGGGCGTTTCTAAAACATCAGTTTCACCCACTGAGCATATAAGGCACTTATGTTCCACCTATGACCTATTTTTGACCAATTCTTTTCCAGTGTCGGTGTAGCCTGGGTCCTACATACATCTCTCAACATTTAAAATGATGTTTTTCTTTCTTTTTCCTTGTCCTCATTAATCCAAACAGCTAGATTACATATATGGAAAGGCTCATATAATTATCTGAAGGAACATTCCAACACTTCATTCCAGTTAAAGATTTTTGCTACTCTGAGGACAAGTACAACCAGTGAGTAAGAGGGAATTTCCTGTTTCATAGGTTTCTTACTTCTTTGTATATTTGTATACTTCATAGTTGTATTCTTATTTTCTACTTCTTTCTTACAGGAAAGAGAATAATAACATCCTGGGGAAGCAATCAATATTTTGGAGTCTTTTACTATTATACACGTAAACAATCATAATACCTACCACTGTGCAGCAGTGGAACCCGCACCAGTTTAGAAAAAAAGTTGGTAACATTACCTCCAGGCACTGAGAGGGGAAATTATTATCTTCTGGTTACCCAGAAAGTCAATGATTAAGCTGCGAACTGAACTCGGGACTACTGAACATTAGGCCAGTCCACTGGCTGTTATGCCACAGTGCCTCCATCGTAAATCTATTTGATGGATTTTTCAGTCATGGAACATTAAAGGCTCTGCTCTTGTCTAATGAATATGTTTAAAGAAAACAGTACAAACAAAAGCAAACGTAACACTTGAATTATCTGAGAAGCATCGCTTTGATGTCACACTTGAATAAAGGATTTCCTACTGCAGGCCTATATACACTTAAACATTCTGAAAAAAATATTTTAGCCAACACCACTAGCTGGTATATTGGCATCTATTTATGTCTGAGAAGGGAACATAATCAGTTTTAGTTGGTTAAGTATGTGCCGAGCCAAATTTTATATTATGACCAAAAGCTTGGCAGTGCAGTAGCAGTGGCAAGTAGCAGAAAATTGCTTACAGTGTTATTTGCCAGATTACTTGAATGATTTACATCGGGTTTTCAAAAGAGTTTGGAGTATTAAAAACTTAAGATCTGGAAAAGCCTTGAACTGCAGATTTTTATTCCTAGTTGCAACATGATGCACGGGAGAGGGGTATGATAGAGTATGAACTTACAAAACAAAGCTTTTCTTTTTTACAATACAAACCAGCTGAAACATTTAGGAACAGCTCATTTTGAACCATTACATTTTTTTTTAATTGAAGATTTGCAGAGCCAATTGATTTAGATTAAAAGCTCAACCTTTCACATCCACTTCTTTAAGATTCATGTTGACATTGTACTAAATACAGCAATAGAGTTTGTATTCCAGATAAATTGATCTGACTACAAGCCTCACTCTTTAGTAAGATTCTTACTCCAAGATAAATCAATATTTAATATCTCCTGCAACAGCCCTAGTAGATAATTTTAAACCTTTTTTCCATCCCATTAAGTTACCTTTAAAAATTCTTTATACAAGCTTTCACAGATGACTTCTGAAAAACTAGTTTATGAAAAGCAGTCTGAAATTCATTAATTCAGATGGAAAGGGTTTTTTAATATTGCTGCATTGTGCTGATCTCTAAATCCATCTCTGTTTAGATAATTCTCCTGCTCAGCTAATTTGAAAAATAAACAAATACTTCCTGTAAATCTGTAAGACAGACTTTAAACATAAAGAAAAATATCCTTACACAGCTTACCATATGGGAGAAGGTACCTTTAAGGTGTTTGAAAACAGAATGACCAGATCTTCCTAAATCCCTGAGAGGATGGGTACTCTTCATTGTCAGGTACTAGCCTCCACTCACCTCCAAACTCACTACTAAGAGTAGCAGTGACAAGCAGCTAATACAAGCTAGATAAAGGCATCAGTCACATCCCAGCTTCCATTTTGAACCTTAAAATCTAGTGTCATCTCCCTCGTCTCTCCCCACCTTCCAGCCTTGTGGAGTAGCAGAGGAGGAAAAACATCTCTTCCCCCTCCCTCAAACCTCTCCTATGGCTAAGAGCCCCAGTGGGATAGGAGTCTTTGATATCAGAAGAATGCAAACAGCAAGGCTCGGGTTTGCCTCTTCGTAGGGTTTAGAAACAGAGACATAAGAGGAATTGCAAATTATTATATATTGGGAGAACTGAAAGCGATTATGCCAAAAGGAAGGAAAGAACTATATACTCTGGAGCTATCTGGTTGTATATCCACCATTCAAACTACAGGATCTTCATATTTCTACCTGCGCTCTCCCTTACTCTTATTTCTTACACTGCATTCAAAGCACAGATTCAGAGACACTGTCCACAGCAGTGAAGTTGTCCCCTCCATCACCTTCCAACCTACTGCTTTCTGACACGCAAAGTCCATAATCCTTTAATTCTTCTGATTCAGATATTTGTGGGGTCACACTGAAAATTCAAACAGTGAAATGTTCCAGCTTGAAAAAAAGGCGAAAGGTGACTTCGTTTTTGAAGCTGTTTTGCTGCTTTTAAAGCAGAGTTGCCTATATTATTGTGTCACTGAAGAATCCGTAAGCTGTAGTCAGGAATCTCCCTGTGCTGGAAAGGTAGCATGTGGAACCTGGTTGCTTTTGCCTTGCACATTCTATTAAAGATCTTCACATCAAAACTATTACATGTTTTTGTTTGGTTAAAAGCACAGCCTAAAGGGGTTGGATCCTAAATTAATTCTTTCATCACTAATAAAACATAAATAGTAGAGGGAAAAAACCCCATGACTGATTATCTTATAATGCAGTTTTCCATTTTATCACTATTCTTTTCCAACCTCTAAGCAGTCAAAAACACAATAAAATGTGTATTCCGCTTATGAGAATGGGTTTGCATTCAGCTTAGTCCTGAACCCAAGAAAAAAGCAGATTTTGTGACAACAAGAATAGTTATATACAGAACACACTCACTGTACAGAAAAATGTGTGAAACAATCGTCACTTTTCACCATGTAAGATGCTAGTGGGAATTCTACTGTAGAAATTGCGTGCTATTCTATTAAGATGTGACACACAACAGCAATATGAAGATGTTATCTTGTTAAGATTGTACAAGAGTTCCAGCAAAAGTACAGTGAGGGTAAGCAGTAGGAAAGCAGAGCAGGAGCAGAGAGATGAAAAAAGGAGACCCAAGCTGGCAGATCATTGCAAACATTGCAAGACAATTTCCATCTCTCTCATGACAACTGAACAACAGATTTCCACTACCTAAACTATAGTATGCATCACATCAGGAGTATTCCTAATACCAGAGGACTGCAATCTCAAAACATGTGAAGGATGAGTAATGCAGGTCCTGATTCAGAGAGGCACCCGTGTTGAAATCCACCCTCAGTATAGCAAATGCTTTACATTAAGAGAGCTTAAGTGGGGGTCATGAACAGGAAATCAGTTTTTTTCCTCATTCTTTGTACTGGATTCAGTGTATTGTCCTTACACATATTCCCAAATAGTTACAGTAACACAGCACAAATGGAAATAAATGGAAATCAGCTGATCAACTGAAGTAGTACACTTCCTCTTCTTCTCTGATAGTTAATTCACATATTTACTACAAATTTCTCAGATTGCAGCTGTTGCCTATCCATGCTGGTGAGTAGGTACTGAGATGGCTTTTGCCCTGAATGGGACTGATAGATGTCCTTGTCTATAAGTGTGAATATTAACTTATTAGCCTGTTCTTTGCAAAGAAAGAGAAATAATGCTTGAGGGAATAAGGGTGAGAGCAAAAATGCAGAACAACCTATTTCTTGTATTTTCTAAAAGAAAACAAAATGCTGATATTTTATCAATAAGGTGTTTAGCAGCTATGATGTAGTATGATCTGTAGCATGATTCTGAAGAATAAAATACGTGAGTTATGCAAAAAAAGAGCACAAAGGTTGATAAAGAAGAATTCTTTGGGAAGAAAACTGCCGCCAGATAACCTTATCTTATTTACGAGTATTCAAATTGATTGACTGGCACCAGGTGAGGAACAGAATTCTGGCGAGGAGCTGGCAATTGAATATACTCTGGCAACCTGCTGAACCCTTGACGGAACAAAGTTTTACAGTGTATGATGTGTCAATGACTCACTTTGTGTACAATTCTAATGCACATCCTCCCAGTGATAGCTTCAATTTGTACTGGCATCTGAAATATAGCAAAGACTGTTTCCGGGCTTTAGAAAGGGAGGAAGCATGTAAAAATAGGATGCACTGAGCAAAAATGTACGTGTATATAAAATAAAGTTCATCTGAATAGCAATCATATAATGAAACTTTCTCTTAAGAATTTAATTCAGGGATGCAAAGAAAATGGCAACAAGAATGCATCTGTTGCCTGCTATTCCATGAAGATTTTTGACAAAACAACAGTGAAAACATGCAAAGCTACCTGAACACAGGTCTGACATTAAACCACAAGTGTCCAGTTCTCTTACTAGCTGTTTAATAAATTGCTTTGGAATAGGTGGAGGCAAACAGGAGGTCTTTCCAAAAGCTTGTCTCAGTGTTCTCCCTCAGTTAATGAATGTCAGCAAGTGGAAGAGAACAGAAATTTGATATGTTTTTCCAGCCTTTCTCATTGAAGCATTTGCAACATGTTAGAGGCCACAGGCATAAAACTGAAATACTGAGAAATTAATGTTGTCTGTAGATTTTCAGGATGTAATCTGGGCAATTTCAGCTTGCGGCATACTTCAGATTTTAAGCAGGGTTATAACATCTTACTATAACTTGAACATGATTTTAGTATGAGTAATCTGATGTTGAATATTGTTTATTACCCTGTTACACATTTCCAAATGAGACAGACCTATTTATGGAGTTAGTATTATGTGACTACAGATGTACAAGCTACATGAAGTGAACAATTTAACTCAACAAATATAGTCCTTCTCCTTTTCAAAGTACTCTTGGAGGATCAGCAAATTCTGTACATGTATAAGTAAACTTGTAATTGTTCAAACAATCTAACTTGTGAGTTATGCATGAACTATGCACTTAAGGGCTCAATAGTAAGCTGCTTGTGATTTATGCTCTAGTTGGTCACCTATTACAAATTACATTGTTTTTGATGCCTGCCTCAATGGTAAGTAGTGCAACATTGCCTTAAACTACCTGCAAAAAGCAACTGGGAATTCCTTCAGCTAGAACGCCTCTTAGGTAGTAGAAAGCCTTTACTTGTAGCTATCAATTCCTGCATCCATTACCTTCATCTTCATAGAAAAAAAGATGAACCTGCCTCTGGCATACCATTGGTAGGAAAAAAACTGGCAGTGGAAAGGCACAAAGCAGCAAGCTCTGCAGGATCCCTAAATTAAACTGCCACAAAGTTCACAGAGCTGCTGTAAAGATCTTTAAATAGCATCAGCACTGTATCAGGGGATAGACATTTTCTCTGATACTGTGATCCTCATCTGGTCAACACAGAGTTTAGAGTGGGTGCTCAGTCAAAACTTACTTTTTTTTTTTTTTTTAATAAACAGGGGTAAAAAGAAAATGAAGAAATAAGCAAGGCCAAATTCCATTAATCAGATCTCAAATCAACACTGCAGACACTGTTTTAGCATTACTTGCTCAACTCTTCGTGAGATGATGAAAATGTTACCTGCTAGCATGCTTATTCTTTTGTTAGAAGCAGAAGAGTTAAGTCAGTACAAAGTAACATATAATCCCACAAACAGGCAGCTGAGTAAATATCCTACAACAACAGTGAATGTATTTCTATTTATCATATCTACTGAAGCAGCCTAGTGACACCTGAGAAATAGGAGGCATCTTCAATTTTATAAAGTAAAGAACATCAGACAAAGTAATCCTAATTTATCTTTGCTTAATCTACTGCAGTTAACAGAACTATATTGGCAATGTATTCAGTGCTGTACATTTACTTAGAGCCATACATCCGGAGAGCTTGGAAATAAATGGCAGTAACTTTGTGGATGCCTGTGCTCATATCTAACTGTGAAATAATATGCAAATGCAATATGCATTCTGTACTTCTCAGGACATTTGAAGAAGTGATATGATAGGATTGTGCAGCAACCATTCTGATCCACAACTTCAATCAATGAATATATTCCTGTCCCAGAGAATTTATGTTTGAATAGTAATTTTCAACCTAACTTTATCGTTTGTGGAGAAGCAAAACAAAAACACAGGACTAATTCAGTACATATTTGCGAAGTCTCCCAAATAGCTTAAAAATAGATGGGATGTAAGAAGATACAATCATTATGCTATTATAGCCATATTATCCTTTATGGTGCAATGTTATCCTCCTAGAAAAATTTTCCCTGTTGATTTGAGCAAATTTTTCAGCATTCAACTTTGGGATGCATTTTTATCAAATTCTGCTCCTTTGGTATTTTTTGCTGGTTCAGGATTTAGAGACAAAAGACAAGACCAAAAGAGGACAAACTTTTTATCCATTCCACAGGAAATATCCCACGCAAGGGAGAAAGCAACATATTTGGCATTTTTTCTTGTGATAGAAAATGGATAGGAGAAGTGGGTCAACCACTCCCTTTATTATTATCAAAATCATTATTATTAACAAGTTCTAAAACATGCAGCTGTGCATCCCTCCAAGTAGCTCTGACAACAGAAGTAAAACATCACAGTTGTGTTCAGCCACCATACAAGCTTAATGTTAAGTACAGGTAGTGGCAATAACTCTATTAGTCAATATTCAAACACAGAACTAGCAACCCATATCAGAAGAGCATCTTTCTTTCCTGGAAACAGTATTTTCCTGCTAAGTGCATTTCTGATTGAACTGGAAGCAATCAGAAACTTGAAAACTTCAGCTAGCCTGGGAACTTTATTCAATATACTGTGTGTGTCTGTGTGTGCATAATGTTCCATACTGGTTCTTCAGGTGCATTTTCTTTTAGTTTCTTAAATTTGTACATGGCTACTGGTCAATTTTATTTTTTTAATTTATGATCCAATACAGTTTCAGTGATTTATACTTTGTAAAGATTGCATTTTCTCACTTAACTGATCAATAGACAAATAATGTGGATTTTATTTTAATCAGACGCTACATAATTTAGGGAACTAAGCATTTAATTGCACGAGTAATATATCAAAGTGCAAATGCACAACCTGCCTACTCAAGGTAATTTTGGAAAATAAGCTGAATAAGAAGCTTAAAAAGATGGATCTGTACAGTAAATGCTTCAATCAGTGCAAAACTGGATGCACAGCAAGCTGGCACCAAAGCTAACTTATCTGTAAATTTAGATGACCTACATATGCCAGAGATTTTACACTGTTTCTTTTTGTCTTCTCATTGTCAATTCCAGAGTTTGAGTGAACATGTATTTTTAATGTGCAAATTGCAAATACATTATTTTTATGTCTCTCCACACATAGCATACAAAGTAAACCTGAGAAAATATATTAGTGGTATATTAGTAGGTGTGAGTACAAATTTACTGATGTACATGTAAATAGCAGTATTTGAGTAGGAGCATGCAGGCCACTACAGACTGAATCCTAACGTTATATACAGACAGGAAGTGAATGTTCCATGTGCAGCTTTAATATTTCTATCTCTCGAGTTTGAGGAACAGGCTTGACAAGATTTCATACCCACAGCGTTCTGCACCTGGTTCCCATTATAAATGCAGCCTTGATAACGGAGTAATGCTCTTATACAGGGGCTAATGTTGGCAGTGGCATTTTCCTCCCATAACTCTTATAATCTGAGAACCAGTGTTAGGGCTGTATTTGACCCCTCTGTGCATCTGAAGTTAGAAATTCCATCACCTTCCTCACTAAATACAGAGAAATCAGATAAAACATTTCTCTAAACATTGGGAAAATTTCTAAACCTGATTTTATTTCCTGTGATATCTGTGAAAGTTAGTGATATAGTACAGGCTTCAGGGGTAGATCAGAAGTAATTTTTTGTTTCCTTGTTTGTTTTTAATGGAAACATTTCTCTTTAAAAAATATGGTTGGAGATGCAGGGATTAGGGATTTTTTTTTCCACATAGCTCTGCTTTGCATTTCATTTCAAATTACATTTTAAAGTTCTAATTGTGAAGATAAATTCACTGCCACACTTCTCTACGTCTGAGGGATCTAAAATTCACCCAGCCCTTCAACAGTGTGTTTAGTTCCTGATAAGGCCATAGAATAAATGATTTCTAAGAAAGGAAAAAGACAATGCATTCCATGTCCTATTGTTATCTTAGAAATACATTAATGTGGAAAAGCAGTGCAAGCATATGTGAAATTCATATAAGAGCAAAACCCATCAACATCCTGAACTTCTCAGAAACACAGCATGGATTTCCCTGGTGCAATAGGCTGCCTAGGAAGACCAGTCATAAGACAGACAATACAGCTAGCAAGAAAGTTGTTTGGTATTGTTATTTTTTTTCCTCTCCTTACTTGTTTTATTAATTTCATGCTTTATCTTGTTATCCAATTTCAAATATTGGAAGCAACAGCATCAACAAACAGATTTTCTCCAGCTACAAAGCTAAATACTTGAAGTCCAACATGTTTTCAAGTTCTAATAAAAGGGGGCAGTATTACATCAGTTGAAATTCTGAATTGCCCAAACAATCACAAATAGCTCTGGAGAAGGATACAAAGCTTCTGAATTTCACTAAAAATAGACAGTCATACATAGATACTAACAAACTTGCTTGTCTGCCATAGGGAAAATCTTCAGATTTCCTACACTGCAGCTATTTCAGAACATTTTTATTGGATGAACTAGTTTTCTTTCCAAATTATTAAGGAAGCATTATAGCTTATGCAGGTTTTCCATGTAGCCAGGGGTGTCAGGCCTCAAAATGAAACTGCAAAATTACTGCACTTTCAAAATATTTTGGAAAAACTGAAAAGAAAAAAACAAATAGCAATGATCAAATACAGCTTTAGGAAGTTGACTTTGAACATACTGTATGAAAACTTTGTTTACATTATTTACAGCCACAAGAAGACTACTAAATCAGCCAAATTTGCCACAGTAGTGCATAAAGGACATTTTTAAGAATGATGAGGAACTGCCTCTATTTGTATTTGAAAGCCTTCCCTATTCTGGGGCATCTAGCTCACACAAGTCATTTATCTGTTGTACAATGATGGAACTGTGAAGGGCAATGAGTGCAGTGTGTCCTTCTGCATCTCAGAAACTCCCCAGGTAAAACTTTGTTGACAGAAGAGGATGATGTATTCAGGGAAAACAGTTTCCCAGTTGCACTGTCTCTGCTGAAATCAGATTCTTCATTAGACAGATGGAATACACTCCCTCAGAAGTAAATAAATCAGTTGCATTCTTCTTTCTCTATATACAGTTTCACATTTTTTATTATAGGACTTAAAAATATGTATTTAAGCTTAAACTGAATTATACGTAAATGTAAGCTATAGGGTTTGGGACCTTCCTTAAGCTGTGGTGAGCATTTGGTATGTCTCTTCAGACAATACCACAAAAAAGTAACAACTTTGCAAAGCTAGTCAGTTTCTATTGATATTGTCATTCTTTTTTTTTTGGCCTAACTATGAGGTGTTTGCCCTCTAATCACAAGCAGAATTAAGATTTAACCATCAGAAGAAAGGATCCAATTGGAAATGCTTACAGCTTCTGTTATGTCCTCAAGCACAATGAAATATGAGCATTGTCTTCTTATTTAGTACAGGCAGATAAGAAATCAAAGGGGGAAAAAAAAAAGGTTTTATCAGAGCAAATAATAATAGATCAGCCTTTGCAAATCTAAACCACTCATTCATAAAAATTTATAAAACTCCACAAGGCCCTTATGACCAATTCATTCAAGTTCTCAAGGTTCTGCCTTCACAGTTACTCTGTCTGGAATTCTGAATGGACAGAGAGAAAAAGGCTGGTAGAAAAAATCACCTATATAACCGAGTACTGCTTGTATTTTGAAAAATAAACAACACAATGATGGAGTCATTGCAGAGCTGCAGGCAAAAGAAGATTACACATATACAACTAGTAGCTTTTCTGCAGAGACTTTCTAAAGTGTTTCTATTAGGCAAACTTTGCACGTGTGTGCAGTAGGTTCATATATGTGATGAAGCGTAGCAGCTCCAGAGGAGTTGTTACACTCTATTGTGTCAGTAATCCACATATTTAACAGTCCCTAAATACAGCAGAGCGTATCACCTCCAAAGGGGTCGTTACGGATTATCAAGTCAAATCCAAATGCCGAAACATGGATTTGATCAATAGACTGTAACATCTCTGTGGGTAAATAATATACATTTTTAAGAATTTTTACATTTTATGTACAAACTGTGGTCTATCTTAGGATAAATTATGTGGATTCAAATTTTAAAACTTTGATTTAGAAATAAGAAAGCAATAAAAGGCTCAGTAAGAGGTACTAAAGCATGATAATTCTCAGGAAGTAGATGGTGACTCACATTATTTATTTTGAGGACCAACTCCGGTTTCCTACTGCAAATAAACAGTTGTCTGAAAATCTACCAAAGGGTAGGAATGGAATACAAACATAAAAATATCATACTAAATTCTGTTTTTTCTCAAATCTCAATGAATCTGCTTCATGGGTGAGAAAATGGAGAGGTGAGGATATCTGTGGGCTCAGCAGAATCACAGAATGGTTTAGCTTGGAAAAGACCTCTGGAAATCAGGTTGCCCAGGACCATGTCCAGACAGGAGAATATTCAGTGGGTGTATGTTCTATCCTGACTGAATATATTTTTCTCCAATGAAGACTGGAGTATATCTGCGTATATTTTTTTCTACAAAGATTTTTGAAGTGTTTTTGTCAGCATTTTCATGCTTAATACGTACATCATCAGCAATATTACAGATTACATAGTATTTTCTGGTTCAGTTAAAGCATTAAATCAAATCAAATCAAATCTTCTAGGAAATCATACTCTGCCAAAATAATAAGATAATAATAGCTCTAGAATGCAAATTCTGTTTAAGTATTTTAATGCACTCATTTTTGTTGAAGGTAAATATGGAAGAAAGTCCTATCCACTGAACAAAGCCAATTCTCTGACAATTTTACTTCTGTCATGTCAAGTGGAGAGAGTGGTGTAGCCTATTTTCTAGATTTTCTTCATTCCCCCCCGTTTTGCAGTATTCCTCTTTACCCTGTGAAGCCACACACATAGTTGCTTCTCCCCTTTGCTCAGTCAACCTGAACCTGATATGCATCAGGTAAGGTAAAAAAAAAAATCAGCTCCACTCTGACAACTTTTTGCCTCACGTACATAAATTGAAATAACTCTGTAGATGTCCTCAGAATAGTATAATTTCTGAAGTGTACCCTAACCTTAAGGCTTTAGCAAATGGTAAAGTCTGACTGTCAGAGAGCTGCACGTTTTTGTTTTATACTTTCTAATGAGTGAATTTCTGTGAGCACTTTTAAAGCTTTGTAGGAGATTTTGTTTGAACGGTAGAATATGAACACAGGCAATTTTCAATTCTGTGTCTCTAACCAAATACCAAGTTTTCTGAGACTCAAATGACATGTTTTCAAAAAAGCCTAGGCCCAGGCTTTGAAGCTATGTACATCATTTTGTAAGCGCAATCATTTGCACAACAAACTATTACCAGCTATCTGAACTTGAAGACCAGTAAGTGACCAAGACTCAATAGCTTTTTTAAACCATCTGCAGGCAATTAATTTGTCATCTTTTTCTGGTGCCAGCTTCTAACTACTCATTCATACATGTCTAATTACCTGAAGCCAATTTCTAAAAATTTGGTCCTGAAAACACAGCGTCCCCATTCTTCAAAAGAAACCAATCCAGACTTGCAACTATGTTATCAAAGCTTCACTGGGATTATGACAGAAACTATACACTATGTTCTTTGCATACAATTATTTCAAAATTATGTTTTTTTATTGAAGTGATCTGTCATTCCCTCCCCTCATTTTGATCATCCTGTTCGTAATTTTTAGACTAAAAGAAATACATCATAACGTAAAAATTGAAAGGGCAGAGGGTAAAAGAGGGGGAGAGGGGATGGGAAAAGTGTTCTAGAATTCTATTGGTTCAAAGGATGCTTCTGTTCTTAATGTACTTTATACATGCTACAAAGCATAAAATATTCCCTTAGAATATGTAACTCAATTCCTTTTTGCTTTAAGTTAGAGTGTCAGGATCTATCCTAATTTTAAAAGATAAATTTATAACCCATTCTTTCGTAAGCTTTGTCTTTCTTGCATCTTCAGAGCAAGGATAACAGACTAGCACACCAAAACTAAAATTATAGTACATGCTACAACTTCTTCTTACTTTGACAATTCACTCTGTAGTACATGCTATGCTAAACAAAACTAGCAGAGCTACATAAAGGCACTGAGAGCTTTAACAACAGCTTTCCTTGATGCCGTTGTATTCTCAGAATTAAGTAGTTGCAAGTGTTACCATGAGAACTCTTCAGATAGAAGGCAGCATTTCAGCACTGTGTTGTTTATATTTTCAAAGACTTCCAATTCATTCTGCTAAGTTTGTAAATAAATATTTTTTTCCCTCTCACCCCGTATGTACAACCTCAGCCTGGGACCTGTATCTGTATCTGTGTCGTTCCTACTTGTGTATCAGGAATATGCATTGTCAGTAATCTGTAAAAAACCAGACATTTCACCTCATTCTCTGAAACATTTATTTCCTTTTCTTCAAAAAGTGGAAGACAAAAAGTTACTTTGTATAATGCAAGAAATAAACATGGTACTGAAAAGACTCAGGGTGCAGTAACTGAAAAGTAAGTGGATGCCATTTTTACACTTACTTTTCAAAGTCATATCAAATGTTAAGAATTTTTTCAATAACCCTTGTACTGTGTTAGATATTTTTAAATGTCAAGCAACTGAAACTCATAAAATACATTTTAAATAAGCATATTTAATACACTCTTAATAATAATTATAGGTGTGACATTTATTTTATAACTTTAGTACTCTATGTCTCAGTTAGGAACAAACACTGGTTCTACATTGAGAGTTTTGCTGAAAATGGCCTGCTGGGTCAGTTTTCAATTGCTCTGCTTTTCATGCAACCAATCTGCATTAAATGAGTTTTTCAATGAGCCTTTGAATTTGTCTTAAAAATAAAAGTATTTTTAAGCCTGTGTAGCATTAGTTTAACAAACCTTTTCTATAGATGCCAAACCTTTCTCTCGTTTTAAGTACGGTAAAGAACCAAGAATCAAGCAAAAATACAAAACAGAAAATGTAAATTAAAAGTTATGCATCAATCTTTGACAGTTCTATTTATAACATTTCCTTTTTTTTTTCCCACACCTTCCTACAACCTGCCTACTCACTGAGTATTTCCCTGTGAGTTGAGAAAAGATCATATAATCATCAAACTCACAGTTTAAGATATAGTTAATATTCTGCTGTATCTTACACTCAGCCTAGACTAAAAATTCCTTACTCTTTCAAGAATAATAGCCTCTTCCTTTACTCCTCAAAATATACTGAACCTACCCTATAAAACACAGAAATGTAACTGAATTTTCTGTAATGAATTATAGGAATTGAAAAGTTAACTGCTGGGTTTTTTTAGGTTGTTTTTTTTTTTAATTATTATTTGCTCCAGCAAATACTCTGAAACACTATTTGCTGTATATAGACAAGTGAATGGGCCAGTTTTCTTTTTGTTCATCACCAAGTTAAATCGTAACAGTTCCTATTTGCCCAATGCCATAATGATTACTGTTGTTATCAGTTAACTGTTTCTAGTTAACTGAAATGTAGAATAAGTCTTGTTGTATATAACTGATTTTCTGCCACTAGTGTAAAAATTGTATGTTGGAAAAAGAATAAATTATTATTTCTTTTTTCTTTTGCAGCACAAGCCACCTCTAGCAAAGTAAACAGAGTAGCAGTGTTCACCAGAAAGTCAGCTCTACAGTTCAGCCAAATACGAGATTCAGTGTTTCCTCTCTCTGTTATACATACAGAGACCTTCTCCTGCAACAGGTCTTGCAGAGCTTGGAAAGGCTACACAGAAGGACAGTGCAGATGTAAAGAATTTTCCAAGTGAGTTTTTGTCCTCTAAATGGTCCTTAAAGTGCAAGTGATAGAAACAGTCCCTTATCTTTGTTCTATGATCTCACACTATTTGCTATTTGCTACGGTGAATGTTGTCCTTCTCAGTCTGATGCTGGCCATGCTCCCTCACCACCTTCTGTATTTTATTATTGTACCGCACTTCATTTTACTGTCTGGAAAGTACCATCAAAATGGTTGTTGAATGTGCGTCACAGATTCAAATACACTCAAGTATATTCAACAGCACTGAATCCTTCACCATGGTAGTATGTAACTGGCCTTTCTATTATACTTATAAATCCGCTCATTCTCAAAATCTACCAACCACAAACAATTGTAGCTTCAACCAGTTCGTTTTTCACATTGTTGTAGGCATGCTTACACATTAATCACATGTTGTGCATAGGAATGTTTTTTTTGAATGCTGTCATACACATGTAGAGAAGTTTGTAGAATAGCAATGTGAAGCAACAATCGGAGACAGCAAACAGTTGTAAAAAAAAGATTTCATACAAAAATAAGAAGCTGTTTGTAGGGAAAAGAATGAATGAAACACTGTGTGGCAATGGGAAACATTACCTTTTCATTCCTGCAGTTGTTTAGACCCATGTTATTCATGGAGGGCAGTTTTCCATCAACACCATGTGGCTGCTGTTGCTGCTGCTGCTCCCTTTGGATCTGCTCTCTCATTTTCCGAGCCTCCTGAATGGCTTTCATTACTGTGTCCTGGTCCCCAAACAGGGCAGGTGAATTAAGACTGGAAAGAATATCTATAAAAAGAGAACACACTTTATTCAGGTAATCATCCAAATTAGAATCCTGTATAATCATTCAGTTCTCATCCTATTAAAACTGTAACCCCTTCAAAAGGAGGAGGGTTGGCAGTGGTTGTTTGTCTGAAGGCTGATTTGATCTATAGAATTGATTCATAAGCCTGTTCTCTTCTTTTGTTTTGTTATAAATATTACCTCTAAAGTCTTGGCACAGACTGATATGGAGGTGTCTGAATATAACCATGGACTCAACGTTCAAACTTACATGTTTAACACAACATTTATCTGAAGCTTAAGTGGGAACCTTTTAAAGTATTGATAACAAGAAAATGAACTAAGAAAGATAAAGAAATCTGATTTGGACATCATCAGACAGACATGGGTTCTGAAAGGGCACTTACTTTGGCAGACAGAGCATATTATCACCTTGATATCAGTATAATGACCATTTCTGATAATGTTTCAATGGCTTCTTTGGAAGTGAAGGGAAATGTTTTTATGGCTTATATTAAAAACATTCACACTTTAGGCACGTCTTCTGCATCCACCTCTCTAGAATGGTATTTGAGTTCAAACTGGTATGCTGCTTTCTAATATTATCTGGTGTATTAGTAGCTGGAGTTATATTGACAGGTAGAATAGACAACTAGCTAGCTGCAGAAACTTGATCTTTCAGAAATCATGAGGCTCCCAAGTGTTTTCAGAATTGAACAAATCACAATTTTATATATCTAAGGCATTTATTTAACATACCTGTTCATTTTTCACAAGTGTTTCTATATATTTTACAAGTACACTTGAGCTGTAGATTGTGAGTAAGTGGTTTGCAGTATTTAGTCACAGTTAAAATTTACTATCTGAACTTTAGGACTGATAACTGAGATCTTACAGCTCTTGATTCAGTTTCTTGACTGCTTGAGGGAGTCTTCATACACAGACTTCAGATCAATTTTGTTTCATTACTTAATAAGCTTTACTAATTAAAGAAGTTTCAAAATGGGTTCAAAAATTCCATATTCTGAGTGAAACTAATGGTACATTTGGGCTAAACAGCTGAAAACCACATCTGGATTTACCTTCCTGCCTGATTTCTGGTTTATCACATCCCACTGAGACAGTGAATGGTCCTTGGTCCTGGTTCAACAAAGTGACTGAAAACTTACTTATTTTAAGTATTGTACATTGTAGCAATGGAATGTAATAACCACATCATTTCTGTGTATCTAGTATCTAAGCAAGCTCTATGTGCATGAAAAGCTATTTTTTGCTTCTTTAATCCAGAGGCCAAAATTATAGAATTAACTTTGCATGTATGCTTTCATTTGCTGTTTGTGGAGAAGATATTGATAGAAATCTCTCTTATATGTGTTTCATATATGCATATTTATTTGCTTCTGTGTATATATGTGTATGTATATGTTAAATATTTATTTGCTGTATTTCCTGTAGATGCATATCACTGCTGCATCATCTGGTTACTCTTGTAAATCCTTGGCATTCAAAAATTATTTCAAAATCTTTCCTGTATATTTTCTCTCCATTTTAAACAAGAAATGTAAAAAGAAATGAAATGTAAAAAGAAATGAAATGTAAAGAAATGTAGATCTAAGTATCTATTTAATTCAGATGCGAGTGCATTCAAGTTGGCATTCCACACATAAAACTTGCCAGTTTTCTTCTTTCCCGAGGACCGATTAGTTACCTAAGGAGGATCCTCTTCCCAGAGATCCACCAAGAGGGCTGGGGATACCACTCTTGTTTGTCACTGTCACTGGACTGCTTTTGCTAGCTGGGAAGAGGTTCTGTGTTGGAGATGTTGGGGATTTGACTGGTTCAGCCGTCTTGGGTCGGGCTGAAAGATTCAGTGGCTGGGCTGCTTCATCCTACAAGAGTTTAATGTAAGTAACTATTAGGGAAAGACAAATGAACACATAATTTTGCAAGCAAGCATTACTTTACACCTCGAAGACAATATCACATTCTCCTGCAATAATAACAAAAGAAGCTAATTATCTGCCTCCTTCAAGATTCAATGAAAGGAAATCTCATTAATTTCTGTGTTATGCTTCTATTTACATTAACTATGTGGCTGGATCGTTCTTTTTGCCAAATTAAAATTTGAATTAGCTCACATTACAGCTTAATTTCCTAATGTGTTTTCAGAGATCTAAATTAACCTAGGGCATTTACAAAGAATTATTTAAAATTTCCAGCAGCTCAGTAATGCGTTTGCATTGGTTCTGTTTGAAAAGTTCCTGGCACTATAAAATTAAGTTATGTAGCTTATTTTTATATGTATTAGAAACTAAGCAATCAAATGTACTTTCATGAAAGAATCATTTGGAAGCCCCCGACAGTTTTTTGGCCCACATTTAATGCTGCTGCTTTCTTATACATTCAATGCATCTTATTTAGAGTGCATGTTTTGTTTAGTAAAATCATCTATGCTCTTCCCTCATAATAAAAGTATTCCAGTGAATTCAAATTCCTTTACTTGCTATGGTAAAAAATGTATATTTCATGCATTTCAAAGATATTTTATATTTTTTCTAAAATTTAATTTTGGTTATTTTTCCTTTTTTTTTATTCTTGACAGATTTATGTAAAATCAGGATTTTTTTCACATAAAGCAATTCTGGTTCCTGATTGTTCTATACTTCTGTAATTATTTCCATATTCTGTAGTTATCTCTGCTGCATTCAACCTTTACTTTATGTGTATGCTCATTTGCATAAAGAAAAGAAATGGTTTTTTTTGAAGCATATGCAAATCTAGCAACAGTACTCATATTTTCTTATACTTTTCATAGGCACTGTGGAAGAAATTCTGTCTTTGGCATACATCTTGATGTATGCTATGAGAGATAAGACTATTTGAGAAAAATCTTTACTTTTGGAAGAAGACCCATTCACACTATTAATTTGTTTAACTGGAGTAGGATACATCATAACCTTATTCCTATTCTTTGGGTTTGTTCCTTTTGCTTAATACGTTAAGCAAGACAGAGTATTTGGAAAAATGTGAGATAGTGATTTTCTGTAATTAAAGAGCTTAGAAAGATAGATCTCTCATTTAAAATATGCCCACTGTAGAATCATGATGGATACAAGAGAATATCATCCATATATTACAACATAACACTGATCATTTTCAAAGCTTAAAACTAAGTGTCAGAATACAATAACACACTACATTATCTCATCTTTTCCATTCTTCCTACTGTCAAGTGATGATTTAGGAAAGCACATCTGATCATACACAAAGCATTAAAAAGGGAAACGTAACGAACAGGTATTTATAATGCTGTCATACCTCCTGTTTTAAACTATTTCTATAAAACTGCATGACGTTTTTATTCTTCCTGACCTTGCAGTGCACACAAATGCCCACACCTGTTCAGAGTCCAAAGGAAAGCAGAAACACAAAAGTATAAGGGACACAGTACAGCGTCATGCTTTGTGGTCATGTTATGTGCAAGCTGTTTCACTACACAAACTGGTTTCAATAAATTTCTGTGAAAGTTCAGAGACCCTTCCAGACTATGAAGTTTGCTGGACTAGGGCCTGCAAGCATGTACTCATAGAAACCCGTGTGACCATGTTCAATTTCCAAATAATTTTCTGCCTACTACTGATTGAAAAAAAGCGAGAGAAAAAAGTCAGAACACTGCCAGAAGCCATTTGTTTGTACTTCACAGACAGCATTCTCTTTTCTGTGAGGCAACCAAAAAGCTGGATGGAAATCATTCTGGTCACTGACTTGAAAAACTCATCATTATTTTTTGTAAGCTCTGACTACTGTAAAAGAATCCCATTAGTTCTATAAATAATGCATATAGTATATACATAGTATATACAAATAACTCTTTAAATACATGGAGGATTTGTTAAGCAACGCATGACCATCAAAACTGTCATGTTCTATATAGGTAAAAAATTGCAAAGACAACATGCAGGTATCAGTTCATTAGAGTTCATATACATATAAATATGTATGTATGTATGTATATATTATATTAACAACTAATTTTTTTCAGTAGCTACTGGCATTTGTCCATCTTAATTATCAGTAGTTTATTTTTAATATTTTTTGATGCAATAGTGTGCTTAATAAAATAGGAATAAAAAGACTTCTTTTTTTATTAAGGTATATTTCAGTCCATTCAAGTTAAATTATGTAGGGAAACCCCCAAGAATTTGCATGTGGTCAAGTGTGTAATAGGACTCAGCTGGCCACAAAGCTGGAATGATATTGGCCTTGGTTCAAGGAGATATGTGCTTAAATTTAACCAGGGAAAATTTGACTCATATAGTAAGGGTTTGGTTTGGTGTAGATCCATTTGGCTCATTCACTTACGAAATTACTTTTTTGCATTAAAGTAGTCGGTAGTATATTCTCAATACCATAAATCACTGGTGCTGGTGTCACTTATACTATGGCAACTTCGCTGAAACAGTTGGGCTTTGCTTTTGGTGGCTTCTGTATTGACCATAACAAACTCTGCGTATGTGGTAAATTTTACTGACTGCTCTCAAGCCTGGCATTGGATCACAAGAGGTAAAATATTAGACTAATACATGTCTACAGTTAAGTAAAGTGAATGCTTTGCTAAATAAATGTTAGATCTGGCCATAATGGAATAGTTTTTATTTATTAGTACTCTCAGCCTAGCAAAAAAGTGTCATGGAAATTTATCAGCCCAGGCAGAAATATCTACTCATCCACACTTTACCACAATGATTGATGATAATGAAAAAACGAATGATATTTTACTCTCATGTCAAAAAAAAAAAAAAAAAAAAAAAAAGAAAAAAAGAAACTGTCACTTCAAGCTAGTAAAATCTTGCCAGGCTGATTTGAGGCTACAGGATTATGTATCCATAAGGCTTTAGCAGCTAGCATAAAATGCATACTTTCTCCACACAAAGACAATATATGCCTTATTTAGATCTATTTAGATCTATTTTAACAGTTCTGCATTTATAGCATTATCATTCAAATTGATAAAACATTTGAATGTGGGTTACAGTTAGGTTGCTGGTGTTTTTTTTTTAAATCTGTTATTGTTCTTCTCCAGTTTGAAGTACATTTTTTTCAAGCATGTTTGGTCTCATCAGAAAATCAGAACAGCCACAGGACTATGTAGCAATAAGAGCCAGCCTGTTCCTCCCAAAGATACTAGCTCCACCATTGATTTCAAGGGGTGCACGATGTTCATGTCACACTGCTGGCAACTGCCATGTTGTAGCTGCCTGGTTCCAAGCAAGTGAGAATAAGCATGCACAAGCATCCAGCAGTGGCACAAAACCAATGAGGAGCAGCCTCGTTGTCAGCAGCTGGGTGAAATCAGCAAAAGCCAAAGAAATCTGCAGTGACATATTATTTTACCTGAAGTCCTGAATTAAATTTTCTTTTTATGTGAAGCTTTTTCCAAAATTGTTGAAGTACAGTAAGAGATTTGTAAAATCTCTCTTTTCTTAACAACATAAACTAGCACTGTATTTTAAGATGCTCAAATGCTTGACCTGAAACAATTCATGAAATGGTTGTCATTTATGCACATTACTAGATATAAAATGAAATCATGAGAATATCTCATTTTACTGATGAATCAGTTGTGCTGTCTAAGGTAGGAAGAGGGATGTCTGATATTTCTGGAAGCATGAACTGAATACTTTCTCTTCTCTCTACTGATAATGCAGTACAGAACTTGAACATTTTATTTTTTGCAGAGCTTTCATGTGCTTCCACTTCCAGCTGCAAAACAATTAAATAGATCAATCTAGGTTCTCTGCACTTTCCAGACACCAACTTTTTTCCTATTAAGAAATACCTTAACTTGAGTTACCGGGCTGGTCCCTCTCTTCTCATTTTTCATCCCAGTGGGTGAGAGTGCCCCTGCTGTATTTGGTGGCTGTGGAGTAGATGGCATTTTGGCTCCAGGAGAAACTTGCATGCTTGCCAGCTGAGCTGCATACAGTTGCTGGAAGACAAGAAGATATACAATATATTCTTTCACAATGCCTAAAAGAAAAGCTGTAAATGTACGCAATTTTTATTGCCTGCTGTTTCTTCTCTTGAACAAATGAGAGATTGAGAGATTTTTTTTTCACTACTTTCTTACTTGTCGTTTTTCCCTTCTCATTATTGTTAAAACAAACAAACAAACAAAACTAGCAAATTCCCACACAGTGATACCTTCTTAAATTTGACTTTTATCTGATTTCTTTTTCCTCTTTTAGTAAATACTATCTTCCTTAGTGATGGTAAAGAGCAAAGTGCTATACCATACCCAAGTATGCAAAAAAAAAAATATAAATAAGTAATAATTTAAAAAAATGGTAATATTATGACTGGTTATGATCAACCCCCATTAGACACAGCCAGTGTTTCAGGCTTTCCACAGAAAGCCAACTCCAGAACCTCTTCTGGGCGCTGACATGGGAAGTCTTTGCGACCAAAAGGCAACGATGCATTTTCTCCAGATATCAATGGAAGCAAGACAGGCAACGGGGCGTGCCTCAGCATACAGTGATTGTTATCTTTACATTCTATAAATGCTAATGAGAATGCAGACCTTAAAAATTCCTGTAAACAGTGATAAACAGACAGAAATGTCCTCATGGAATATGCATCCAACTTTTCAAAAACTTTAACTGAAACATAATAAAATACCTGTGCATCAAAATAAACTATTTCACCAAACTAAAGCATTCACTGATCAAAAACAAGTAGGTTTATTTTTTTTCCAGTGACCAAACTTAAACCTTCACCTTGAATCAGCATCAGCAATAATTCTGCTAATGTAAACAGGGAAGATCCTAATCCCTCTTTCACACATAAATCTATATAAACTTTGCCTTACTAGTGAGAAAAAAGCCAGGTGGTTTGTATGTAATTTCCAACATTACTATCATTCAGATGGACAAATAAAAAAAATTACAGTAATCAAAAGCAGACCTTTCAGCACATGTAATTAAATGAAAGCTTAATAAAGAATAATTTGCAAGAGCCAGATGTGCTTATGTCATAATTGTTGCTTTCTTTGGAACCATTTTTCTAATGTAACAAGCCTCCACAGAAATGAAAGTTACACAATACTGTAAGCTCAGTGACTCAGTGGCGAGACAACCGCGTGAAGGAGGGGCACAGACACAGCTCTGGGTGACAAATGGAAGCTGCTGTTTGTTTGTTTGTTTCCTGCCAGCCCTTTTCAACATCGTGTGTAGGCTACAAAAGGATCGCAGATAAATATTTAGAAACCAACGTTTGGAAATTTTGGGTAATTTTTTTTTTTTCCCCATGCCATAAAACTAATTCCCCAGTTCTAAACACAAAATGGAAATGCACTGTATACAGTAGTAGCTTTTGTCCCCACCCCTCCTGCTGGGCACGTGCCACTTTGGCAGTGGCCTATAAAAGAGCGGCATAACCTGCAGGTAAATCCCTTCTGCCGACCTGGATGCACTGCTTGCATGAGTCTGCCAGCTGCTCTCACCTTCCTCCCCAGAATCAGAAGTTGATTTTCACAGACGAAGACAGGGAGGTCATTAACCAGTCACACACACTGGCAAAAAAGACTCAACTTAGGGAAAAATTATTTAATTCAGTGTCAATGAGAATGGAGTCAGGTGATGAGAAACACAGAGAAAAACTACACCTCATTTCATATACTCCTCTCCTTAGCTCCTCTTCATGGCCTGTTCCCGCCCCCTGTAGCCCTCCCTTCCATCCTGGCCTGGGTGCTTCCACAGCTGTTTCTCAGTGTTATTCCTCACTCCTCACTGCCATGCAGGATTTTCCCTCCCTGAAACACAGTTTCCATGCAGCACTACACTGAGGGGCTACATAACATTACTGAGTTACTCCAAAGTCACAGGATTGAGTTTAGCCTAGCATTTCTAGAAATTCATTTTACACAATAAAAGCAAATGTAACAACACGTAACAGTACTTATCTTTCTGGTTTGCTTTGACTTTAAAGTAAAAGTATTCCATATATGAGTGTAAACCTTGTAAGAATTCTTAGTAGTGTTAGTAAAACAGCTGTGGACTGGAAGTTTGTGTAACTTCTGTTAAATACCCATTTGTATGGGGAGGTATCCAACCTGGAAAACCTCAGTGTTGCAGGGCTAAAATGGATATTTTTGCAAATACCACTGTTGTGACATGAAATCTAGGACCTCACATTGAGATGGGGAGGCTGTAAAGCTTGTATTTGCAAGATTAAGGAGGAAAGGAAAAAAAAAGAAAAAAAAAAAACACAACAGTGAATGAATGTTGATTGTTGGCTTTTAATGCTGAAAAGAAAAATCTTCAATGGAATTTTTTCCATTGAAATTCAAACCCCCCAGCTATTGAGTAGCGTCTAAAAAAATTAACCTACCTCAAACATTGAAGCATATATTCTTTTCATTGTATCTCTAGCACATAACGACAGGAGTTTTATATAACCTTCAATGATGACAACCACTGACTCAGAAGGCTCTTGATTACTAATTAGATATTCAAAACCATCAAGTATTCATGATTGTTTTAAGAAGCCTAAAAATATATATATAGCTTGATTTATTATTATTTTTTTAAGGTCACTAAGTTAGATTCTTATGATCGCGCTCGCAGCATTCAAATATAAGTAGGGCTGATTTGGGGTTACTGAGTGCTGCTGCATAGATAACAATTTTGCAAATTAGCTTGCTTAAGGAATGTGAGCAAGGATGTAATTTTACACCTTACAGAACCACATTTTTTTGTTATATCACGATCTGACACAGAAGAGTAGGACTTTGAAATGCTGCATGTCTCTCTTGAGGCAGTGGCAAGTGAAATGTCACGCTTGGGCAATTAAAAGTTTATTGACTTAAGCTCTTGTTACCAAAACTCTATTCCAATCCTAACCAACTAAAAATTTAAGGAGAATTTATGAAAAGTGGAGAACACTGTGACACCATTCCAATGAATGATGCCCATCTACCAAAAGAAAAAGAACAGTTGAGTGTAAGAGTGTTGCACTCAGCACGCAAACTGCATAGCACAAGTACATACTGATTTTTTTTTTGTACCCTGCAAACAGCAAAATTCATACCAAACCCTTTATATAGCTTAGAGCTACAATTTAAGAAGAATAAGTAAGGAATATAATAATAGGAAGAAGGGTGGGGTAGAGAAGGAGGAGAAATATTCCCTGCTTTGGAAATCACCTATGGCATTTGATGAATTATTTCCACTACACCATTTCTATAAAAAAAATCCACAATCTAAAATTTGTCAAACAAAACCATGAACTAATAATAGCGCATCTTGACTCATCAAAATGTTAAAACTTCTCTTATCACCTAAGTTTCACAACACCTTTGTGAGATATTTTCATGATACACACGAATAATTGCCCTTACTGTCAATGTTCACTCATGTCTTGACAGAAGACAAAAGCCTTAGGCCTAAATATCCCCCTCTCAGTTTTCTGCAACGTTTTTTCAATAGTTCATCAACTACTTTTTTCAACTAGCTTTCAATAATCAAAATTCTTTCAATATCTCAGGTCCCTTTCCTGTACAACTTTTTGCCTCCACATAGGCCAGTAATTTCCTCCCACACCTGCTCTGCTGAATGACAATGAGAACAAAGCAAATGAGCTTTCTCTGTGCTGAATGTTATTTTTAAAACAGAAACACTTGTACTTACCTCATGGGCTGAGGCATCTGTGTCTAAACGAATGAATAAAGGTGAAGAATTTTTGAGAATTGAATGTTACAGATATAACACATGGTGAGGAAAATAGAATGGGCCTTAAATCAACACAGTTAAGGGAGATTTACACTGACAACAACTTGTTAACTTTGTGACAGGCTGTTTTACCACCTAACACAGAATTATGATAATCATAATCTTCTTACCAGTGGCTTGTCAATGGCAGGCCTTGTGGAAAAAGAAGATATTTCAATAAAGAAAAAGCAATTAACTGCACATAAGAGAGAAGCACTTTCTTTAGGTCCGAAAGCCCAGGAAAGAAATGACCACAGCAGTTGCACTTGCATGTACAAGAATGAAAAGGCAAGGACTCCACATTTCAAATGAATGCATTGGTGAGGGAAAATTTGGTCACAGCAGTTGAATGATAACTCATATGTCATTCTTTGCAGCACAGTTCTGAAGAAACCATAAAAAACATGAGAAGTACAGAGATAGGAAAGAAAGTGAATCAAATAATCAGTGTAATGGATAATCAAAGAGCAGGTGATGAGGGCTTACCTAGCACAATGAATTGAAATGAATGTACTTGGAAAATGTCCGAAAGAGAAACAATGTAGTGGAAGTTAGCTTGATCCAAGGAGGAAGAAGGGATTGGTTCTAGAAATCCTTTTATTTCCTATTACTAAAAGATTTATGACCTAATGAAAAGACAGTCCTTTTCCTGTATTTGTATGAGATTTCTCCAAAGGTGCTAGCCTTTTTCTTTTTTTCACTCAGAAAAAGGTGCTAAATATTATGGACATTGATTAAGTCTAAAGTCTTCTATACTAAAAATGTAAATCCTGTGTTACATCTCAAAAAATACTCTTGCTACAGTAAGTGACACTGAACAATAAAACTACTGAGAATCTAGTGAGATTTCTTATTTGTCAGCATTTTAAATGAATTGTGCAAAGCTGAAATATCTTATTTATAGAGATGAAAGTTCAGCTATTTAGACAATGAGTAATTTGGTTTCCAAAGATGAAAAACTCTAAGGAGTTACGGCAAATGCTGTTGAAATCCTGCACGACAAGAGGTAATGCAGCTATTTTTTTCCCTAGTATATTTAGTACATAGAGTTGCAAAGCTATAATTCTAGAATTTTCCTTCCAAGTTTATAACATGCAATGATAATGCTTAGAACTATCTAATCATCAAGGGCCTTACAAGCTCACCAAAATCAGCAACATCTTTACTATTCCAAGCACTCACTTCTGAAAAGAAGCCACCCCAAACAAAAAAGCCCACCTGTGGTGGGACTGTTTCTTCTTCTTTAATTTTTTTTTTTTTCCCAATTATTGTTGTAGAAGTGCTTAAAATAAGCTTTATGTCAAACAGGCAAAAGGAAACAGAGTCTCTGAAAAGTTTTCTTCTTTTTGAAGAAGGGACTAGCACTCAAACCAATGTTTTGGACATCATAGGTAATAACTATGGAAATAAATGTTCTCTGCTGATCTGAGCCCAGTGTCACTCATACACCCACCATCAGTTTAGGCCAGGAGTATTTTCAAAATGAAGTGCAAAAGCATAACTATATTACGCTTTAAAAAAAAATCACACACAGCTTAACATAAGTGCAAGAATTGTTTCTAAAATAATGCTAATTGTACATATTCCTTTCTATTTCTTAAATAAACGTCTGTAAAAAATAATAAATTAGGTGTTGTCTACATCAGATATATTTAGAGACTAAGATGGCAGTCAAAGACTACTTTGGCTAAAGTGAAAAAAAAAACAGGTTATTGGATTCTGCATATAAAAATATTGCTGGCTGTCTATGTTTGAAAGTGCCTTTTGATGCAGTTCCTTAGAGTGAGAGGTAGGTTAACAGAAAATGGCATCCAGAAACACGAGACAGCCAAAATAACTCATCAGCAACTTAACCATGTGACAAACCCAGGGGCAACTTGGAGCCAGCTATCGCCTGTAGAGTCTGCCAAGAAGCCAGATGCCATCACCAGAAAAACACCTTCCAGACCTCAGCATCTGTGTTCTGGGAGTGCTCCCCATACAAAAGGAGAAGAAGGGAAAGGTGTGTACACTAAAAAAAAAAAAAAAAAAAAAAATAACATACACATTAAAGCTACTGTTCTTTGTAAATAAATAAATATTAAAAAAATATATGTTTTTGCTGAAGACAAGATCCCTTCAAGTTATCAGATTAAGCATTAATGCTAAAAGTGCATGTTTTATTTGGTTTTGCAATATATTTCTGTAGATGCTACCCATTAAAATAGTGAATTTTATAATTATCTTTCAATTAAATTTGAATGTCTCAGTACTATTTTCACAGTTTGTTCTAAGAAAATGTTAAGAAATTAAAATAAAGTGAGTTTTAGAGAAGTGCAAGTAAAGTGCGAAAGAGGGAAAATCTCTCATTTCTGCATGTGCCATGACACAGAGAACAGTAGATTGCTATTTAAGAACCAACAAGTAGGCAACATGAACTCAACTCATACATTTATGCTAAATAACAGAACTACTTGGCTTTCTTTGGGTTTGTCTGAAATGATGTTGATCAAATAGGGCTACAGGTAGTAGGAGTGATATTTAGTAAAAAAGGTTTTGATTTAGAAAGAATAAGGAACAATACACTGCAAAAGAAGATTTTTTATCTCTTGAACACAGGTGGCTTAAGATATGTGAATGATTTCCACTTAACGTCATTTTTTTCTTTCCCTTTTTTGTATAGGCCTAACCTCTCCATTCTGGATGTAACATTCTGATTCTGAAACACTTAACATTACCCTACAGCAGTGTCTGCTCGTTGTTAAGAGTGTGAAAGGCCTCTTCCTCTTAAAACACTGCACCAAATACCTTTGCAAAAGGCCTTAAGGTGTAACACAAGCAGGCAGCCAATGAATTATCATAATTAATGTCACACTAACAAAGTCTGTTGCAGTGATTATTTATGTACTTGTTGGCTAATGTGCTCTCAGATTTATTACAGCCTAATATGTATGGGCAAACAAACTAACTTGAATTGGTGAAAATACAAATACATTCTATGTTCACAGGCATAGTTATAAGGCTTCAGTTTTCCACATACGTTCCAGTGTGGATGTACTGAAAAATATTTCTAAAAGAATAATTTTATCCCTGATCATTCTCGTTCTTTGCTGAACTATTAACATGAGTATTTTCAGTCTCTGTTACTGCTATTCTACATGATCTCATGGGAAGTTTTCATTTGGCCCTAAATTCCACTTAATGTCTATTTCCTTAGGATATACAAATGTCTGTTTTGCTCTTCTCTACTGCTGCAATGTAGCAGATACCTGAATTTCATCACCAAATGCCTGCTGGTTCCCAACTCCTTTTACTGACCACAGTTTCTTTGTACTGGTTCAGAAAAAGAAAAATCACTCTCATAGCTTCTACTGCCCTGCTGTGGATAATGGCCAACCTATACCAAAGATAAAAGAATTTCTACACTTTTTAGATACTGCAGCTTGTATTGTTGTAGCACTGCAGAATAGAGATCGCCTTATGCAAAATAACAGCTTTATTTTGTTAAAAGGGCCTAACTTTAAGTGGACCGTGGAATATTTATGGCTCTCAGTAGTCCTTTGAAAGAGTTATCTTATGTTTTTATGCCGATCATGGGTCAGAGGTTCAAATCAGCACTTCTTTCTGTCACTCCTTATATGTTTTACTATAATTTACAGCTCAGCAAGAGGACTCATAAAACAAAAGTGTCTATTTTACTTCAGCAACTAATTCTAGATAATCAAAGCTTTCCAGCAAAACAACCCAGCATGAAACTCTGCGTGGAAAATATGCAGAGAACAAAGCGTTTTGTCAAATAACACATCTCATGATGTAAACACATATGTCTCTTATAGGAAATTTTATCGCTTCCACATTATCGGCACACAAAAGGAGCATTCTTGTCGCAGACCTGGTGCGACTGTGGAGTCATCGTCATTGGAAACAAGAGCCTGATTAGGTTCCCACACAGATATGAATAGATTTTCTTTTTTTAGTGTAATGCTGCCTTTCTTATTTCTTAAACAGACAAGTAATTGTGGCTGTAAAAACAGCGAATTGTGTTTGGACGACATTTGTTTCTTCATATTTTTTTTAGCTACCCAGCGACACCAATTATCCCATATGGTTGTCCTCTTCTGGAAAGTCTGAGTTAATCCACAGCTGTGAAGATGAAGATGGACACAGCAGGCTCAAAGTCTGGTGGGTCCCTTGTCTGTTAATAAAGTCCGCAGTCTGCTGGACAGATGTTAAGAGTATCTGTTAAATAAGTCAGTGACAAAGATCCAGACTTCTGATGGGGAAAACAATTAGCGAGACAGTATCTATTCCTCATAGATTTTCACTTTTTGCTTCATCTTTTACATAGGCAAAATGTCATTATTTGATAGAGAACCGTCCCACAGTATGTTTAATAGTCCTACTCAAAATATGAATGAACTAAGAGATCCATTGGTGCGTCTTTTGAAGAAGTGATAGACTTTTTTGTCCTTGACTTATTCACGAGTGCTACACTGGTGCAGAACTAAACTACAAGTTTGGTTTTATTTGTCATGGTATGCACTTGTATTGGCAGAGATGAATAAGTGTAGTCAGCTATCACATATCCATTTCAATTTTCATTGTAAAGGCGAATGTGAACTGAATATGAAGTTCCCATTAGATTAATCTTTCTTTAAATGTTATTAACATTTCCTATATTTACATCAAGGATTCACAAAGAATACATTCTGGTCCCAAAGATAATGCTGATATTCTGGAAAAGGGAAGAAGGAAGAAAATGAAATGGCAGCAATATTCATGTTTAGAGAACTACTCTCTTTTCCCTGCCCACACTTACCATCATGGCCTGACAGCATAGATATCCAATACCAAAGTCTCTCTCAGTTATAGTCATGTAAATTTGGAGAACACTGCACAGCTAAAATACTTGCACCAGTGCAATACAGATCTAACCTGCCTTCAGGCACATATGCATTAAGATGCTCTTAGAACCATCTCTGTTTCATTTTGAAACTCCGTTTCTCATTCTCTTGACCTCATCCTGCTTTGACAACAAAGTAGAAATGTCCATCAAAACAGCTCGCTCTGCTTTGCTGCCTAAATGGAGGCAAGTCTCACTTATGCATTATTCCTGAGATCATGTTCCTTAGAAATCAAATGGCTTTGATTACAATGAATTATGACAATTAAATACAATCTGTCAGCAACTGCCTGTTCAGAACCTGTTTACTGTAAAGCTGTGGGCAAAGCCATGAAAGAATGCTTAGAGCTCAAACAAATTATCAATCACTGCAAGTTGCTAAGACAATGTACATAATTTGGCACCTGGTCGTTGCCTCTGTAATACTGTTTTTTTTTTCCCTTAGAAAGTAAAGCACTTGGTTTACTAGTTTTACAGCATCTTGACAAGTTTTCAAGGCAATGTCACACCATTGCCCTACGAGGCTGCTGGAAATTTTTAATGAGACAGTATCAAAATTACAAAAAAAAAAAAAAAAAGAATTAAAAGATGTATCCTAAAATTTACACACTTAAACTTCAGTCAGTACATTAGGTATCTCACATCAACATAGAATATAGGTAACATTGGCTGTACTGGAATAAAATAACTCATCTCACAAATGTCCAAGTGTGCGGTATTTAAATTAGACTTTCAGGTTTTTTTCAACATGACAGAGTCAAAAATCTAACCCTGTAATCCTGGTCCTATGGCCCTCAGAGAGAAAACTACATTTCTGCCATGTCAGAAAAGAAAGAAGGAAGGCCAAGAGCTCATCAGGGGGAACAATGTAACAGCTACTAAATATGTGTATGTATATATATATATTTTTTTTTATTATTATCATTATTATTTTGAAAGCCTTCTGTAGTGAATAAGGAGCTCCTGCATTCTGAAGAGCAATTCCCTTGTGAAGCCACTGACTGGAAGGAAAGGCAAAAAATCCTCACTGACTTGGCGGTCGTGTCTCACCTCATTTCACTTTTTTTTTTTCCTTTCCAAACAGACTGAGTGTTGGTCTGCTGAGAATATGATGCTAAGCCACTTTTCCTGTAGAGTTTTTAAACTGGGCCTCTGAGAAAGGGTTTGTTACAATTCAATGACTGAAGTAATACCTTTGTCCATCTGAGCATTAAATGGCCCATTGAAATACAGCTTAGTTAGAAAGAATGTCACTAAATGGCGCTTTCTAATTTTTTTTTTATTATTATTATTCCTCTCCCAATAGATTACAGCCTGGATCTGAAAATGCAGTTCAATCATTTTTGGTTGCCTCTCAGGTCAGGCCTTCAGCCAGTGTTAATTAAATGTAGCCCCTTTAGAATACCAGAGGTTAAATGAGAGCAACAAACCAGTCTTCTTCAGAATATTGCCTGATGTTCTCCAAAAAGCTGTAATCTTTTTGGGAGGGCCCACATTTAAATATGAAATAGTCTCAGCAAGGAAAATTTATTGGGGTGGGGAGAATCCATGCAAAATGCTGTTTTGTCAGGCAGTCAGTAATCACAAAACATTAAACACCTATTTCCATGCAATATAACATATATATTGTGTTTAAATAGCACACATCATAAAGGAAAGTGCTGCAGCAGACAATTTAAGCTGTAGCAGCACAATTTTCAAGTTGATAAAGTGAAACTATAAAGAATCAATGCGTAAGTCAGACAGCTTCCATATCTAATACTCTTCCTTGCAGCTATTAGAAGTTCACGGTTTTCTCACTACTAGGCATGAGCATTCGTATACCTTCAGTTTCATGTCTTCAGTCACATTTTGTTGTCTGTTACATACAATTTGGCCAGACCATGAAATTGAAAAACAGCTGAAATTGTCTTTTCTCAACCTAATGATTTTAAATGAGAAAGGGAGGTTTTTTTGTAAGCTATTTGTTTCCTGCATTGTAAAAAGTTTCCTAAAGTATTTGCAACGCTTCTACTATTAAATTGTTTGAAAGAATGCTTTTTTAAAATACCGCAATTAGTCTTGTCTTTCTGAACATGACTTACAGTAAATAATCCTCCTTGACTATCTCTTTGTCCCAAGATTCCTTAGAAGAACGCAACCAAGCGATAATTCAGCATTATTGCTGCTTCAGTGCACTAATCGCTTAAAGAGCAGCAAGGACCCTATGTTCACTGCCACAAGGCTCCTACTGCCTCCTGGCCTAAGGCAGACTTCCCAACCCAGCAGCATCCAGATGTCAAGAGGAATATCCAGGTCCTGATGCAGCATGCTGCTCCATTCCAGTATGGCCTAAACATCTGTTTCATCTGCTGGCGTACAACCTGCTGAATACACTGAGACTGCCGCACAAAGTAGGGAATTGAATTAGGGTGGGAGTGAAATACTGCGGTTGCATTGCTTCATATCACTAAAAAACTGCACACAAAAAAAAAACCAGTATAAAATGTTTGGAGCTCCAAAACTGCAGTTTGATCATTTCGTATGATCTCTCTAAGAAAGAAAAGTCAAGGCAAGTAGCGGGAATGAGAAGGTGATGATTAAAAAAAATCCTTTCTATGCAATAAATGTACTCATCATCATTTTCTCCTGAGAGAGGGAAAGGCTACAGCACCTTTGTTTGCTCATCTTACTAATTTTCCCCTGGTTTATTTCTTTATGTTATAAAAAAAGAGGAAAAAAAAAAGAAAAAGCATATTAGTATGTTACTCACAAATTTCTTGCCACAGTTATAATAGCTGCCCTTCATAGAATATACTTTAAAATGAGGTGAGTTTAGCCTTCTACGTAATTTCTTAAACACAGTAACTCAGGAGTTCTAAAACAGTATATTTTGTCTAAAAAAATAACAAAAATAACAATAAGTAAGCACAGACATTTTATCTTGAAGCCTGACAAAACCAGAAAGTATTTCAGTTGATCTAGGTTAAGTTCTGATAATAAAGGAATGCTAACTGCTCTCATCTCTCCCACTTAGAATATCTATTTTCTTGCATTCTTGCTAGCAACAATAATGGAATAGTTGCACACTACCATGCAAATTCTTTGAGTCTTTTATGAAAGTAAGATCAAAGCCAAATCAGAGTACATTTTTAGCTGTCTTTTTCTCTCAAGAGGATGACCTAATGAGAGGTAGTTTAACCACGAGTCTTCCTCTGCCATTGCAGAGCAGAAGCACTCTCATGCTGCAGCCTCCTTTGTCTTTTCTCTGCCAGCCTGAAAACACAGCTCCTCTTGGTGTGCCAGGAAGCAGGAGCACAGGCTGCAGGAGACACCAGCACTTCAGTGTCCCAGCTCTGCATGGAGTGAGCCCCTGTATCCAGAGGCAAGGAGCTGTGCCCTGAGTGCTGCCACTGACACAAGCCCTCTGTGAATCTAAGTGCCTGAACAAGGTATAGCTGAGTGAAATTATAAAGAGTCCCTGTTAAAAGTAAGGTGTGAACATCAGTAAAAGTCTTTTATTGTGGAATAATACGTAAAATATCAAGGAAAAAAAAACACAGCAATTTAAGAATACGTAAAAACTTATCAGAAGTCTATCACCATTTCCTCTAAAAAGGACAGCACAAATATCAATAAAATCTTCCTCTACAGCACAAGGATGCAAATTCCTTCATTTAAAGCTGTCAGATTACCAATACACTACTTTTTGATCACACATCTCCTGTAGCTTACTACAGACAGGAAATAACACAATTAGCTTATCTTTGTGATACTGCCAGATTATATGTTGTAGCACACATCCTGGAAATTGGCAAAAAATCTTTAACTTCTGTATGATTCTACAAAATAACCTCAACATACCTTGCTTAAAACCATCCTGTATTTGATATAGAATTAAATACACAAATAAAATGCAAGTACATTTAAACTCAAATACTCTTGATATAAAAACTCTTGATATAAAGCCAGACACAACAAAGGGCAACCGTATTTGCTTGGGAAAAGGAATGAAACGTGAAGTGAAAAGAAATAGTAAAAAAAAAAAAAAAAAGGAAAGGAAAAAAAAGAATGAAACTTTATTTAAAATATCCAGTATTTCAGAAACCATGTGTTTCGTATGTAAAAAAGGAATTGGTAGTAAATGGATGAGCTTTGTGAAGGAAGTCAGGATTTTCATCCTGGCTCGTGTCAGCAGGATTATAAGCAATTATGAGTAACTGCTTGTTGAGCTGTATGAAATGAGTTGGTGAATGTGTTTCCTCATGTCCATGTCACTGGTACAATGGCCAGCAATATAGAAAGCCCTGGTTGAAGGGGTATGAAAAGGTAATTATTCTAATAATCCAACAGGGCTTAAATCAGTTCAGGACAGAAGATGGCTGTGTAATTGCTGGGCCCTGTCGATTTGTCAGCGTGGTTAGGCAGAAATAATCTGAGGCTTAAATAAAAGAAAAAGAAATCAGAGCATAGGAAATTTAAGTAGCAATAAAGCTTCTCCCGAAATACTTCTTAAGATCTGGCATAGGTTGGTACATGCATTCACTGTCTGACCACACTGAGAGAGAAATCATCATACACAGCTATAGCAGTATTTCCCTGTATGGAACTGTACCGATAGAGAACAAGAAAACTGAATGCTTACCCACCACTGCTAATCATACCATGAGGCAAAAGCGCTACAATTAGATTTCTGCAGGCTGCCGTGACAGAATAATGAGATACCATCCCACTAATAAATGTGCGCAAGGCAAGAAAGAGGAAGAGTCTCTCTTTACCTCACACTATCTCTCATAATTCCTGGGTCCAAATCCCCATCTTGTGAGAAGACACCAAGGCAGCGCCACAATTAATTTTCAAAAGCACTGTTGGGGTTCAAAGCTGAAATGTTTTTATACTTTTGCAAGAGATACAGGGCGTTCATATGTAGCCAGCAACCATTCTCTTATTTTCACTAGCAAAAATGGACAGGAGACAGAGATATAATAAATATATACTGGCTCTACTGATCAGGAGAAGCTTTATCAGTCAGCTGGGGCACATCTGGGAAAAAAAGTCACTCAGGTGCATCTCTAGCATCCCATTCAATTAACATACCATTAAAAATGGTTCGTCCCTGTTCAGCCTGCTGCGTTACCTGGTAAGTCAACATATTTAAATGTGTATTTAAATGCAGAAAACAGTGAAACATTTTCTTTGTGAAGCAGAAAACAAGCCCCATTTACAGGTATTTTGAAGCATTAAAAATAATTGTGCCTTACAGGCTGCTTAGCAGATCACTCACACTGATCTTTTACTGTATATTTAGAACTTCCTTCAAGGAAAATTAAATAATTTCCTTAAAGGAAGTGCACACAAAATTATGCAAAACATATTCAAATGGGCTTATAAAAATTAAATCTAAAAAAAATCACATTTACAACTCAAAAGCAGGTAACTGGGAATTTACTATTGCAAATCCATTGTACACTTATGTGCTTTATATCAGCAAATGTATATTTCACATAAGCCTCCCACACATTCTGATGTGTTCTGGGTATGATGGTATTTCAGCAGAAGCGCTGGGACCAGATTGATATAGTTATGAGGCCTGATCTTAGCCCTCCCCTAGATGCTGGAGACTGCAGTAGAATAGATGGCTGATACAGGATGAATTACGGTGAATAATTCCCAGATGTGCTATTTAATAAAGATAAAACTAGTTAAAAACTGTTGACTTGATCACTTCCTAGTGTGCAGAAAAAATGGTGCAGTTCCTTCAAAGGACCTGACCTCTTTTCATTACTCACTTCACTTTAATATAATAAAGTAAATAAAATATCAGAGGCTGGGACAACATACTCTCACTATTCCTGAACAGGGAATGCTTCTTCGTTTGTTTTCATGCCTACCTGTTTGCTGTAATTCAAGCACAACTCCAAAATACGGGCTTCATAGTGTTGACTTCAATGAATTTTGTGAATGATTTCTTTGCTTCTAGAATAATCTCTTAATACTGACATTTAAGCATTCTTATCTTCCCCTTTTCCTTCAGATGCTCCTCCCTCCAGTGCCTTTCTTTTAGGACTGATACACAAGCCTTCTGTTGTGCCCCATAGTCATATGCAACCTTCATGCTGATCCTTAAGAGGAGAAAGCTGACTCCAACACTTTCTTTGATTTGGGACATATTCTACTTTCTCACTCATACAGATTCTGAAAACATCACAGACCAAATACACTATTACTCTATTCCATAATAGCAACAACTACACTGCATTTAGCGAATTCTAACTCATTTTCTGTGTTCCTTTCATTTTGACCTGGGTCAATGGAGAGTGATACATTCTATAATCAAAGACCCTCCATAATAAGGCATGTGATGACATCACCCCACAAATCTTTAAAATTCTTTTGTTTCCTGTGAGCATACACACACTGCACGAGTCTGTGTGTCTATACTTGAAAGTTCTCATCTAACTATCCATAGTCTTACAGATTTCACTGCAGATGAAAGGTAGTTTGTTTTCTCTTTCTATAGCAACCAGAGAGGAAAGAATAACGATACAGAGGAGTATTTTCATTTGTGTAGAGAGCTGACAATGTAAAAGCATCTTTGTTATTAATCTGATTGCTGCTAAGTTTCTAAATGTTTGAATATGCTAACACCTTCACGGAAAGAATCCTTCGTGTTTGTAATTTGTATCCAAATTAAGCAGCTTGCTCTATAGGCATCAGAGCTATAAATTCTTGAAACATATTCACTTGCAGCTAATTCCTGTAAGGCATACACCATATACATTTCTAGAAAGTTAGAAGGAATCCAACTGCTAGCTCAGAGCATGCCTCATAGTCAGCCTGGTCCCCAGAGGGATGCCACAGTTTTAAAAGAGCTTTAAAAAACGTGCTTGTCCCCTGACAGCGTGCTGGTGCTCTATCAGTAAATGCAGCAGTAACTTATTTGCTTCCTAGTGGCACTCCAGGGAGAGCGCTTTGCAAAGCGCAACTACTTCAAGATTGAGCCTGGGCATTCAGCTGAAGCCCCTGGGCACTTCAGCCCACAGGGGCTGCCAGTGGTTGAGGAAGCAAGAATGTCTTGTTGATGCTCTGGACTCAACCTTCTCCAGTCACTAGGGGTTGAGCTTCTTCTGCCTTGGTACAGACTGGGGAGACTCAGCAAACCTCCTGCAATCCAGGCTATAAAGATGACATCCTTCTAACCACACAGGTTTCCTGATAAGTGAGTTTATTTCTATGTCATTTATGATCCCAGTAGTAAATTCTCTCACAAGAGCATGAGAGCCTGGAAGTCAGCAGTCCTGTTTGCTAAGATCTAGAGGTACAAAAGATGGGAGCCAATCTGATCCCTAGCTGCCAGACTGAAAAATCTTCATGCATTGGAGAAGAGAATGGGTGCAGCACTTTGGATGGCAGAGGGCTTGACCATCTAAAGCGAACAAAGAAAGCCTCACCAGGCTGAGTGACAGCCTTGCAGCCAGTGTTTTTCCTGCAACAGGGGGAGCACAAGCCTGGGACTTAGCTTTCCCACATCCAAGGGAGGTATTAGAACTGCTATAGACTCTGGAAACAGCTTCTTTCTTCAACACTGCTGTAAATTTTTTATTACATAATGCAACACTATTCCATTAAGCAAGAATAAAAATAACAAAGCGTTGCTGTTTAAAGAAGTTAGGGGCATTACATAGGTGAGAAAAGGGTCTTGCAGCAGTAATGCTGCTGACTGTAAGCAGCTGATGACTTTAGATAATAGGTTTGTTTGTCTGTTTTTACAAAACTGAAGAAAGTAGGGAGATTCCCTCTTGTTTTATCAGGAATGCCATTACTGGAGGAGCCAGGAAAATTCTCCTGGCAACAATTTCATCAGAACTGATAAGTTACTGCAAAAGTCTCAATTTTGATGGGCTGTTCTTTCCTCATGAAAATGAGTCTGTGAGATAATTTAGGGCTGAAGATGAGAAGGAGGAGGAAAAGAGGGCGCATTAACAAATTCTGCAAATAACTGAGGCTATATGATAAAATACTGACTCATTGACATCATTTTCATTGATAATGTCACTGACATAATTCAACTTGATAACACAGATATTACACTTAGACATAAACATCCAAGCAGAGAAAGGCATAAGTATAACTATTTCATTGATTTTAATTAAATTTTCTTAAGTATTGCAAGCTTGGCGTATTTTTAATTTTATTTTCATTAAAGGGCTTGCTTGGTCTCTCAGAGCCCTAATAAAAACCTTCTTTCAACGCCTTTCTTTCCCGTGCTACAACCTACATTTCTACATAAGAAAAGGACCAAAATATTTAATTTACTACTTCTATATGCTGAAATTTGCACACACCATTCCCTTAATTTAGGCCACTATTCACTGTATCATAATAAGGTAGATTCTGTTAAATTATGCCCACCTAGAGCTCAGTAGTCTTTGAATGCTAGATAAAATCATTCTGTAAGGCTAATGAAGACAGAAACTCTGTCTGTAACAATATTAAGTTTGTTTTCTCTAGTGATTCGAAGAAGTGAGCAATCTGTCAGTAATACATTGAGGGAAATTACTTGTCTTGTAGGAATTCCCGCTGACAGTCACTCACTTGCAGTGCTGACCCAAACATCTACCTGCTGACAAACAAATTACAGTGTCTCTACCTTTGAGAAGGTAACTGGCTGTTTTTAATTTTGATTGGTCTCACCAAATCTCTTTCACAATTATCCAATCTCCATTCTTCATTTTTTAAAAAAAAAAAAAAAAGGAAACCTTATCGTTTCTGCACTTGAAAAAATTATTATTGCCTACTACATCCGAGAGTGTTATGTCAGATAAAACTGTTAAACTGTGTCTAACCAACATTAAGACTGGCAGCCCTGCCAGTGACTGACTGGGTGAGTGAACACATTACTGAGACAGCATTGTAGAAATTAATTTTCTTCAATAAAGTGATTTTTAAGGCTCATATATTTCACAATCTAAACATATGTCACTGTTTCATAAACAAAATAAATGGATTAAAATAATACATTACCAGTATGCTGACACATGGAAATATTTTAATTAGAAATACTTAAGCTACGTGATATTTAACTGCTATATTTGTAGAAGAGGAGTATGCATCATTTAATAAGACATAAGGCAGGTACATCACTTTGCATGATGTGGTACCAGAGTGGGACCAAATCACCTTGAGTATAAGCTATCAGTATCAGATCACATTAGACCCACTAAAAATTGCTTTAAGGTTACAACATATAGAGGAAACTCCAATAAGAGAAGCAGTTCCACTGAAACAACTTTTTCATTGAAATAATAAGTCACCAAGATTCTAGTTTCTGAGAATAATATTTCTTCATAAAAGGCCACATCTAACATCTTAGCTATTTAAAGGCTGTATTTACATGAATGTCACATTACATTGGCCTCTTTCCTGCACATTCTTCTTGACTTACTTTAGGAACCAGCACTAAAATAGCTGAGGAAAGCAAATGTCAACTGTGTCCTGAAATTTATATGTGTGAGAGAATTGGAATAAGTAGGAATGTAATATATTGTTTACTGTACTGAGTGCCCTCTGTTCTCCAAAGGTCAAAAGCATTGTAACCTTAGAGTTACAGTTTCTGATTGTTCCCAGGGTTAAATACATTATCAAAATTAATGGTTCAAACCCCTCAACCTTCAGATATATGAGTATTCATGCCTCCATCTGCCGAACTATTCAACTAAAAATAGCATTCTTTGGCCTTCACTCTACTCATATTGTGCCCCTGAGGCAGGCTATGCAATGCTTCAGCGGTGTGCTGGATCCACACCCAGCGGTATAACAAAAGGTCATTTACTTTGTTTGCAATTAGAAGAGAGTATGAAAGGATAGGATGAGATAGGAGGGGAGAACAGAAATAGATAAACACATGTTTAGCTAAAACTTACATTTTTTAAATCAATTATAAAAACTTCAGGCCTCAAGAACACAGCTGCAACTACAGTCAAGACTTGCCAAGGTTCATTAGGGTTGTAAGCGATAAATTTTAAGGGACAAATTACACAAATAGTTTAGGAAAGAAGTTATGAACCAACGCTTTTTTTGTTTGGCTTTTTTTTTCCTAGAGCTTGCTTTGTTTAGGAATAACTCCAGTTAGCATCATTGTAGTGCTTCCATTTCTATCAACAGTTTATCAGTTGTGGTTGAGAGAGTTGCAACATTTCCTTATTTAGCACATAGACAGCTTTGTAGAAGCATATAGGAATGAAGGCAGATTTTTAAACCATAAAGAACACGCGGTAACCTTCCTTGTCTGAAAGTAAGGATGTATAGGTGCCCCCTCTGCCCCAGTGAGACTTTCCAGTAACAAGGTTACTGCTACCACAAGAGTCAGGGAAATTCATTTTATGATCAAGTTCACTTCATTTCATCATTGTAGCAAGGTTACTCCTCATACATATCTACAATCAGTTAATATTACTGCAATCATTTGGGAATTAAGGACAAAATTTAGGGAAATGCAAAAGGAGAGAAATGGAACAGAAGGTGGGTAAATAAAAGAGAAGAATGAAAAATATTGCTTCTTTTTGTCTGCTCTCATTGATCAATTTTAAAAACAACCAACTTTTATTGTAATGTGCATCAGAACTGGTTCACACACCCCTATGCATACCTGCTACAGCCGTTTTCCGTAATGCACCTTTATTTAGCACAAGGTTGATATGGTGGGATTCACTCACAGTTATTTGAAGCTGGAGGAGTACACAGAAGCAGTTTTGTCCCTCTCAGACAACAACTGGAGAACTGTTCCCTCATCAGGAAGGGCCTAACAAGGTGTGGTTCTAGAACACATTATTTAAATCTTATCCAAATTGTTGAGGAAACTCATGAGACAAGGCCAAGCTGTCAGTGGGAAATGTGGGACAGTATCTTTGTATCTTATTTTCAATGTTGCCATCAATGTAATCCTCATGAGATGAGTATGAAATGAAAACAAGCTATCTGACATCAACCTAGAGCAGAACTTTCTATACCTCTGGAATGGTATAGGCATGTAGTCACTACAACTATAGTCTTCAACTCAAGGAGATATATTATCTGCAGGTGAGAGAGAGAGGCATCCAGAGAAAACACATTTTGATACTAATGGGCTAAATAGAGCTTTGGTGAAATAGACAAACCATTAATTACTCATTGTCACTGGAGAAAAATCCTCCATGCAATAATTACTATGGTTACACAGTGTACCTGGAAGTAAATTGTTTTCTCTGCTAATAGATTCACAGCTTCCATCGAAGCTGTCCTAAAACACAGGAAAATGAGAATACAAAATTGCTAGTAGCTCTTACTCAAAGTTTCATCATCCCCAACAAAGTAAGTGAAAAAAGAGGAGACTACAAGCTTGAAGATGATAAAGAATTTCCACTGCAGGTAGATATAGATTTGGGAATACAATTTTGCAAGTAATAGTAATTCTCTAGTAAAGCTGAATCATTAGAACTCCTGCAAAGCTTGTTTAATTGTGATAGTTTCTAGTCTACAAGTTCTCCAAACACAGATACTGTGCACACACTCACATGTAGTAACAAAACTAAACCTGCAAATTAATTAGCTATTTCTCCCACTGGCTGAAAGAAACAGATTTCTGATCAGTATTTTAAGCGCTTGGGAAATACTCAGATACCATGGTCACATATTTATGTAAATAAATAAGTGGGTGGGGCGCATGGAAGCAAGACAGAGAAAGAAGGGGGAAGGGAAGCAAAGATAAAGAAATGAGCTGAAATGCTACGCCCTTAGCAGTTTTCATGATGCATCAGGTATAACAACAAGTTCCCTCCCACAATCGTACCTAAATAAACTTTTCTTTTAGGATACACTTAAGGAAATTACACAAAGAAAGCATCAATACTAAGAGTCAATAAACTTCAGCCAATTCAACAATCAGATGAGCAGGTACCAACTGAAGGCCAAGTACTCTATTATTTAAGTCCTTATGAACACAACATATTAAAAAAAATTGAAATGCCATAGAAGTGAAATTCAAACAAAATAGAAAGGCTGGGGGGAAATAAGCCAAAACACTCTTTCACAATAAATATTTCTGAAGGGAAATTCTATACCCTCACACATTTTTGAATTTATGAACATCATTTTCTTCAGTGGTTCTTTTCTCTATCTGTGCATATTATTTTTAACAGCTTGGCCTATAATTTCCAAAAATTAACAAAAATGCAGTATTGCTGTAGGTTCTGGTCAAAGCTGATGTGCAAATAGATCTGCGGGTCCCATCTATAACTGCTAATGGGACTTTTGCTTCAGTAAGTATGCAGATACAGATTTTCAAAGGATACCAGCTAAAATTGAGTATCTGGTATATTTCCTTTTGAAAATCTCCTCTTTAGTTTAAAGTTTGTCTAAGAGACAGTCTTAATATATTATTATGACCCAGAAACATTCTGGGAGATCTTGCTCTGAAGTGCCAGGGTGTTCCCTTTCCAAGTTCTGCTTTTAGGTTTGGTCGGATGTAAGCTCAAGGGGTCTTTTCTGACAGTTCCATGGGTGAAAAGTGAGTTTTGGTCCCATTCTCACTTATCCTAACTCTGCAATAAGAATATCAGCAATGGGAAAAGATGAGAGGGTTTTTAATTTGCTTTGGTCCCTCTGGAAATAAAGGTATAATTGCATAAGGGTAAGCAAAATAGATATTTGGAGATTAACATGGCAGTACACCGCTACTCTAGGCACAATTTATTCCTACTTTGTATGTGAACCGAACTCTAACAGAGGTTTCAAAGGTTTACTTGCAAATAGTTACATGCATCTTTAATGGCCTTTCCTCTCATGTTCACTGTCACTTCCTTTCCACACATTTTAACTCTGAAAGCTTTTGACTGTTTCTTCATTATTTATGACATTGTTGTGTCTTTTCTTGTGAAATTAAAAACTTCTTGCCACAAAAAGCTAGCTAATAACACGGCACATAAATCTTCCTCTCACAACATTTCAGTACTTCTATGCCAAAAATGACCAAACCGAGCATCCTGACTATGCTTGGCATTTGACCAGCTTAATGCACAGAATGGTAGAGATTACCTAAATACAGAAACCAAAAGAGTTTACAATTTATTGTATTGTCAACCCCACGCTGTCTGTGAAAAAGCCTCGGTAACACTTCGGTTTTCATACACTTACTGCCCCAGCTAAAGGTAGTACCGTGCAGATACAGGGGAAAGTCTAAATGAAAATAAAATGGAAAAAGACCTTTGAACATGTCTCTTACCGACTGGTCATGTAATTAAGAAAATACCATTAATTCTGCTTATATAAAATACACAGAATAGTGTCTTTCACTTGGAGTATCAAGGTTGAATGCATGTTGCTGTATTTGCAGTACCATGAGTACATAAGGTGTTAATCCTCCTGGGCTGTGCTCAAAAAAATATTTAACATTCAGGCTATTATTTAGCATACAGCTGGTTAGCAGTTTTCCCCTAAAATTTTGGCTTCGATCCCACATTTTTTTGTTCTGGCACATACCTGGAGCTGTAAAGGGCTGAGTCCAGAAGCAGCAGCAGCTGCCATTGTTGATGGAATGAACTGCACAGGGTAGTTATCACCTGTCGGGAGAACAATGCGTGCAGGTTCAGACAATGAGCAGAGAATAGCAGCAGACAAGTGCAAACATGGACCTAGGATTGCCTGTGCTCCACAGCACTCCTCTAAGCCTAAACATCTGCAAAAACAAAAGGCTTTGCTGGGCACGGACTTGCCATGCTCCCTTGGAACTTTTTTGTTAGCAGATAGCTGGTAGGCAAACTGGCAAAACATAACAAAACATTTTTGTTTTTCAAAAGCCATGTTCAAATCAGGCGTGTAAACTTGGGCACAAAGTGGGACTTAAGGCCACAGACACACAAACAAGATACCCTAGGAAACCCCAGTGGTTCCAGAAAGGAGAAAAAATGTCACCACGTTTCCTAAAACAGGATAAATTTGCTGCAACCCAAGAAATTTCAGCCCTGATTAATACAGAGTACTTTCCTTTCAGTATGAAGTAGCTCTTTCCTGGGAAAGCCACCTAGCTGACTTAACACAGGTTGAGGTTGTCTTTGTTTTGACAACTCCTTTCAGACAGCCAATGACAAAAGTCAAACTAAATCGTCTAAAAAATAGCTGTAAATACAATTTTAGCTACCCCTTACAGCTGGGACCCTACTCAACTCTAATAGATGAAGTAGTTGTTCAGTTATACAAAGATCCAAACCCAAAACTCTCTGAGTTCTACTTTCTGGGAACTGAAAATGTATGCCCTCTGCATAGAGAGGACAGGAAATACTTTAGAAAATATATATTTTCTATATATAGAATACTATTGATCAAAAATAAGTGCAACGTGGTGTCACACAGTGCCATTGACACTCTTAGTCCATGTAAAGAGTGAAGGAATGCTGGAGCAGTTTATCAACAGAATCTGTAATGTAAAAATTAATACAGAGATGGATAAATTACGTGTAACTGTGACTTAATGGAATATTGCTTTGGCTCAAGCTTCTTATTGAAAGTCAGTTATGTATGATCTGTAGCCTACATTTTAACACTGCTCTTCTGTACATTGTTGAGATTTATAATAATCAGCCTGTTTTGTGTTAACTTTTCCATGCTGAAAGCATAATGTAAAAATGAGGGAAAATATCACATCCAAAATGAAATAATCTGGACATTCCAAGAGTTAGATTATTTTTTTTTTTGTCAGCACCCTCAAATAAATGACAATACCCAAAGTCTTGGCAGACACTGGATTTCTCAGAACTCTTCTTATTTACCACCTGAAGTGCTATTGTGTTCAGCTTGTTTAAAACGTTCAGTTGTTTCACTTTTTTAATAAATTGTACATGTCTAATCCGCAAGGTCTCTTTGCATCATATCCATAATACCTCATCAGACCATTGAGCACAGTATGTGCTTGTACACAGTCCAGTAACAATTGGCTTCTGATTGCATATGGAGCTCTGCTACAATGCATTCACTAACACTATATTGAACTGGTGTCCTATGGAGTAATGTTCAAAATATCTCCTCTTATTTTCCCCCTTCCATGAGGTTGATTTTAGTTTGCAAAGATGTTGGTGGTTTTGTTGTTTTTGTGAGGTTTTTTTTTGTTTTTTTGTTTTTTGTTTTTTTTTGCTTAAAAAAAAGCAACAGAAAAATCTAGCTCCTTTCTGAAACTAGTAAAGCTGTCTCTTTGTGGTTAAGCAGTTCTACTCATCTCTTTGATATTTATATGAAATTATCTGAATAAATAAGACCCTAATCTAAGTTAAATAACGTTTCTTTCAGAAATATTTTACAAGGTTTTAAAAAAATCACAAAGATGTTGAAATTAACGATGCTTTAAATGGGGGGGGCGAGGGGGGAGGGGGAAGGGAAATAACCATCCAAGTCATCAGCATGGACTGTCTTGCAGAACATTTTGGAGGCATTCTTTCTTTAAATATCATGAATAATTCATTCCTGTTCCACACAGCAATCTCTTCGTTCTCCCTCCCCCTCCACATATACTTTTTTAAGTTCAATACCAGTTGCTTTATTTGTACTAAAACATTTTCCATGTCAAACATATTTTTAAAAAAATCAAACTCTAAAAGAATTCCCCGCGGCACTCCTTTTTCACAGCTGTCACGCTCCTATGGTTTGAAATAGCCAGATATTTTACACACACGCATACACACACCCCCACACACGGGCAGACACACGGAGTTTTTAGCTTCACAATTAATTTAACAGTATCTCTACCACACCCTATAGTGTTCTCTTGCTCACCTGCTGGCTACAGTACCTTCTTTTGTTAAAGGAAAGTATAATTTCATAGTTATGCCATTTATTTATTATTAACACACCACACCACCCCTTATTTTTTTGTCCTTATTTTAATACCCTAAATTATGGTTAAGTCCTGGTGTGTGAGCAGCGTCATTACGCTGAGAACAAAAATTAATACTCTGTCAGCCTTGGAATACTTTGCTGACACAAAGCAGTAAAAGCAGAGCAAAGGTATTTTAGGGGTTTTTTTTTCCTCCCTTGAGGAAACTGAGCATGCAGGGAATTGACTGGTTTTAATTTTTAATTACAGAAGGTACATATTTCCCCCCTCTAACTTTCTCAGTGCAAGAATGGATCAAGAAGCTTCTCAGCTGTCTTGGCAAGAAATCAGTCAGTGCATTGTAGCAATTTTTTTTTCCAAATTTTTCCCTCAATTTGGAATGCTTGCATGAAGATCCATTCTTTTAAATTTGAACAAAAGAAGACAGAGCATGTTTAGACAAGTCTGCTTTACGTACCAGGGTATGCTGGCCTTTCATAACCAGGCCTAAGAAGAATGCCAAAAGAAGAAAATCTGTCATGTTTTGCAAACCAATCTCTTCAATCTCCTTGCTGTGTTGATTGTCTATTTACATTTGGCTGCTGCTGTTTATATATAAATTGGTGTTTACAAGCTACGGAAAATCACACCAGACTTCTGTTTCATTTGTCAGGTTGAGCAACATTTTCAACAGAATAAAAGCAGCATAAAATTGTACCATGCTATTCCGCGTAGAGATAACATAAGTGTTCTTCAGTTTGCCTTGGATTAAGGGAGGAAGCGTACTGGATTTTATTTATAGGATGTATGGACTTACTTTCCAGATCATGGCTTTGCGAGTTGTAAGGATAAGAAGGAAGTCTGGCCAACAGAAGAGTCAGCTCTTGTGTGATTCACAGGAGGGGAAGGCTTTGGTTTATTACCAACCTTTCCTAAAATATGATTGTAAGACATAAACTGACTCTCCAAGTTTTCAGTTTGATAACGGCTTACCCATTTGGGGATTATGCCTTAAAACCTGTCTCTTCACATATGGATCTTGAACAGCCATTTGCACATTATCCTTACGCAATCATCGAATAATAGAAAACAGGGGTGGAAGAACTGTGCCAGATCACACGTTGCAGGACCTCTCCTCCCAGGCACAGTAAGCAGACAGAGGAGAGCATACCGCTCCTCACAATGTTGCTGGGACACAGCAGAGTTACAGATGCCCACCCCTTCTTCAGGATTGAATGAAAGATTTACAGAGGTAACAGATAAGGCAATACTATATAGCATCTCCTCTGTCTGATGACACAACATTAGTTCTTCCTGAACAGGGAGGATCTGAGCGGGATCTGAGAGCCACAGCATTGCCTTATTACCATCCTCGCATCACAGCAATATCAGCTGTCCCAACGATTGCCTGCTTGCAGGTAAAAAACTGTAGTGCAAATCCCAGTTGAAAATATTCAGCTGCCTACTACCACTTCCTGCTCTCACCTCAACGTTTAGGAGTGAGCCACACATAGATTGCAGCAACAGATCCTGAAGGCTACAGATTCCTTATTGCAACCACTAAAACTTAACAAGGAACACATGACAGACTAGATCAGTGCTGGGGAATTTCCATCAGAAATGAGGCTTGTGCAGCACCTCTGCCATGTAAAAATACACATCCAAATCAGTACACAGCTGATTCTGTTCTCACGTGCCAAGAGGAACAGCAGCTTGTGGAAACACAGTACTGCGTTATATAAAATATGAGCCATTTTCAGCTTTAGGAAAAACTTCTGAAAGGCCTGTTCCAAATGGAAATGGCAATGATGAATATCAGTGTAACCCAACGGATCTAAGAAGATGCTAGCTATGCACACTAGTTACTGTAATCACCGAGTTTAATTAGTTCTATGACAAATATCTCATAGTGCTGTATCTGAGGTCCAGCCAGATGACAATAAATATGACAGGTTTTTTTTGTCACGTTTCATCTAATTTTTTTGCTATGACTTCAAAGTACTCAATATTTACGTGCTTCACAGCAAAAACAGAACAATGACAAAAATTTAACTGCATTTCTCATTATTTTTGCCACTGGCCTACGAAAACAGTCTGAATTTTCACATTTCATTATATTGCTAGCATAGAAAAATCTCTTGCAAATTATTTTAGTATATAAAACAGAATGACCTAAGGAGGCAGACAGGGGTTGTTTCTGAATCATTCTAATCATGATCTTTATACACTTTCCGCATTCAATAAGAAGATATGCTTTGAAAATACACTGCAGCATATTACTCTGGAAACCCATTTAAATGGATGTTTACACTCCCCCTGCCTCAAAGTCTCTATTTTCAACAATCTATTTCATAGATACTTTCCACATCTGATAAGACAGAACACAAAACACTTGTAGAAGACTATTGTGCAAAAGTGGTCATTGCTTTCAAAGTCACCTAAAGCATTGCTACACAGCCAGCATGATCTAGCTCCTGCCCAGCACGAACCTCTATCTTTCCTCTCTAACCATCCTACTTTCATCATCTTCATTTCCTCCTATTCACAAACCTGGAAAGAAGTATCTCCTGAGGCACTGCAAAACAGAGGCAGGAGCTATCTTCCTCCTTATAGCACTCAGTGCCATTTTACCCATGGCACCAGAGGGGAAACTCTAATCATATTCAAGGATACACTGACTTTTTGTGGGCTCGTGCAGTTAGTTAAGTAAGGGAAAATTTACAGCACAAGAAAAGGTATAATAACACTTACGTTACCCAGCAGTTCCAAGTAGTAACTATCATGGTCACAGCCAGAAAGCTAGAATAGTTGCTTTGCTGTACTTGGAATGCAAAATAATCATAATAATTGTGTGGCACCTCTGGGCAAGTATTAGCTTCCTAACAGCTGCCTCATTCAGTTTCCCACTGGAATAAGGGGCAACCCCATAACCAGGTACTCTGCAAGGCTCGTCAAGTGCCTGCAGGTCAATAGTCGCAACAGTCATTTGAGATGCAAGCACCCTAAAGTTTTAATTAATCCAGTATACACTATAAATACTGAAATATGTATAAAAAATTAATTAGGTGGTCTATGCAGCTCTGATTTCTCAATTAGTACTTACCATGCCGGAAAATTATATTACATGACTTTGAGATACGTAACGAAGCACGGGACTTTGGGGCTTTTTTTCTCTAATGTAATTATTACTTGTCATGAGTTCTTGCTAACTTCTGGCTCTTTCACCTCCTACAGTGCCAAAACATGAGGGAAGAGAGCTACAGTCACCTGATATATAGATCCAGCCAGGCAGTAGGAAACTGTCCTGTCAGATACAAATAATAGCCATACATCAGCAATTCTGTGAGTCGTCTATTCATAATATTTTAGAGCCCAGGAGTTCAGCAGGCATGTTCTGGAAGGGCCTCAAAATCTGTATAATTCTCTTTCCTTCCCAGAGTTACTCCCCTTGAGGATGTAACTTACTGTAATTTGTTACATTTTCCTACTTATGCTTAAATGCAGGGTTTAAATTCTTATATGCAACAGTACTCAAGCTGATATCTTGACACTGAGCTAAAGAGACATGAACTTGGTTCCCACTTAGCCCATGAAAACACACATGCATGGCCTTACACAAATAATCATAACTCTATTTGTGCATCAAGGTCAGATTTCTTATCCTGGCCATCAAGGTACCCTAATGTGGATACGCTGCTTACAAAGCAGAGATGGCTTATGTCTAGCTCGTTTTGGGGGCTAAGAAAGTAAATGTGCACACCCAACCATTAGACATTTCCTAATTGACATAGAGTTTCAAAAGTGCCCAGCTCCCACAACTCCTATTACTGAAATCTCTTTCAATGTCATTTCTGAATGCCAAGGAAAATCGGCACTGTGAAAACTTAGTCTTGCCAACATCAATCCAGAGTAAAATGAAGAAGCAAAAACCAAACAGGCTGGCAAAAAGAAAACTGTAATTCTCTGAAGGGTTAATGCATCTCCCTTCTTTCCTCAGAAGTATGAGTCTAAACTGACAGTTCTAGAGGTGAAACTTTCATTTCTAACAAAGCTAGAAGAGTACAAGCAGTAGCAGTCAAGTTCATAAATATTCCTCAGAAATGACTTTGAAGAACCTCTCTATGAAAAGTGTAACTTAATCTCCAGTTTCATTAATTCCTAAGCTACTGTGCTGAGTGCCAAAAATAGGAATTAATCAATAGAAACTGTAGTTATGGTGTGTTTTTTTTTAATCATGATCTCTCTCCAACAGAAACAACTAACCTGACTGTACCACACTTGTTGTAGAGTTTAATAAATATATTATAAATATAAATACTCTCATTTCTTGCCAGCCTCTGAGCATAGCCAGATCATTGTGACTATGGTCCCTTATTAGCTTCTGCAGGGTACAAACTACTAACATAGTTCTGTTCCCGATAGTTCTGTTCTGAGATATCTAGGTCTTGATTTCTGTCTGTGTTTCAATCTTTTAACAATTATTATATGCTTTTTTCATTTTTTTTCTTTTTTTTTTTTTATTCCAGCAGATAAGGAAGACAGCTTTAGGCTTCTGCAGTGAGATCAACAGAGTCACAGGCAAACCAGTACAAGCTTGATTAAGAGTTAGAACAGGTACTGTAAAGAACACCCTGGGATAACTGCAAAAATCTGTTCCTGTGCAGAAAATCATGCTGGTATTCTTCCTCCAGAGTTACTGCCGTACCAAGTAGCCTACAGAGCCAAAAGCAAAATGAAGCGATTTGACATGCCACCTTTCAGAGGGGTGAAGAACCAACAGTTTAATCATGAAGTGTGACTGACTACTCAGAAAGCTACTCCAATTAAAATGAGAAAAGCAAGAAACTAAAACACAGGCCTTCTCTCATCTACAAGATGATAGTTATTAGCCAGGGTGCTGTAGACAGTTTCTACAACTGGCAATTCTTATCACATCTTTGGAGAGAAAATATTCTACATCTTGTTCCACAAGTCTTGTAAGGTGGTTATATGTGTGAATGACCATCAGCCTGTGCCATCTAGAGCCAGCTGCCTTTCAGAGCTCCATTATCTGTTCCTGCATATAGTGCCCCAGCAAGACAAACTGGAAAAGAACTTTGGGAGTTTTAAGACTTCAGATAAGATAATTAAAAGATTCAGTGTTTAAAAATATTTGGTGTTTAAAGAGGAATGTCTCTAGACTAAAGAGACAGATTTGAGCTGGACAAACGGAAATGCTTGCTGAAATCCTGTTTGGCCTCATTTCTTCTAATATTAAGTAAACTTGCTAGAAGAGATTTTAGGTTCAACCTGGCTTTTAATTAGCACACTGTTTATATCATCTATTTTGAGGCTTTACTTTGGATATGACCCTGCTCCTGCTGCAGTCAACTGCAGAAATACCACTAATATCAGGGGGAGCAGGATCAATGCCTTACTTTGTACATTTTATATTTCATGTCAAAAAAAGAAACTGGTATTTATGTTTTGTAGTTATTATCAGGTTAATATGCTAAAGGCAGCTTGACAGGGAATTAATGAGTAAAATAAGGTGGCTTCTTCTGGACTGAGGTCACTTACAAAGAATGCACAAATGAAAATAAGGTTGACTCGTATTTACTTAACTATCTTCCTACATTGAATTCCTTTGGCAATGTGTCTTTAAACATTTAAAGCCCTGTTTACAAGGAGGCTCTGAAAGTAGCTTCAAACCATTATATCCCTAATTGAATTCCCCAGGAGTCCTGTAAACTCGGAGGAAAAAAGAAAGAAATCATAACATTTGCTAAATCATCTCAAAACATATTTCACTGCAAGGTTATATGACCTGTTACAAGTCTGATGAATAGGATTGAACTACTGAAACCTTTTATTATTTAGATTGAAATCAAACAAAAAGTTGCCCATTTGAAGTCTGATAATTAAACTATGCTTGCTCTGACTTTTATTACTAATTAAGAGTAACAATTTTGGCACAAGACAAGTATACTGAAGATAACACAATTAATTACGGACACATAGCTTTTGTACAATGGCACAGGGCAGAGCAGATGCAAATTAGCACACTAGTAGGCCAATATTTAGAAAAAATGACTTTGGGGGAAATTATGGTTAAAAAAAGACAGAACGTTTCAATAACTAATATTCCATCTACATCCTTCAAACCAGAAGCCTTTTGAAGTGGAGCTGCAAAACTTCACACTATTTCCAACCAGCTATGCCAGTAGCATAGTATCCTCCATATGAGACAGACTGCATAAGAAGCTATAGTTAATATCTTAAAATGTTAAATAGCTTCACATCCCTGTCAGCTTACCTGGCTTGTAAGTTATTCCTGGGGGGAAGAGGAATCCCTGCTGGGCTGCAGCAGCCGCTGCCAGTGTCCGCTGGTCGTGTGGAAAAATTGGGATCATGAGCGGAGGCATGTGACCCTGAACCTGCTAAACAGAAGAGAGTCTCTGATCAGAAATAGCACAAATTTGTCTTGACAGGTATTTCTGCAGTACTGATAGTGTTCTTGTGTACACACGGTCTCACGGAACCTTCTCCTTAATGTAATCCCTGCCAATTTCACATTATCACATCAAAGCCCTCAACTAACATTGTTTTCCCTCAGTGTCAAAGGTGTAGCAGTCTCAGTGAACTGCACACTTTCCCACTTCTTGCTAGATTTTTTGTTTTCATTTTTAGTTAACATTCTCTGCCCTGGCACGAGGTAAAAAAGTATAAAACCTTTGAAACATGCCATAGATTCTTTAAAAAGAAGAGTGGTGTGCATTTCTGTTAATTTTTCACAAGGCTGCTTATCTTTGGTCATGGACAGCAGAATTACAAGCATTTTAGAAGTAATCTAACACTGCAGTAGCCACTCTGATGTTCAAATTTTAGTATCCTTAGGGTAATTTTAATTCTGAGATCTTACAACATCATATTTTTCTTCACAGGTCAGGTACATCATTTCAAAAATTCACTGCAGTATTAAATAGTCTCCTAGACAATACTCCAGCTCTTGAGATTTAAGGCTCCAACATCCTGGCACCCAATTAAACTAACATACTTTGCCATACACACCTCACTGTAATGTATAAATTGCTCATCTGTCTAAGCAGTTTTACAGTTTTATGCACTATCATGTACCTTGGCAATTATGGAGCTGCATACACGGAGCATTTCAGAATAAAACCTACTATATCAAATTTAATTTGACCTTAATAAATGTATCAAAGAGTACAAATGTACAAAAACAGAACGTTCTTCACTTTGTACTAGGATTTGCATTCAACATTGAGAAAACAGGAGATGTGACAGAACTGTGTCTGTTAAACCCACTTTTTTTTCCTAGTACCTTAATTTATGCTACATATGACACAATGGCTAGGATCACTAGGAGTTTTTATCCATCATTTCGGAACCACACAGCCACCCAAGCACTTGACTATAATTTGTCTGATTAGTAGTTAAGTAAAAATATATTGATTTATGTATCAAAGATAGAAAGAAACTGCTCTAGACGGAAAAAAAAGTTTACCTTCATCCCACCATAAATCAATGGTATCAAATACTATTAAAAAGTTAAGGTACACTTCAAGCATTTTTGTTTTCATTTTAATTCCTAAAAAACTTTCTTTTTTTTTGGTCAAATCCCATATGGTGACCTATGACATTGTTTAAACAGCGCCAAATTTTCTTGTCATATCCCCATTACATTCATAACCATTGATGCAGTGCAGAAATGCTACTGTGTGTGTCTATGAGGGTTAATTTACCAACAACTCTCCTCTTGGGAAAGCCCTAAGATGTAGGTTAATAAAGGTCAAACAAAAAATAAACACTTTACAGTATTTTTTTTTAAATCCATTTCTCAAGAAAATCAACTTATAATAAAAAGGTCTTTGTGCAATTACTGCTATGGCACTGGGGCGTGAAAGAAACTCGCTTTGAGCAGCTATTTCTTTCATTTTAGCTGAGGTAAGCCTGGCTGTGCGTTTTAGGTTATGAGTTAAACTTGGTTAGATTGGAGTTGATCCCCACGTGCCCAGGCCAGGCATTTACCTCTGATAAAATGGTGTATGTTTTGCTGTACAGTGTTACTTTACACTGGCTCTACAGGAGTCCAGCAAATGAAAACACAGTCTTTGTCTGATAGAAACAACTGCAGGATATTGTAGAATTCAAACATAATACAATTAACAATCATTTTCCATAGTTTCCAAGTGCCATCTAATCAATGGACCCAGGGTTTCACAAATATCCCCTTCAATTGCCAAGCACAGCTGGTATTTCAAGGGAAATTGCACAGGTACAAGACACTAACACAAACTCAGAAGATTCAGGAAAATGGAGCAGGAGTTAGATGTTGTAAACATATACCCACAGTAACTCTTCACACCATGGTGTCATAAAATTAATCTGAAACATATTATTAGCACCCAATCCTAAAACGGTCATTGGCTTCTTCGCTATGAAATGCTGTAGTGTGGTATCCAAAAGACTTTTTAAGACTATCAATGTTTTCTGCAAGTGTGGAGAGTTACTATTGCATGTTCTATCTACGTGCCCTATCTGCTCCCCGTCTATGTGAACGTGAGATCAGGTCCTCGGCCTATATAAACCAACATAAATCTGACTAAATGGGACTTACAGTTAGAGTGCAAATGGCAGCTTACACTGAAAAGAATTACTGAAAGAAGCCCATATCAAATGACAATCCTTCCCTCCCACTGGTCTTCTCACTGACACATGTTAAATACTATTCCTAGGTCAGTGCTGGTTTCATCCAGAATTACTTTATCCATAGATGTCCATTATCAGCACAGGTCAAGTGAAAAGCACAAATAAACATTAAAAGGCCAATGATTGTACAAGCATCACTGATAACTGTATTGTTAGATGTGAAATGAGTATCAAAAATACTATAGACAGGTTTTATTTACAATTTGTTTCAAGGAGATTTGTTGCTGCATTTCCCCCCCTATTTTGATTTTACTGAGGGGGGAGAAACTGGGAGGAGGGACTAATGGGCGCACTTCATAAATTCGGCTACGTGCCCAGAAATTTTAATTGCTGAGATATTCTTCAGGTCTTTCTGAAAAGCAAAACGACAGCAGATGCCCGAGAAACAACTTGACTCTGTCTCTTTGCATTCGTAAAAATAGCGTATTGTTGGATCGGCACTTTCCCCTTTTGTCTCCTCTGTGCTAAGTTGTTGATGATGCCATTTTTTGCCATCTGCCCTAGAGCTTCATTAAAGATACATGAATGAACTAACTGGGCTGCTATCTTGTGAGGAACAGGTGCTATTGTTTGTCCCCGAAGACTTGCACTAAAGATCTCACTCAGAATACTTGAGAAAGAGCATCTGCAGCAGTCAGTCAGAGAGCAACTTGGCAGAGCCCATACTATGGGCTAATATGCAAACAGTGACACTCAGGGGGACTCATTTTCTCTTTCATGACGATTTTTTTTCTTTTTTTTTTTTCTTTTTGTGTATGTGTGTGTGTGTGATGGGTAGTAAATTTCTGGTTTTGAACAATTCTGCGCTCTATACCTTTAACTCAAATGGAGTAAACCCTGACAGAATACTGGGGATATTCCTTCCAAAATTCAGTTCTTCAGCCTCAAATCTAATTGTCTCTTGTTTAAAGATTTCTTATTTCTTCTTATTTAAAGATTTAAGATTGATTTCTGTTTCTATACAACAAGCTCAGGTTTAATTGTGTTAGACACAAGCAGCCACCAAGATCAGGAAACTCTTAAAAAGTAGTGTACCATTCCTTTAATATCCCATCACAACTCTGACAGCCCCTGGGAACTGATTACAGCACTTCCTTGCCTGAGATCTAAGTCAGGAAGCAACTTTAGAGCAAATCAGCCCTGATTAGTTCAAGAAGCAACTTCCAATTTGATTCTCCCTGAAATGATACAAGCTGGTGGCCCATTTGATAAGCTGAGCAATCTGCAGTGCTTTGCCCCAGAGGTACGTGAATGCTAATCTTAGAAGTCTTAGGCTGGACAGTCCTTGTTAGAAAGTCAGTGATGTTTAGTGTTGTGTGTGGCAATGGGAGCCAGAGTGATACAGTTTACCACAGCAATGGAAATTACACTGAATGAAAATGACCTCTTCTGGACAGGCAACACAGCACAACTAGTGAGAACATCTAAGGAACAGGAAGGGTTCTGTCTTTAAAAAACAAAACTGCTTCTAAAACAACTAGCATTGCAGTTACAGAAGCAAAGGCATTCAGAGAAAATGATGGCAGCAGTGCAAGCAAAAAAGGTGGCTCGCACACTTCTGTGTAGCTGAGCTGACCACAGACTCCAAGAACAGAAAGAAACCCAAGCTGGTGGCCAAATTTCTTTCCAACTTTTCAAGATCAAACTTGACAAGCTGCCTCTCCTGTGCAGGTGGCTTCAGGAAAGGGGAGAATAAAGTGCCATTAAGAGCAGGCACAGACTTTGTAAAATTTTATCACTGCAACCAGCACTACTACAAAACAATGTGATAGGCTAAATACACTCTGATCTCTAGAGTAATTCAACATCCAACCAGTTGAAACCATTGCCTTTGAATTCTCCTACCAGAGAACGATTTGATCCTGACACTCAACTTATAGAAATCCCATGATCTGTACTGAATCTAAAGGAGTACTCCACCATGTGTTATCTCAGAAACACTCACTGGAACTTGCTCAATTGACTTTGTTTATTTTTTTCTTTAGGATGTACAGCACATTTAGTGTATGAACTAAGCACTGTGATGCACTTCTGCAAAAACCTAATGCACAGGCAGCCTTAAGCTTTCCACTGTTTAAATTTGAATTTCTAAGAATTTTGAATTTCTTAACTAATTGGTACGGCCAGACTACAACTTTAGGTAGTAGTAATCATGTTTAGGTAATCATTAAGATTTAATTTCCATAGTAAAAATATATTTGGAATTTTCTACACTCTCCTTTAAAAATTTTAGGGCTATAGAAGAATTTGCTGGAAAATAATGGTTATAATGTCTGCTGGGTCAGTAAATTACATTCTAGGTTCATTCATTTCAAAAATCTTACTGCCACTGAAGGCAGTGTTTTTGCCCACAGTAACACTACACTAAGACATGATTTTAAATACCCTGTGTTTACCTCACCTCTACTTTAAGTGCTCTGTATATGACATATGACTCCACTGTTTTTAATAATGCCAGTGGAATTTTATTTAAAAACAAGGCTTTTTTTGTTTTGTTGTTATTGATCTTTGTGAGACAAAAATAAAAGGAGAAAAAAATGTGAAATTGCTTTTATTTTTATTAGATTATATTGGTGACAGTGCAAGAAAGTAACCATCACTAAGCATACAGATGTAAGGACTTCTACCAGAAGTCAGGTATTGAAAGTCAGCGAGACCACAATGCTTCAAAGCAGTGTTAAGATATGTGCAGGTTTGTGTCCTAGTCTCCTCCCCAGCTCTGTCAGTATTCAAATGAAATCATGCTGTGACTGAGTTCTTTTTTCGGTCCCCGAAATGATCTATTTAGTAAACTGCAGAAGAATTGTACTGAAAAAATGAAAAGATCTTTTGGTTACAATTGAATGGTCTGGCTGTTTTATTTGTGGTACTCTGATGAAGCAAAGTGACTGTCAGGCTGGGTTAACAGATATAAAGGACTTGGCCAGTTTGTGTGCCAGTGGTGGCTGGGCCTTTTGTTCTGAGCTCAGAAATGTAGCTGATGAACTATCAAGACTCTGAATTAATGCACCATCAATGTCTAACATTCTCTAATTTTAAGATAATATGTGAGAGCAGACCCAAACGCTTAAGTGAGAAATCTCATCTAGCACAAATGATCCCAAGGAATCATCTGTTACTGTGTAGAAGGAAGGACAACCTATGGAAGGTGTGCTCCAGCCGGCCCAAAGTGATCACGCAGGCACTGCATCATAGCTAAGAGACACAAAATTGCATTGACATAGCTCCCACATTGAAAATTATACACCAGCTGCTTTCTGCTCCTGCTAGCAATATAGAATCAGTAGAGCCTATATCACTATATAGGGACGTATATTATGTTCTAATTTATCTGCCATCTAATTATCTTCAGTCTAATTGAAAAATATTTCCTCTCAGTGAAGTACATGAGCCACAAAGAACATGTCTGCCAATGAGATCCCAGGGGAAGTGCTGGCAAATAAACTGTAAAAAAGATACCGTAGACTTTAAAGTGAGAACATTTTGTATAGGAAACAGTATGAAAAATATGTAATCCGCTACAGAATTTGTAAATGAATTCTAACTGCTATTTTCTTTCTTTTTCCCTCTGTTCCTTCCATTTGCCCAACAATTCAGCACAATTTGGAGGTTTAAGTCTACTGCACTGGCCACAGCATTAATGTGAAAATTGTGGCCATGATCATAGAGAGAAACAGAGCATTCTTACTTTTTATTACTACTTCCTCTCTACTTCAAAACTTTAAATGAACTGAACATAAATTCCATCTGCTTGGGAAATAAAGAAGGGAGCAACAGAAAAATGCTACCAACCACACAGAAAACAAAATGTTTTAGAACACTAGCTCCTGTTTCCTTTCTACTAGCTTCTCGTTGCATTGCCCTGTTTTTATCCAGCTTTCTTGACTACCTGGAAGTAGAGAATTCAACTGAAGATGATCTCATGAAGAGTATGATAAATGGTAATTAAATCTATTTAAATTGTCTGTATTTTAAGAAACTCTCACTAGGAGGGATGGAGAACATTTCTGCTGTACAGAAATAAATAAAACATGTTATGCAAAACTGAATTTATAGTTCATTTGGAGTTAGAGATCTACCACCTTTTCAATCCATACAAATGCATAATCTTGTCAATTAAATATTATTGTTAAGGTCTAGTAGTATGTTAAAATCACTTTAAAGTGCAACTAAGGAAAATTCATGTGTGTTTATTACTCCTTAAGGGTCTATTAGTGGGTATTTTATTCAGATTTGTGTTGTAAAATCTGCATAAACTCAGCATATTGTTATCCCCATGTGTGCATTTGTTTGGTTAAAGCATAACAGCAAATCTCTGTTTTTGCAACTTCTCGAAAAGTCAAGAGAACTAAAATAGTCCTAATTTTAATCAGATACAAACAGTTATCTCTACAGAAGTGAAGAGTTGACTATTATGCAAATCGTCACAGTTAGTGGTCACCAAGCCATCACAGAAGAGTGAGCAAGTCAATTATTTCAGATATTTCCGAAGACTAGTGAAGATGTATGCTTCTCATTTGCACCTTGTCTTATTCTTGCCGAAATATGAAAAATATTGCAGCTTAATGATACTTGTTGATAGTTTATATACAGAAGCTCCATTACCTGAGCTCAAATCTAAATATGAGTTATGTCAGAAATTCCCCATTAGCTTATGTTTATACGGTCATATCAAAACATGCAAGATTTTTGGAGTATGCTGAAATTTTCTGTTGATGGAAAAAATTAAAGCAAGAGATGCTTTAAAATTTGCATTTCATATTGGTGCTTTCGAGCAGAGTTTTCCCCCCACATCCTTTCAAGAGGGAGTTCTTTTTCTTGAGTAGTAGCCACCACTAGTTATTAATGGGAAACCAATTCCCTCAATAGAAGGGCTTGCAATGTGCAGCGCAAAACATCACATAACTCTACAACACTGATGACTGCTAAAGGAAGGACAGTCTTTTGCTCTAAAAAACAACTCCAGAATAAGTGAGAATGAAAACAGAGACATCTCTTAGTTCCTCCAACCAAAACTTCGAGGTTGTTTTTGTCAATGATACGAAAAAACTACCGAACGTATCTAACAGTCAGGACTAACTGACTAATAGGTGCTCTGCCATTTACTTCAAGATGAGAAGAATTTCATCACGATCAGCACACTGCGTTTAGTTTTCTATGTTCCTGACAACATTCAAGGGTTTGTAATCATTCTGTATTGTAAATATATTTTGCAAAGCACATCCAGCTATTGAATACAAACATTAATTAATTCAAGCTCAAAGACCACCTTCTGTCTGCAGGCTACGCTGGAGGACACTGATACAAAGTGACCCTGGTCTCTTTTTCCAATGCAGAAGTAACAATGCAGAGCAAGTACAAAGCAATTCCATTACAATCCACAGATTGTAACCTCTACCTCCTATTGCACAACTGTATAAAGGGCTACCCAAAGTTGAAAGCTACAGCTAATGAGGGACACGCTCTGCTAGAAACTCAGAGTGAGGCAGCACTGGAACAGGTACATGCCAGCGGCACAGAGTTTAGCTCATGAATGCTTTTGTGCTGGCAGGACACAAAGGTGGAGGTGAGTCACAGCTATGAAAGGAGATGTCTTTTCCACCTCACCCAGTCCTATGGCTGCTTTCTTCAGGTATTTAGTCCTCTATGAATTAACCCTCCTTTATTGTCTCCCTTTACATAGACAGTGTTGCTATTTTTCCTCAAGCCTAACCTGATAATGTGCAAGAGGCTGGGTTAAAGGAGTTATTCACACCCAGTGAAAATATTCGTATTTGTGATATATTTTTGAAGGACTTTTAATGCAGGAGAGTAACCTAGATAACTTCCCCAAATCACATGATGTTTATGGAATGTCTAGATAGAAACACAAAGGGTTATCACAGGCAATTACGTGCAGAACTGGTTTAAGGCAGAAAACTCCTGTGTCTAGAGATCAAAGTCAAATCAGAATACTGATTGCATGCAAAAATTAATTTGTTCCATCTCTTCCTAGGATTCCTCAGATTCTGACACAACCTGACCATCTTTACTCAGAGAAGGCTCCAAGAAGCTGGTGTGTTTGCATACAGTGACTGAGGTGATTGCCACTGCTAGGTGTACAGTAATTATTGCAGATCTGGGAGTAAGCAACAGAGGGCTTCTTACATCCCAGCGACATACACACAGCCTGCTTCCTTCCTACACCAACTGTGTCTGGCTCAAGTCAGTTATATTGGCTCCTCAAGTTTCTACAGCATTTATGATTCATCTATAAAAACATGTTGAAAGAATAAAATCTTTTAAAAGGTAAAATAAGGCAGAAAACCAGGAAATCCATTTTCAAATGAGCATTAGGTATTTCCTATCCAAGTTTGGGTGTTAAAATTCCAGCAACAGCTATCCTTCAAACCCAAATCCACACTGCTGTGCTGCCTTTTTTGCAGACTACCCTCGATATTCAAGAAGGAATGCCAGCCTTCCAATTTTCTGGCTTTCTCTGCTTTGTAAGAACTCCAGCATTATTTAAAGCGAGCTTTTGGCTTGCCAACAGACTCTGCCACAAATCCTCCACTCGCACTCCCGCTCTTAGTGGGGCTATTTTCTTCAGCTGCTCACGGCAGTCGGTAGGAAGCAGGAGCACGGAGCTGGGCTGCAGTTCAATTTCTGCCTGCCGAATCCACGCTCAAGAGCTGGTTCTGCAACTGCAGCATGCCCGGAGTTTGTGCAATGAAACGCACGGGCAAATCTACATAGCATTATCAGGCAGCAACAATGGCCCTTTGTCCAGCTGTGGCTGTCCCCCCCTCCACAGCCAGGCCTTATCTGCTCAGGAAATGCCTGTTTTAACTGACAGGTAGGAGATTAAATCTACAGCTGCCGAAACACAATCTCTACTCTGTTAGATAGGCTTTCATTGAAAGGCACTACAAACACATAATTTGTTTATGTTGTACCAGCAATCTTTGACAAAGCAGACTGTCTAGCTGAGACAAATGTGGTTAAACTCATTTATTGTATTATTTCTGCTACACAGAACAAGCTCTTAAAACGTAGAAACTAGACAAGGCACAAAGCTCTAGCTGTCTAAAGAAATCAAGAATAGATGACTTCTTGTTACACTAGCCCCCTTTACACAGCATAGCATGTTCTCTCCTGGAAAACATCCACTGTGATTTCTTTCTGTTCTTTCTCTTTTTTTTTTTTTTT
>NW_024884586.1:4599028-4637422 GCF_019232065.1 Centrocercus urophasianus
CCCCCCTTTTTTTTTCTTTTTGAGTGGTTCAATGATGTTTATGTTTCCAGGTTTTAAAGTTTCTTTTGTTTTCTCTAGCATCAATAGATATAAAATAACTACGTCGGTCAAAGGATGCCTTCAGTTTAAGGAACAAGGGGATATTTCTCAGAGACTACGCTCAAAGAAAGAATAATTTTCCAGACACACTGTCTAGTCCTCCTGACTTAATGCACACTTAAATAGAAGTTTTGCCTGACTAATGAACGCTGGACTGACCACCCCGCAACCCCCCTTCTCTCTCTGTTTTTTAATCATCAATCACATATTTCTCAAAACATTACTTCATTTTTGTTACACCTTCTGCCTTATTTTAAAATAATATTACTGGCTGTTTATTTCAAATGAAAGGCACGGGGAACTGATGAATTAAGTGTTTATAAATCCCAGTTTTCAGATTGAAAACAACCTTTTTCATAATGCAAAGGCTTTATAAGAAAAACCTGCCTTTTAGCTCTAGTTTCTTTGGGCCATATATTACTTCACGTAAACTCTTCTACAAGAACTAAATGGATACTATTCGCTGCATACAATAAGGGCGGCATTCATCTTTTGGGAGAAGAGCCCCAAAAACTCTCCTTACTTCAGCAAAGGAGCACCCACTCCTGAGAGCGGATCGCGGCCCACACCAATCTCTGCTTTCTCTATTAAAGGTTGTGTTCCAGCTGATCTGCATATGCCACTCCAATTAATGTTACCAGGAGCTGTGTGCACACGTGCTTAGCCACTGGCACATTAAAGCATCCCTTCTCTCTGACAAAATTTAATCAATGAGTTTTCCCACTGTAGATGCTCAGTAAGGAAGATCTTGTAAACCACAGAATTATCGCTCTAATTGTTAACGGTAATTAAAAGGAATAGAAATAGGAAAAGTAGTCGACGTCTTAATTTTTGTATCATTCCTGTTACTTCTCTAACTCTCTCACCTCTCTTGGGGCATTCTCCTATGTACCATTTTGCAGTACGTTGGTTTCCTTATTATTTTATTTAACCTTAATCACAACATTTATCTCTGGAATTGAGAGGAAGCTGTACAGAGCTACCATACAAGCTGCCACTCAGAACGTTCAGTTTGGCATAAAATTAAAAAAGTATGCAATAAACTGGCTGAATCCATAGGGAATCCCTCAAACAGAATGGATAATGAGGGGAATCCATAACAGACATAAACAAACCCAGAAAGATGTCTGGGGCCAACATCATTATGTAAGATATATGCCCAAGATATATGGGTATACGTTTGAATGTTCAACTTCAAACTCTGCCTGTATTAGATTGATTGAATCTCAGCATGGGGTTCAGTTAATAAACAAACCTTGCCTTTGGAAAATATTTGGGGCTGAAATTATGTACTATAGCCAGGCACCTACTACATGTGGCACAAAGATGCCCTTCTACCTTAAAGCTTTGTTAAAGCAGGATTGTAAAGAAAATTAAAAATCCATACTATCAGAGGAACAGATACAATTTTCAGGTTAAGTGGCACAACTCTGAAGACAGTTCTTAACCACAGACTATATTTCAGTCTATGCACCAGGGGCATATGAATAGAATTCACATTAAAAATTTGAGACCAGTTTGAATCTTTGGGCTTTGATTCACACTTCCCATGTTTTTTAAACATGTTGCCCATATTCTCATAAAGGATACAACAATAATGCTAGCAAATCTTTTTGGTAATTATTAATTTCACTGTAGAATAGCTTTTTTGCTATGCTTGGCTTGTTAATAAAATGCACTTTGCTCACCTCAGGGTACACCATTAGCCTGCACACTTGCTCTTTTCCTTTTTTTTTTCCAGGTTTTGTTTAAAAATTCTTCTTAAACCTGTATATTAATCACTGCTCAGAGGGTGAAAGAATTTGCAGGAGCAACTGAAGTACTACTTTTTTTTTTCCCCAAAGTAGGAACTAGTTAGTGCTGACACTTCCCACATACATTGAAACAGGTATGAAAGAGACATATAGAGAGAAAAGAAAAAAAATGAACAAGAGTAAGGATGAGGGTTGACTTGGTGGTACAGTCAAGAGTGGAACCTACAAGCCTAACATAATACCTTGCAAAACTGCGAGCTGTAAAGGCAAGCCTAAGAGACAGATCTGGGAAGTAAGTTGCTGTTACCCTAATTTTGGTCATTTGGCCGACGTGAATGAAGAGAAGGAACCCAGCAAAAATGCCTATCCAAACAGGCTACCAAAATAAGAGAAGACAAAACACTTCCTAAGATAGATCTGTTTAACACATCTGTTACATCTGTGTTTATTTGTAAGACACTGTGCTCCACTCTGAAGGTGTTTGAGAGTTCAACTATTGAGGAGATAACTGCCCAGAAATTCAGTATTTGTAGCGTTGTCTTATACATGACAATGTTTGAATACACTGGACATATCTTTGTGGAACTCTGTTTACTTGTTAGGAGATTACTTGTTAGGAGAAGATTATTCTTTAAAGTATGCACTACCAGCATTCTCTAGGGAAGTCAGTGTGTGTTAACATGCCATTATAAAGCCACAAGTTTCAAAAAGCAGAAACTTCCCTATTAAACATTTTCTTAAAGAAAAAGTAAAATCATTTTTGTATATGTATGCGTACAAACATCCATAGAGATGCTCATTTATTTGCAAGCATGAAGAGAAAATAATGCTCATCATATATACATGCACAAATATATAATATATACACACACAGATTCATATATTTGAAATATATATCTCTATATACATATTATATATGTGTGTAAATATGTAGACCATGCTTCCCTGATCTTTTCCAAAGCCCTCACTTAGTATTTCAGTGTTCCAAGACCCACTCTGCTATATCACTTGCTTGCTGCACTCCTGGATAGCCATCATTTGAGTGACTGGATTGGACATAGAATACCTGTCTTACTTAAAAACTTCCTCTGGGAAGACCACCTCCACCTCTTAAAGGGGCTACTTTGAGCATGATACATTTAACATTTCTCTGCTGAGTGAAGAGATCAGTAAGCCACGTCTGCTAATCATAGCAGTAGACAACCTCAGTAAGAGAAAAAACATATTTGGAAAGCACTCCATTAGTCGCATCTATTATTACTGTATTTATTTATGACTCTTCTATTTATGAAACCTTTTTTTTTTCCTCCTTCGTTTAATTATCTCATTCCTCACCTTCAGTTTCCTCACAAAACTTGTAGTGTTCACTTTCATTTCATTTTCACACAAGGCAGCAATCTGGCAGTTAATTCTCCTCTCTAGGCCACTGATACAAAAAAAGTCCTGCCCAAAAGCTGTCAGTAGACTTTCATCACGAGACCATAATAAAGTATATTTGGTTTCCTTGGCATTTGGATGGTCTCAAATACAAGAAAAGCTTAGATAGAAAAGTAGTATGAGGACACTCACAAAAATCTTTGTGAAAAGATGTTTAGAAAAAACCTCCCTAGTGAAGGCAAGGGTCTTCACAGCAATCAGTGCTTTTCCTCAATCTTCCTTTTTGGCTCACGCATGCTTTTGTCTCCACTTTCTTGCCAGTTAGACATCACTTTTCATGATATAAGTTTCCATTTAAGTTTAGATACCTTATTCAAAAGAATATTTAGGATTTTTTTTCCTGTTTTTTTTTTTTTTTCTCAAGTTAGCCTAATTCCAGAATTGTGACAAAAGAAAATATAAGAAAATACTATTTTAAAATAGGATTCCTGAGATGTGAGGGTGAATGGGATTAAAGCAAAATACACAGATCAACTAATCAGTAAGTTCATTTGGGACAACAGTGCTGTTGTATTCAAAGGAAAATGCAGGGGAGAGGTGTGGTGTTGCATTTTAAGGAAAACAGAGAGGAGAGGTTTTGATTACTTTGAGGTCAGTAGTGTGCCTAAATGATTTAATGCTTGTGGCTCAATAGAATATCCACAGCATTTCTGGCATGTGCATCCCTGATACCACTGCCCCAGAGTTGGCTGGTGCTTGTGGCACTACACTATTTGCAGCAATCTTACTAACAGCACAGTGAACATCTAAGTAACCTCAACATTCATATTGTACTTTTTCAGTATATGCCAATCTGATCTCAATTCTCTCTTCTGGAAGCCTGGACTGTGTTCAAATCATTCATTCATTTTCCATACTCACTGTCTGACTGGCTTTTGCTGTTACCAGTCGCTGCTATAACCTCTGTGCTATGCATAATCAAAATCCTTCCCATCTGAGCTGTCTGCCATGGTTACTGGAAATCTGCTGCATATAGCATTCCCAAGAGCAGTAAAGGAAGGCACCTTTGCTGCAATTGGGTAAATATCGCCGTTTCTTTAAAGAGAACATCTACTCTCACTGAAACCACAGCTAATGGTGATTGCTAATGCCCCCACCTCTCCAATCAAAATGATGTTAAATTGCGTTTTACTCTTTCTTCAGTTGACATAACAACTGAATGTTCCTCTTCACTTCTCATGCCTTACATCAAGGAAAAAAAGCTGCTCCCAATATTTCACAAAACCTCACCAGAAAACATAGCTGGGGTAAAATCTATCTGATTACTGCCTACTTATGATGCCTTTTAAGTGAGTCTGCATGTTAATTTATTGCATGCTTTGTTTGTAAATGTGCTTCTGAAATAAATGAGGCATTTACAAATATGATTAATCTACAGATTCAGAAGCAAGTAATAAAGAAACAAATTACTGAGTGCCCTTGTCCTTTTACACAGAAGCTGAAATACAACTTTCAAACATCTAAGACTGCACAGCTTTATTTTTCAACTAATGCTGTTTCAAACAGAAGTTTTCAGCAATCATTTTTTTTCCAAGTTCCCGATTCCAGTTTCATTTATAGTAGTGTAACTCAGAGGCAATCTCAACATTTGTTGTAAACCAACACCAGTGTAAACACTGTATGGATGAGGTTAAAATAAGGCTGTTATTGTACAATTTTTAAAGTGCTCCTGGAGGTTAATATTCTCACCCTTTAACAGATTTAGGCACATCAGCACGAATACAGAAATGCAACAAGTTGAAAATTCAAAGTATATTTAATAGTGCATTTTATGCCACTCACATTTTTAGTCAGACCACCCAGAGCAAAGAAAAGAAAAAAACCACAACAAAAAAAGCCCTCTGCATTGTTTGCAATAATATGGAAGGAAATTGAGTGTATATTCTCTTCTTCCTGTATTTTCCAGCTAGATTAAGCTGTTGTCTTCACAATTGCCTCCCAGCTGCTGTGACTTGTGAAAACAACAGACCCTGCTCTGTTGTCTGCAGAAAGCCTGGATTGTTATGAGTAACTTTATTGCAGGCACATGAGTGTGTTAAGACTTTAAAACACGCTCAAATGTCATGTGCACACCCAGTGACGGGCAAGAATAATTATGAAAAAACAAGAATTCTATGTCTACGAAACAGTGTCAGACAAAATGGGCCATTCATTGTGTTCCTTTGGGAATGCTTGGACTCTCCAGCCAGAAAACAAAAAAGGCACTTTTTTCCTGCTGTAGGCTGAATGCTTAGCTTTGCCATCTGAGCCCTAAGAAAACATGGGCCCCCTCTCTAACTACTGGCTGGCCCGCACACAGTAAAAAGTATTAATGCCCCCCTTTTTTCCAGCAGCTCTCTCTGTGTAGGCTGCGGCCAATGTAAAGTCAATGCAAAGACAAAACAGTTTGCCTAACATTAGTAAAAAAAACATAACTCTTGTACAGTCTGAAAATCCCTCTGACACACAGAGGTTTTATTCTAAGGCATATCCCCTCTATCCTAACCGTAGCTACTGTTAATGCTTTTAGCAGGTATTAACTGCTGCCTGCTGCTTGGCCGCAAGCTCTCTACAAGTCTATAGACGAGCCTGACTGTGTACAACTGCTAAAAATTATTACCTAACTGCCTGGTTTACTACTGTCCCTTTTCACAATTTGACTTCCTAAATCAGAATCCCTCTATCCAAGAATTAACAGAAAAGAAAATGCTACGTGGTTTAGGTGCGTATCAGTTCATTCCAGTATCACATTTTTTTATCACAGGTGAACTGACCACAAACCCATACGGACAGTGAGATATTACAAGTGAGTAAAAAGCACTTCATGTTTTGTTTTCTTAATTTTTTAATTGCTTTTTCTATGCCAGGGACCATTTGACCAATATACTTTTTTTTTTTTTTTTAAGCTAGTGAATCATTTCTCTATGCTTTATATTTTGCTAGAAATCTGAACATCTTTAAAAAAGGTGACTACAACAATTCATATCAGTTTCTACACTGTTTTACTGTAACAACCGCCTGTGACATAAAAAAATCTGCGAACATTTCTGATAAAAATACCAGAAAAATTCCTATGAATTTGGCCCAATGTCTGAGTATGGATTTTTAGTATAGAATTTGATTAAGACATCCAGCATGGATTTTACCTTCACATGTTCAAGGCAGGCTAGAAAATGTGAAAACAGAAACAAAATTCTTGAAGCACTCTTGAAGCATCTGAGTCTTCATATAAAGCAACATGAAGGGACAATGAAGAATGAAGTGTACCCTCCAACAATTTTATGAGCTGCTATTTTCTTCACTAAGCCTTCTAACTCTATTTAGGAAACAAATCAACATATCTACGATACTAAACAGGTTTTGAAATGATATGGTGCCATAACGTTAGTTTCTATCCTTCTTCAGGGCACAAAATGTCCCTTCTTATTTGCTCAGTACATAAATAGCACAGAGCATAATAAGACGCCGATCCTGAATGGGGTCTCAACCAACTATGCAAATATTAGTACATGCAATATTATAATAGGAGGTCATTATGGCTAATACTGGGTCATCCCAAGAAATCGCAGGGGGTTACATCAAAAATGCACGTGTACAGGTAACCTATATGCCCTCTTATACAACATGAAGGAAAAATATTTCAGACAATTTCTTGTCACTTGAAATATGAAAGCAAAGGGTGGCCCTCAAACATACATTTAAATCAGAAACATATAGTACTATGAAATGAACCATCAGGCCATCCATGAATTTGTTTTAACAATCCAACAACATCACCATTTCTCATTCATCCACTTAGCTTAATTTTCCTACCATCACTTTCATTGCTGAGGTTGTCTCTATTAAGTCATTTTTTGTGCATCATTAACTTTTAACCAGGCATCGATAGCTTTATTGTTTAAATTGCGTATGACTTTATTTAACGTCAGCATTTCTTCTGGCTCCTGACACGAAGTCACATTTTATAACTAATTAAATTGATCCCTGGGAAGCAAAAGCCACTAAACGGAATTATTCGTACCCAAGTGTCAATATATTAAATCAAAGGGCTAATGAGTTGGGTCACTGCCTCTTTTATCTGAAAGCTACTGCAGAATAGAATTCATATCATCCTCTACTTTCTGCTTTCACAATCAATTTTATTTAAACCAGAGGTAACTAATTAATAAATTTTGATATAGCTGTAAATAATATATTTAAGCCATTTTTTTACCACGTGCACGTATGTTAAGGTCGCTTTCCAGGTGGAAAAAATTGCTCTGTTGATACAAACTGTCTAAAATTGTATTTTTTTTTAACTCCTACGTGTAAAGAACATTAATGCTAGGTCATAGGAAGCTTCAAAAATGACCTAAAAGGTGTTTTATAAGTAAACAGTTTCAAGAACATTTTAGTTTTCAGCCATTTCCATTATAGGCATAAATCAAGATGAAAATTTGCCTCTTGGAACTGACAATACCGCCTAACGAAAGTGATTAAGAAATGACTAAATTTGTCATGTCAGCTTTTCCTATAGCTCTTGCAGCTGCTGAGTAATATCTTGGATGCTTTCACTATTTACATCTGGACACTACTTTTAAAATTCATCACCTAATAATTCATACCACTCACAGAATTAGTCATAGTTCAGCGTGCTTTGACAAAATGCTTGTAGATGGTTCGAGAAAGCTATCTTTACCTAAGTTGTCTTCAACTAATCTGATTATGCCCAGATTGTTTAAAAAAACATTCTGAATGCCACAAAAACACATTTTGCAGCTGATTTATTTTGCCTAAAGTCCAATCAAGTTCTCATATTTTATAACCTTTGGAGTGCTCTGTAGAGACAAGTGCATTCTGAGGGTTACTGATATTTATAAGCTATTTATAAGCTATAATTACACTTGAAGTCAAAGGGTATTAAGAAGGAAAAATTAGTTAAATGAAAAAACGTTGAGTGTCATTGCTCATCTTTGCTCAAGAGGGGAAACAGGGATGGGTGGCATCACATCTACTTGCCGTAGAACTTTCAAATCAAAACCAGCTCCTGCAAACTTGCAAGTACTCAGAGTACAGAAGGGAGAGTCTTGGCTGACCAAAACAACTAAATTTTTGATGCCACTTGCCACACACACAAGGAGATGAGAAAAGACAGTGAAAGAACACTTTCTGCCATTCATTCATCCTCTTCCCCACAGCAAACAGGGAGCAGGAATGCGACTGAGTCACCACTAGCTCCCTAATCTACTTCTAGGGCTGCATCCCTTACACAGAACAAACTGTAAAATTATAAACTGGTTTACAAGAAATACCTGAGTAACCATTGAAAGCAAGGCTGTGATTGTTCTCTTCAAACTAATGGTTATTTTAACACATAATGATGAATTAAAAATAGGATGGCAGCAATGTCCCTCTAACGTCCCTTGGTTTTGTTGTTTTACCACAAAGATCAAATGCATCACAAGGAACACCACAGATGTTTTTCAAAAATGCATGTTCTTGTACCCACACATCATTTGCCTTTTCAAACAGTAAATTAGGGGTTTTCGTTGGGCACAGTGGTTCCCTTATAAAACAACTTTAAATAGTCACTTTTATCCATTTATAAATGGATACGCTTTGGAGGGTCAAGTATGTGCTGTTGTTTCACACCACAAATGTTTTCTTTCGTTTCCAATGGTTAAATGTCACGAGAGTGCTTGACCCCACTACAGAACATCATTCAGGACCTGGGGGAAACCACAAATATGGCTGTACCTGTGGTTGGCACAAGATCATTTAAAAATAAAAGATCATTTGAAGAGTGTGTTGTAATACTGAGCCATTTTCACCTAAAAATGTTGACAGAAAGGGGACTGTCTTGATGTATTTCCTGTAGTCGTCTTGTTTAATGTTTTCTCTCTTTCCAAATTCATTAAACATTCAGACTTATAGCAAAAGTCTCGGAGTTAGGATTAAACTATGTGATACCATGACTGGTCATTGAATGTATGTAAATTTTCTTTCATTTAGACTCCTTGGGGGAAAAAACGATACGAATGTCAAAGTTTGACATAAATATATGTGGCTTTTGGAGAAAGGGAGAGCAATCTTTTCAAATAAAGACTTAAAACACAACAGTGCTACAACACTGTCAGCCACAGTTTCCTTGCAAAGCATACAGGAGTTTTATGTAAAGAATATTTCAGAAACATTATAAAGTTATACTGTTGCCTGAGTTTACTGCAAACAAGTTTCAGACATGATGCTGAAGATGCACAAGGAATGAATACTGTGAGATTGACAATTGCAACAAAACATGCCCATAGTAGTCCCAAAATCATGCTCTAACTACTAGCAGCAGCTGTGCTCATAAATGGTTGAATATTGTTGAAACAACCAAAACAAAGTTTGATCTAGAAAAGGTTCCAATTCTGACCAATTACAATAGCAACAACTGTCAGCAAAATGTAAGGATAGTTGAGGGCAGTGAAGATTGTTCTCATTAAGCAATATCCAGGTAGCACTGTTTGAGAAGTGGTATAGTTAGATCATGGAGAAATTTATTTTATTTTATTTTATTTTTTAAACTAAGTTACCTAGCAGAGATTCTGATGATATATTTGAGGTTCAGTATTGGCCATGATGAAACAAAACACAGAAATAACATCAAATCTACCGCTAAATACTTAGCATTGGTCAAGTAGAATTTTTGGGAAACATATCTGTCATCACATTCAAAAATTGGTTTAGCTTATGGGTTTGGAACGTTCTGTAGAAATAGAAAAGAATAGCCCTTAGTTGGGATATTTCCACATACTTTTATACGCTGTCTTTCAGCAGTGACTGCAGATCAATTACAGTAATTCATTTAAATTCTGACCATTTCTGCTTTTTAGTAATGACCAACTAAGAACATGTGATCAAGAAATAAGTTTAGTTTTTAAGTGTTTAAAAACAGAATCTCTCTTTTTAATCTGCTTTATTCCGTTTGGGAAGGGAGGGGATGGAAAGGTACGAATACTAGTACTCAGTAACTTATTATTATATGTACTTATACTTTTGGTATCGGTATTAGAAGAGATTATCCAGGACCACAAGACATAGAAACAAAATGTCCAATTAACATCACAAGTATTGCTGAGGAGAAAATAGGAAAGGAAGGGTTTGCAAAAGTTAAATGCAAACACACACACTAATAACTATTAAAATGGAAAAGGCTTGCTCACTAACATGCTATTGCCAATACTTTAAAAGAATTTTCCCCAGATTTTTGCCAGTGATTTCACTGTTATACATTGCTGTTACTATACCCCAGTGGAAAGTGATTTGTTGATATCCCCTTAGGTCATTCCAAGATGTATGGAGCCTACAGCAATTAGCTGCTCATGTTTCTGTCACTTTCCTGGTGCTAGCTCTTCCTTTTCAAGAGACTTTTTCCCCTCTCCATCTATCCTAGATGCTTGAGGTTCTCTCGCGCAGAGCTATGCAGGTAACAATTAAGCTGAAATGCTGGCGACCCAATATAGTCTTCTTTGTACTTCAGCTAGCACAACAATTTCTGAAGGCATGTAATATTCTGCATGAAGACAGGAGAGGAAACGTACTAAGAAATATGAACTATTTATGCAAATTTTTATGATTTATCTTGGCAATTTTTTCGCATATGATTTTCCCTAAATGCGAGCAGTCAGTTGCCAACAACTATGGACACAACTAGCCTATGTGAAAATTTCCAAACTTTTTACATTCAGAATTGTTTGTGCAAGTAGCAGAAGAACAGGATACCTTAATTTCCTCATTCACTTGGAATCTGTATTTCAAATTGTATGTATCTACACACCTATTTTTTCCCACTAAATTTAATAAAAAATGTTATTTTTCTGGTTATTTAACAATGAAAAGCCCTCAGGTGAAATAAAATGGAGGTACAAAGGTGGACAATATGGTACCTTATTTGCAGGTTCACTTTGGGATTAGATATCTATTTGATTTCACCTTCAACTGAAAATGAATGGTTGAAGTAAATGATGTCTGTGGCATGTTGAACACGTATCTCTCTGACAAAATACGTAATAGTTGATCTTACATGAAATTTACTTTCAACTATTTCATGAGTGGAAAAAAAAAAAAGAATAATTAGAAAGCAAAGCTCTGAGAAAACTTGGTGATCTCATTTTGCAAGGATGTGTGCAACCACTTTTTGTGTGCGCTTATGCTGAATTAATCACAGTGAAGCAACAGCTAGCTGATCCAAATTCAGAAATCATGCCAGCCTCACATGAAAATCAGTTTGAAGATCTTTAGATACATTCCGGTTGACTTTAAAGTTTGTAAATTAATCTTCCTAAGGGTGAAGTTAAAAGAATTCCAGCTATGATTCTGTATTATCGGCACTATTAGTGATCAGTTGAAAGAATAGCAGTGATAAAGTATTTCTCAAGCACTACAGAAAATACACAAATGGGAAGGGTTAGATGCACTCACTAACAGACACGAGTTGGGATTTTGCTAGTGCAAACCGGCATGCAAACAATTTTTCCAGGCCAGTTTCCAAAAGCCTTTGAGAATACAGCCTTAAGGAGTACAGCTTTTCATGACAGATACCGAAGTGACAGTCTACAAGCTGGAAATCTTAAAGGAGGTGAAATGGTAAAAATATTACTATCAGTAATCAAAAATAATGAATTAATAAAAGAGATGGTGATTCTACAAAGTTAAAAGAACTGGCGATATTTCGTCTGCGTGTTTATCTATCTCTGTAGCATGTGGCTTCTGTACTTTATATGAATCACAATGAAACATCAAACCTAAACTCCAGAGGCAAGTTCACTATATACTTAAAAAGAATTCACAAAAATGATTCTTTCTGTCAACTGTTCCCATTCAAAGGCCTGAATGAACAGGCTTTATAAATACGGGGTACTCACAGAAACTTGCACAGCCAAGTGTGCCTGCAACCAGATATTTCCTATGTGAATAACTAGGCAGAGAATTTTCAAAGGCTTGTAGTAAGCAGTTTCAGCAGCAAATTCTCTCAGCCCTTAGTCACATGTTCCTTAAAAGGAAATCATTAGCAATCTAAAAACTCCCTTTCTTTAGTGTTTTCCCATGTATGTTCAATGTACTGAGACACTCTGGAAGTGATATTAACCTATGCCTGAAACAGCAACCAACAAGTTTATAAGATCCTGTATAGGAATGCTGAAGATATATTATGTACCTAGTTTGTTCCCCAGTTCATATCTTCCACGCCATTTGGACTCTACTTCATAGATGAATAAAGCCACGTTCTAAAACCTTTTAAAGAAATGGTCTTCTGAGCCAGGCACTCAGACTCAGGTTATCTGTATTCAATTCCCAGCTCCACCCAAGCTTCCTGTGAGACTCCGAGTAAGCCACTGAAGTGTCTGAGTTTCTTGCCTGTAAAATTGGATGAATAAAACTTCCTTTCTGTAACTCTTCTTTTGCTTCTTCAGGCAGAGGGACATCCCTTGCTTTTCAGAAGCAATTACAGCTGAAGAGTCATTCATACCACGACAAAACTTCCAAAACATTGAACCAGACCGACTGTACTATTCCAATGCCATAAAACTCTCAGTTTATCTCTATCAGTGCACTTGATTGTGGTCAATAAGTGATATTTCAAAGAGAAAAAAATCCAGGAAAGCATGTCTGGCATTTTGCAAAGTCTTTAAACAAAAGGATTATGTGTTTTAAAAGGAATTCAACTGCTAATTTTAGCACTGGCCTCTATCTCCTGTATTTTCTATGACTGCTCAGCTTTTCAAGTATATTGAACAAAACTCGCAAAACTTTGCTTTTCATGTCTGTGTCCTTTCATGGGTGCCCACATTCTACAAATAGCCAGCAACATCAGAACTACACACACTGTTAAACTGTATTTTTAATCTTGGTTTTCTGGTAACATGCAGAAACAACATGAGCCTCTTTTTCTCGTGGTTTACAGTGTCACCAATTATACCCAATAAAAGCACATTCTGATATTCTGCAGCTGGGCAAAGTTTATACAGGGTGTGTATATGAAAACAGCAAGACTGTGACAAGATGTGCAGTTATACCACCCAGGGTAACCAGTGTATCCAGTAGAAAGAAACTGCTGCAATTTGGGTTTGATTTAATAAATAAGTTGTAGTTATTTTATAAATTCAAGCAATATTGTATTATGTAATAAATGTATTTTTAAAGAAAGATCATTAACATGATATTATTGTGTGTACAGAAGAGCCCTTCTCAACACCAAACCAAAATGAGTGGAGCAGAAGGAAGAAAACAGAAGTGCAGGAAAGACTAAAAGAGGGAAGTTGATTTCTCAATGAAATCCAGTACAAGCAGAGTTGTCACACACATAAGATGACACCCCATCTTTGACTTGTCTATCATACATGCAAATTTCTCACACTTTTACCTAATGTTGGCCTCCTATTAATTAAATAATTAGCCAGAAGCAGTTCACTTTCCTATAACCATATAAGACTAGAACTACTTGCCAGTAAAAATTTCTGTCAGCATGAAGGAATGACCTATATAAATAGTATATTTTTTATTATTCAGAACTTTCTTCACTTTTCCAGTTTTTCCCTCCACTCTGCTTAATATTTCTGCATGGTTGTTTTTTTTTTGCCAGAACAAATCCAGTATCTTTGATGGTATGATCTGTGTATAATCCACTTGTGATTTTTCATTTAAAGAAGCTATCCCAAACTCAAGGGTGTTAAACTTTTTAATACTGCTACCCCATGTTTTCCCTTATACCCTTGTGCATTCACATATGCATTTTAAATACTTCTCTAAAACACCAATAATCTCTCTTTGAAGTACTGAATGGAAACGAAAAGATCAGACATTTTTAGTTCACGACTTGCAGTGTGGGAAACATACTGAGATTATAATTTGACAGGGATTTTCCTTGTCTTTTAGTCCTCAATTGTTTTCCACAGCAAAATTTATTCTAAGAAGCTTTTACTTTGGAGCTTCTGTCAGCCCACAGTTCATAGATCAGCCAGTGACAACAAACACCTCTGCTTCTCTCCATTGGCTTCTGAACACAGACTATTAAAATAATGAGTGTCAATAATTTTCATAAGTTCAAGAGCAAATATAGCCCAGCCTTACAGGGCAAGTAAGCAATGGATTTGTGACTGCCAGTCATTTGACTGCACTCTCCGCTGAGCTGAAAGCTACTGCAGCTTTTCCTGTGGCTGGGTTGTACGTAAGGACTCTGCCCATTTTGGATTCTCCTAAATCCAACAATCAAATGCCACTCAGTAACTCAAAAACCCTATCAAAATAATAATAATAAACCAAAACAACAACAACAAAAAGCCTTCCTTGCCTGCTTTTGCAAAGACTGCAGGAACTTAGCTTTTTTTGAAACGCTTGCCTAGTAAAATTTAACTAATAATGCAATTGCTCATTCCTTAGAATGAGAGGTCTTCCCCAGTGCTCCTTCTTACAGCCCTCTCCTTTCTACTCCCTGCCCCCTCTCCAGCAGTCCATCCCACCACAATCTTTCTCTCACCAGCTCTGATACCCCTTTCCTGTGAACTTGTTTACTCAGTAAGCTGGCAGAAGTTTTAGTGTGGTTACAGAGGGTACAGAGAATGACAAAGGGAAGTGGGAATTACTCCTTTAGGCACTGCTGATCTGTTACATTACCTGCAGACTTTCGCACAAATCGGCAACACAATTCTCACTATGCATTCTCACCTGCAATGTTCATTATAAGCTTGTTCACAGTATTTTTAGCAACTAACAAACTCTGCTTACCTAGTTAATCCAACCTGTTGTTGGAATTCATATGGTTGGCAGTGGTCCCAAATGATGCTTTTTGCTTCCATGTCTCCTCCTCTTTACCCCCTATCCACACTCAATTCCTGCTGACTGACAAGTCCTTTATATGCTGAATACATTCTTCTATGCTACCCCAATTCCATTCTGCTCAGTATCCCATGTTAGTGTATTTCTCTGATATTTCCATTTTGGTGTTCAACCACACTCCAAGCATAACCTCTGCCAAAGCTCCTCCAATATATCTTTCTGCTCAGCAGCTTATTACCCTCACAGAGCATACGTAGACAGCTCATAGAGTAAGGTTACAGAATCATACAATCATTCGAGTTGAAACAGACCACTACAGGTCATCTAGTCTAACACCCTTGCAATGAACCAACAGCAAGATCAGGTGCTCAGAGCTCCATCCAGCCTGACCTTGATTGTCTCCACTTAAGGGGCTTCCACCACCTCCCTAGGTGTTCCATGCTTCTCTATCCTTTTTGTAAAAAAAATAATAATAATAATAATAAAAATTCCTTATATCCAATTTAAATCTTCTCTCTTTTCAATTGAAACCATTTCCCCTTGTCTTATTACAACAGGCCCTGCAAAAGAGTCTGTCTCCTTCCTTTTTACAGTCCCCCTTTAGATACTGAAAGGGTGCTATCAGGTTACCCTTACAATCTTCTCCACAGAGCTGAACAGCCTCAGCTCTCTCAGCCTGTTCTCATAGGAGAGATGTTTCATCCTTTGGGTCATTTCTAGGGCCCTCCACTGGACATGCTCTAGCAGCTTCACATCTCTCCTGTACTGAGGACTTCATATCAGGACACAGTATTCCAGGTGAGGTCTAACCAGAGCAGAGGGGCAGGATCCCCTCCCTCTATCTGCAGACCACATTTATTTTGATGTGGCCCAGGATACGGTTGGCTTTCTGAGCTGTGAGGACACGTTGTTGGCTCATGGCCAGCTTGCCATCTAACTCCTTTTTGTCAGGGCTGTGTTCTATATTGTAGTTATAGTGCCAGTTGCCATGATCCAGGTGCAAAAGCTTGCACTTGGATTTGTTGAACCTCAGCAGGCTCTCTTGAGCCCATTTCTCAACTCTGTGTAAGACTCTCTGGATGGCATCTCATCCCTCAGGTGTGTCGACTGCACCACACAGCTTGGTTTCGTCTGCAGACTTGCTGAGGGTGCACTCAAAATCCCACTGTTGATGTATTTGAGGAAGGTAGCAAAGAGCATCAGTCTCAGTGCTGACCTCTGAGGGACAGACTAGTCACTGACCTTCATTGTGGACATCAAAGCCATCCTGAAGGGCTGGATTCTACTCTCACACCTAGCTATGTAAGATGCATGGGACCATGGAACATAATTATTTTTAAAAAACTTATCATTCTTTCTGTAACAGGGGCAATAATGTTCACCTTCAAGCATTAAGAGCTTGAAGGGATTATCAAATCTATAAAACAAAATTAAACACTGTCTTTACCAAAAATTCAACTAAATCACATAGTTATTGACAACCTCACTTTCTGTTGAGATGAATGAAAATTTCAAGAATTATAGTGTTCCCTGTCATATCAAAGATGGCATTGATTTGTGGAGTATCAGCCTAGAACCTGCAGAAAATGTAAGACGTGACAAATGAGTGGGTGATGGATAAAAGAGTAATACACTACTTTAAGTCAAGCATCGTTTAAACGTAAGGCTTAAAATGCCCTGTTGTACCTCTGTAAGATTGTACCTATGCTTACACGATTCCTACACATTCCTGAATTGAGTTTTCATCCAAACTAAGCCTGGACTGTGTATCTGGAGGAAACCAGGATCTGATAGTTCCTCCGACATTTCAGTTTTCCTTCCCAGAGGGCCCAAGGAACCAAGTTGGATGGAGGTCATGTACACAACAATGCGTTTCCCCTGGGATTTAGACAGACCATCAGGCTGTGAGACACACTTGCAATGTAGGCACCTTTTCCTGCAGTCAGAGCACAGATGGAGTATACATCCTGAAACAGGAAAACAAACTCAGGCAACAAGAGACAGCCAGAACTCTGGTCAAAGAGGAGTATGTAAGTGGCTTCTTCTAAGGAATGCAGTTTCTAAAATCCTTTATTTACATTATGTTCTTTTAATTATCACACAAAGAAGAGAACAGATGGATCCCTGTATCATTCCTTAACTACCCTGCACTTTTCAAGCACTTCTGGTTAGGAAGTTTATCCAGCTTCCCCAGTAGCAAGATCATTGAATGCAGGTGAGTCATTATGAGGAACTGAACTGATGTGGTTATACAACTAGGAAGCCTTTTACATTAGAAACAGGACTGACCATAAACCTATCAATGAACACATGGAAAAAAGTAGAAACTGTCAGGAGAAAAAAATTAATAGTGAAGTACTTTACAGTGCCAGACTTTGTTCAGACACAGACTATACCTCCTTCCTAAGACAGATAGAAATATCTATATTTTAAGGTATATTTTACATTTAAGGTATATTTTAAGGCTAATTATTTCTAGCTGTGAATTACTGAAAAAAAAAATTAAAAATTCACAGATTAAATGTAGAGACCATAGATCTCTCCCAAACTCTTTTTAGTTTAATTTTAGTGCTATTCTAATTAAATAAAAGTACTTCTGTTGCTGGTTAGAATTCTTGCTCCCAGAATGATACAAAAAGGGATAAATGAGATGAAAATAATTTCCAAAATAAAGTCTCCGAGTATCTAAACCTCAACTGTTTTAGTGGGTTCCCTAAATTTAATCTATGTATTACTACTGTAAAAAAAAATTCATAGTCTCGCCACCAGAAGTTTACAAAGCATCCACAAAACTTCTTGTGGGTGAAATGGAAAAAAATTTAACTAAGCCTCGACATAGCAAACATAACAAAGGGAAGAACCTGAGAACTACAGCAGATGACAGACTGGTGTTCTGTTTTGTTTTTTAGAGTAAAATCTCCTGTAAGATATTCCTTCAAATAGTGCTGTATAATCAAAGCACGTTCTCTGAAACTTCAGACAACATTCCAGCTGGTAGGTCTGCAGAGAACATGTAGGGTACATTTCACCAGAAATAAAATCTTTCCCACTCCCTTTTCCCTGAGATGCACAGACCCTCTGCAAGAAACAAAGAAAGTATTCTGATCTGTACCCAAAGCTCCTTTTCTAAGAGAAGTGTTTTTATATGCAGAACAAGTAGTTTTGTACGCAACAAAACTTACAAATATTTGTTTGTCTGGCTCTGCAAGAGATACAAACTCAGATTTTTGCTCCTTTTATACCTATTGAAGTATAAGCTCTAATCAAACCTTTTCCTGAATTTAGGGCATTTTAACATCACTTTTTCAAGAACATTCTTCATATTCAGATATGGAGAAAGCTTAGACTCAAACCTTTCCTTCCAGGACAACCCGAAAGTGTTTACCAGAGCCACTAATTTTCCTGGGGCTTAACTGAATGCAATACTTTTTAGGATTTTTCAACCATCTCAAGCTTGATCACAATTACTTAATGCGTCTCAAATTTATTCAAGTTGAATTGTGCTAGGCAGATTGGCAGCACAGTTTGTAAGTTCCTTTCTTAGGAAATCAGGGTAAAAAAAAATGTGTGGTTTTGTTTTGTTGGTTTTTTTTGTTTTGTTTTGTTGGTTTTTTTAAACAAAATGCTATGTAAAACACTGAAAAAATAGGCAAGCTGACTGAAATTTGCATTCATTACTACCTCTTGATTGAGGCAAGCTGCAATATAGTAATAAAACTTGCACAAAAGACAGAATACTACTTGTAAATACAGAACAAGATGGGAGGAGCAGTGCAGCACTGAGTAAAAACAGTCAGGTATCAAGAATGTGAGAAGGAATTTTTATTATTCCTTTTTTTTTTTTCAGTAGATCCTGAAACGCTACCTTTACACGATTAACATTCCATATTGGTAAACTAACAGTGCAGCAAAAGAATAAAATATTATTTTGAGCTGGAAACAGAAAGCTAATAATAAGGTAATAGTTACCTTTTTCTTCTATTGTAAGTTGTTGGTTTTTTCTTTTGGTTTTTTTTTTGTTTAGGGTTTTTTTTTGCTCTTAAAAAATATATATCAAAACAAAACCCACAAAACTTAACAAATGTCAAGTCTTAAGGAGCCATAGCTCTAATACTCTCTACAGCTCTTCACAAATCCTCAGTGACATCTGGGTCCTGTCATCGCATGACAAGAAGGTAATCTGTGTGGGACCTTCCTTTCTGATTAGGAGGTGCTTTCTCTTAATCAGATGGAAAGAAAGTTTGTTATTAAGGAACCCCTCCACCAAGGAATGGAAACAATTCTTCAGAGAGAAGCTTAGCCAAAATCTGCATGGAATTCAAGTTAAATTATTTTCCCTCAGCCTTATATCAGCACCAAGTGCCCCTGCATACATGTAGTTCCTTAACTTTATCCAAAGCAGAATTTTAATCCAGGCAAGATTTCAACCTGCAATACAGGCCTTTGTAGCATTAATGTCTAGATGTCCCTGGAAGCTGCAGTTCATCAAGTGTTATGTATTTTGTCATCTCTAGGGAGAAAGGAAATAAATGGGTGATTCTGAGCCGTGACAGCTGTAAATCTGTTACCAAGATGGAGGCAGATATACTGCCTCTATTCTGTGGAGTTATTTTGGATTTGCACAGACATAAAAAGGATAAGAGTCAGGTTTGCAACTTCTATCACAATTCACAGAATCACAGAATCACCCGGGTTGGAAGGGACCTCAAGGATCATGTAGTTCCAACCCCCCTGCCTAGCAGGGCCACCAAACACACACATTCAGATCAGGTTGCCCAGGACCCCGTCCAACCTGGCCTTGAACACGTCCAAGGACGGGGCATCCACAACCTCCCTGGGCAGCCCGTTCCAGGGCCTAACCACTCTCCTTGTATAGAACTTCCCCCTAACATCCAACCTAAATCTTCCCTCCTTCAACTTCGATCCATTTCCCCTAGTCCTGCTGTTGTCAGCCCTTTTGAAGAGTTTACTCCCCTCCTGGGTGTAGGTTCCCTTCAGGTATTGATAGGCTGCAATGAGGTCACCCCGCAGCCTTCTCTTCTCCAGGCTGAACAAGCCCAACTCCCTCAGCCTGTCCTCATAGGGGAGGTGCTCCAGCCCCCTGATCATCTTAGTCGCCCTCCTCTGGACCCTTTCCAAAATCTCAATGTCTTTCTTGTACTGAGGGCTCCACACCTGGACACAGTACTCCAGATGGGGCCTCACAAGAGCCGAGTAGAGAGGGACAATCACCTCCCTGTCCCTGCTGACCACCCCTCTCCTGATGGAGCCCAGGATCCCATTTGCCTTTCGAGCTGCCAGAGCGCACTGCTGGCTCATGTTCAGTCTCTCGTCCATCAGGACCCCCAGGTCCTTCTCTGCCGAGCTGCTCTCAAGGACCACTCCTCCCAGCCTGTACGGGTGCCTGGGGTTCTTCCGGCCCAAATGCAAAACCTTGCACTTTGCCGTGTTGAACCTCATTAGGTTCACCCGAGCCCAGCCCTCCAGCCTGTCGAGGTCCCTCTGAATGGCATCCCTTCCTTCCACCGTATCAACCGCACCACTCAGCTTGGTGTCGTCAGCAAACTTGCTGAGGGTGCACTCAATTCCCTCATCGATGTCATTAATAAAGATGTTAAAGAGCACCGATCCCAAGACAGACCCTTGGGGGACACCACTTGTTACCGGCCTCCACCTGGACACAGAGCCATTGACCACCACCCTCTGTCTGCGGCCTTTCAACCAATTGCTTATCCATCGGGTCGTCCACCCATCAAATCCACTTCCCTCCAATTTGGAGATGAGGATGTGGTGGGGGACCATGTCAAAGGCCTTGCTCAGGTCCAGGTAAATGACGTTGGTCGCCTTCCCTTCGTCCACCAATGCCGTCACTCCATCATAGAAGGCCACAAGATTAGTTAGGCATGACCTTCCTTTGGTGAAGCCATGCTGGCTGTCTCAGATCACATGCTCATTCTTTATGTGATCGAGCATGTTGTCCAGGAGGATCTGTTCCATGATCTTCCCAGGCACAGAGGTGAGACTCACCGGCCTGTAGTTCCCCGGGTCCTCCCTGCTCCCCTTCTTGTATATGGGAGTGACAAATACTTTATTTAGCGAACATGAATAAGTTTATTGACTAAACAATGACTAAAAAATACCCTAAACAAATCTCTTAAATTCTAATGAAGCCTTCCACTCCTCCCTATTACTATCATCCCCTTTTTCAGCATGAAACAAAGCTTTCAAAGGAAAGAGCAGGTAAACTGCAAGTCCTACATACCATTCCAACAATCCATTGTCCATCCTTTTCTCAGAAATAGATAATGAATGTTTTATGTTTAAACTAATATCTCTGAAATTTCTCATTCTTCATGCTGCTAGAGCACTGCCTACATAGGGATTATTTCAAACATTTAAAGGTTTACAACTAGCTTCATTCTTAGCATTCTGCAACCTGTACTTTGCATATTCACTGTCTTTCTCCATTTACAGTGGAGCTCAGAGTTGAAATCCTGATGACTTCTTACATTAATTCTCTCAGGATGTCTATTTACGCTGCTGAGATTATGTAATAGGTGAGAAAACTGAAATGGGCAGGAAAAAAAAAACTCACTTCTCTAATATTCATTGAGTTACAATTTTTGTTTTCAATGCAAGTTAGAGAGATTATGTCCTTTATCTGAAATTTCCAAATCAACTCTAAGGATTATAATCACTATATTGGAAATATGTTTAGTTCTAAAAATGTTCCACTTGATGTAAAGAATTTAAATAAGGCTATCATTAAAAAAAAAAACTTAAAAAATTACTTGGCAAAGAAATCATGCAAGGGAAAAATAAAGGCTTTCCTTCATTTACCTCATTTGGAAGCAGCACCTCATTAGAAGCTCCAGCTTCTGAACTTTCTTTCTGAATGTTATCTCCTTCATACTGAAAGGCTCTTCTTGATTCAACAAGCAAATATTTTCTAGTGAGGTCACTGCAGCTGTTGTCTCTGTTTTCACAAGTGTGCCTTCACCAAGCCCTGAGCACACCTATGAGCTCTGAGGCCTCGTACCTGAAAGCCATCTCTGCCGCCACGCTGAGGTGCGCACAGCCCCGCAGAGGAGCAGGCCCCACTGAGCTCTGGGAGAGCATTTTAGGCAAGAGGGGCTGGCATGGTGTAAGATACTATTCCGTTAGTGTCTGTGTCTCAAAGCTTGCTGGGGACACAGATGGACTTGTACAAGTCCAGGCAAGTCCTGGGCAAAGGTTGTGAAATCCTTTGTCTGGGGGACGCAGAAGGACAAGGCCAGGGGCAATGAGAGCGAGAGAGCTGCAGCTAAATAGCTGTGAAGTGCTCCTTTGTGTGGGTCTATCTCAGGATGATGGCCATCGCAGGGAGCACTCAATGACTCTTGCTCAAGGCCCATCCTTGTCAAGTAGGCAGGAGAACAAGGAGGATAAAAGGGGAATCGAAAACCATGAACAGAGGGTTTCTGGCAACAGATTCATGAAGCAGATGAAGGATTCCTGACGATCACATTGCTCGTGAGGTGACACGTGCACGCTGACGAACTCTTCTGGGCCTGCTGCCTGAGCGCGGCTGCTTTCTCAAGGATTGGCTCCGCGACTGCCTCCGCTGCTGCGCCCCGCCCCCCGCTGCGTCTGCCTGGGACCTTCAAACGCCGTGGGACGGGACCGCTGCTGGATCCTGGTGGCAACTATCCCCGCTTCTCGCAATTCTTTCCTATCTTTTCTATCGCCCTCCTTCCCTTCCCCGTCTCCCTGATTAGGATTTGTAATAAACTGCTCGGACCAACATATGAACCGTTGTTTCTTAATCTCACACCGGATATACAGATATTAAAAGAACCTCATCTCCCTCCTATAAATTGGAGCGAGGCAGATGGGGTGTTCTGATATTGAGAGGGTCAGAGTGTTCTGACAGAGAAGAACCAAATGTGTTGTCTGCTTCAGAAGGAAGTTTGATTCAGAATAGGAAACAAGCCTGAAACCATATAGTATTTCTTGATGAGCTGCTTTACTAATGGTGACCACAAGATTTTCAAACCTCCTGCACTAGAGTGGCTCATCCTTCTTTCAAGGTAACAGCAGACTTGGCAACATGGCCAGAGAAAGTAACTGTATTCCATGCTTTAAAAAATAGTGCATCACTATCAAACTGCTGCCCTGTTCTCCACAGAACATGGCATCGGCAAGTAACTGAAGGGTGAGCCAAAAACATTAGAAAATGAGAGGGAAAAGTCCCGCTTCTTGTACAGAGTAGTGTCATTACACTATTTCAAAGGTACCAGAAAGGTCTACTGGGTCTAAACACATATTTAAATATGTAGCAAGAGAATTATAAAAAGCTTACCACTCTAGACATGTAATTAAATAAATATGAATAAGCTTTATGTTTGCTGAACCATTTATCTGGACAATTTTAATTAACATATTTACTTGAATGCCGTAAGAAATGAGGATTCCTACTACAATACACGAGACAGAGATCAAGAAAGAAAAGGAAGATGTTAGAGAAGAAATTTCTCTGTACCTTTTGGAGGAAATTATTCCCTGACTTAAGAGGTGATAGTTTTCATTGCAGGACTGAGATAAAATGAACACACTTCTTGCTTTATTTTTGGTCAGAGAGACCTCTTTAAATGGCTATTTTTCAAAGAGAAATAACACTCCTGTAATTTTAGTGTATGTTTATGCAAAATGAAAGTGGCAGTTTTGTGTTAATAAAACTTGCTTAGGGGAAAAAAAAATGTATATATATATATATCAGTTACTGAACTACGGTGAGTAATTAGCCCCTTAGCATCCCTTTTCTCCAGAAATGCTTCCTCCTGAGCTGGCTCTTTTAAATAGCTCCAGTCCTGGCTGCCTTTGTTGAGCTTGGAAATTGTGCACATATGAGAGAAATTAAGCCCTCATTTAACAGGGACACATGCCTGTCAAGTCCAGAGGAACAAAGGCTGGTCCCTGGGGGCTACTCAGCTCCCTGAGGCTGCCACTCATTCTGTTAGCAATGCTTACCCTTTACAGATTGTGTATAAAACCCAATAAATCATTTCATCTGCTCTGGTTAATATACGTATGAGCCTGAGACTTTCTTCAAAGTATTTTTTGTCTTGCTTACAATGCCATTTGTTTTATAAGAGGTGACCCTGTGCTAGAGTGTAGCCAGATTTTTACATTTATATAATAACATTAATGCCTCTGTAGTAAACCTGAAACATTTACTGTCAGAAATAAAGACGTTTGATGCTACATCTATTTCACACAGGAAATGTTTTATTACATTTTAATGGTCAATAATCATCAGCGTCTATTGTATAAATTACTAGTATATTCAGTTCCTCCTAAAGTTACATCCGAAATGTACGTATATTTCAACTGACAGTAAAACAACAGGGCGAATAAAATGACAGATGTGTAGCTTGCCTTGAAAGTCTTTTCTCAATTAAGACAAACCAAACAGGGAAATCTAGCGAGGAAATCATTTTGGTTTTGTCCATTATAAAATTTTATCATAAAGATGCATCTATACTATTCTGGATAAAACTAAAACAAAAAAAGAAAAAGCACTCTGATGATTAAAAAGTATTAATAGCAAAAAGCGATAACCAAAGTAAACAGCCTACAAGACAAAAATATTCCTATAGAACCTATCAGCTACCTCTGAGCATTCTAGAGCGGATAGGCACAATTATCCCCAAATATAAATGCACAAACACAGCAGAGGAATATTTTACAGCGAATAAAAAAAGCAAAATGAAATGCTGTCATTTCCACGTGAGCTCTTTTTGTTTTTAAAAAGCGGGCCTAATTCTGTACTTCCAGTATTAGACTGACATAAGTGGAGAGAAAATGAACAACACCAGCTGAGGAAATGGCACCCTGCACTGCATTCAATGAAGCAAAACTCTCACTAACTTAAGCACGAGTTTTCCCTTATACTTGAGTGTAGGATTAAGCCAATGAAGACAAGTTAGTGGTGTAGAATAAAAACAAATTAAAGTGCAGAGCTCTATCTTCTTTCCCCAAAATGGTGAAAGCAGTATTTCAATGCCTGCTATTAACAGGGATCCTTTTTGTTTTGTCCACTCAGCAATTTTTAACTTATACATTGAAAGCATGCCATTTTTCAGGCAACAGTATTTCACTTTGTATTTAAAACCGCAAAATAAAGAGAGCTGACAGCTTTAATCCTGATGATACTGGGAGCCCCAAGTAAAAAGAAACTGGTAAAGCATGGAGTTTTCCCTGCTCAGCAGGCAGAGAAAAAGCAGTTCTGGATTTGATAAGTAAAACCAGATATAGTCAGTGGCTATATGTTAAAGTCTTACAATTAATGGGAAACATCAACGGTCCAATGAACCAATGTATCAGTGGGGTTTCAGAGATGGTCTTTTCTCCCACTTTGTTAGGTATTTATCTGCTATACAACAGTCCTGATGTTTTTGGGTGTGTGTGTTTTTTTGTATAAAACTATTATGTAAGCTCCACTGACTTCAAAAGGGAAAAGAAATAAAATATTAAGACTCTAGGCCTCACTCACATTTAAACAAGAAAATCTGTATTGTTATTATTGATATTTTTTACTGGAATGTCTATGTGAGGAGTTTTACAAATTTAAGATGCAGCCCTTGTCCTGAAAGGTCTGACAGCCAAAAGAAGCTGCTGTAACAGCAGTTCATCCACAGTGAATTCATACCCAACCTTAGGCTGCACCCAAATGCTTTAATTCAGCTCATGCTAACACCAAGAAATTAACAAAAAAGTACCACAGAAGTACAAATTTCTGTAACATTATACTGTTATATTATGCCCCTATAATCTTAACAGTAGCAAAAATAATAAATGCAATAAACAATAAATAACCTATGGCTTTGAAATATTAAAAAAAAAAATAGTGCAAGTGAATGCACTTCATTTAACTTAGATGTAGGGATCTACAGTTTCTCCTCCATCATTTATACACAAAATGAATTACTAAATAACTTGAATGAAGAGAAATTAGAAAGGTAAGAAACCGGGTCTGCCATGTAGTAACAGTCAGGAATGATTCTGTAAGCATAAGGTAATTAAAAGTAAGCCCTTATGCATACAAATAAATTGGCCACAAAGGCTGTTGTAATTCTGGAAAGAATCTAACTAAAGCAAACTTGTGAACAAGGATCAGGTCCAAATTCAAATCTTTGGTCCAAAAGTCACAAAATAAATGTAAAACTTTCACTTCAGCAGTACTCCTACTGAATTTACCTGAGTAACAGGATATTTGTTTCTAGAACAGCCATAAAGAACATGGATAATGATCCAGGCTGATTTTTCCCCTTCAGCAATAATGATCAGAAACTTTGAGCCACTTTATCCACCTACTCTTTACAGATCAAAATGCAAAACGCCGTGAAAACAAGGGAGAATATGCAAAGGTGTTATATGCTATGTATGCCACTGACATAATACTTTAATAGGATATGCTGTAATTTCCTGCAATTAATATCTTAGCAGAGCTATAAAGGCTTTTTTTCCAAAATTATACCATTGCGTTTACAACACTAAAATTAATGTTGTGTCAACCTTTCCATTATGAGCCTCCTTTTTCAGAGGTTTATAACTTGCCTATAAAAGTATATTCTGGCCTAAAATGCAGCAGTGAAGATCTCCATTTAGAAGCAGCCATTTTGATTAACTAAAAAGCATTATTTAACAGCTGTTTCAAGTAAGTTTCTTGAATACCCTACAGAGCGTATATCTACAAAGAAAATGCATGGATTTGGGAAGCAGTAGGCTGCTTCATTGAGTGAGTCTCTCCACTTGGCTCTTTGTATATGACAACAGTCTGCATCACGACCACAAGAGATTCAAACTAGCTGAAATACTTTTTGTTTGAAGCAATAGAGTGGGTGAAAGGAACGAACAAATATTTCTCTGGCAGGCTGAAGCGGATTTGCTCTGGCAAAAAAAAAACAACCAACTCCATCAGAATAAATGAAGGCAAGAGCTAATTTAACAGAAAATCATGAGAGAAAGGATGATTGAGACATTAGAGATCCACCCTATGAATTCTGAAAACACAGATTTCAGGACTGTTAATTTTTTTATAAGATCTGGAGCAAGTCAATCAGGAGATTTAACTTAGATACCTAAATTAGGAACCTACCCTCCCTGTCTAATCAACAGAAGGTAATTCAAAGCACCTGGACTGCTTTATTATGGAGTCTAAAATCCTAATTCAGTCATCCAAATTACATATCTAAAATTAGATACCCCAAATATCTATGGGCTTTTTATTCTGCCTAAAAAGAGTGTTGTGAGGATAATACACTTGAGCTTATGAAACTCAGATATGCAGTTACAGAGGAGATGAGTATTCTGAAAATATGCAACCAATAAAATTCAATGAGATGGAAAAGGCAAAGCCAGAACAGTGACAGTAGAATTCTACTATACAAATCATTCCTCGTCACAGCAAAAAACAAGTGCCTCCTCTAATAAAGGTTTTTTCCTTATTTACATAATATAACTTACTTTTTCAGATAAGGAGTACCAGTCTGTGCATAGTCAATTAGGTATATATTGCATTATCAGCTTTATTTTGCTATCTGTAGGTACACTTAGGGCTCACCTTCCCACTACTGATGTAGATTGCAAAATAACTATATGTTCCTCCTCCTCTCCAGTTTACAGAATAAAAATCACTAATACATTACTTTAAAATAAAGTTCCCTAGCCCAGAAGTCCTCTTTCTTACTGTGGGGCAGCGATAGGTCTCAAGATGGATTTCACCACCATCAATTTCTTTGCTTTATTTATTTGATGTTGCGATTTTAATGTTTTCTTATATTCTGTCACTTTAGGTGAGTAAATAAGATTAATTCAGCATTTCATAATACACTATTGTATGCTGTTTACCTCATTTATTTTCTTTTTATTTTATGATTACAAACTTCAATTTAAAATTAATAACATTCTGTAGGAGTTAGTGCATGTGAATTAAGTGTGGTGATCTCAGTGCATCCCTCTGGAATTTAAAAGATATTTCACTGTGTTATATCATGTGTCGCACAGTATATCAATTTTTATTTCCCATCTCTCAAGTATGGAACGCACACTGTGTAGCTTCTTAGTTTCTCAATACAGACGTAATTTACCCAAGCTGTGCAAATGCCCAACTTGCTGAAGATGATATGTATTAGGTTTATATAAAAGACTCATGCTTTCAAACAACTAAAAATCTTGCATATAACATAACCCACTATATTATCTAATTATCTGGGAGGAGAGGCTCTATTAAAAAAGAGATATGGTGTAAACTGCAATCTTTAATCAGCTTTTCCTTACTTTGACGATGAGTTTAAAATTAGAGACAAAATACCTGGCCAGGGCATGGAAAACTATGCTTTGTTATTTTTGCAAGTGTCTGGATTAACTGGTTGCTTAAGGGCCAAGAGTATTAGAAATATTAATTTACTTCTGAATATATGCCATCAAATGTATAGTAAATGTTAAATAGCGCCTGGTTTACTTATTTGTTTGCATGTAATGTTACTATCTTCTTGTTTCATACTTCCTGAAGCATTCTGAGAGCAGTGCATTTACTTCTTACTTGCTGACATCAAATATATTTTAAATAAGCTTTCATGCTCAAATTGATTCAATAATACTTCTGAAATCTTGAGAATTCCCACAATTACTGAACAAAATCATTACATTTTCTAATTGTTTTTATACACTGCTAAGGGTAACAACTGAAAAACAATTTTGATCCTTTAGGTCAGGGTTTAGCCCATCTGGTAAATTTAAGATTTTACTGTGAGATTTTCAAAAGTACTTCGCAATTTATTTTTCTAAATGCTTTTGGCCTTTTTATGTGGGGCTGTACTTCATCATTTTAGTCTAAATACCTGTTTTGGCAGACAGAAATTTTGACCTCTGATATCATCACATTCCAGTCTTGCCTGTATACCTGAATATCTCCATAAATCAAGTCATTTCAATACTAACATCTATTAACCATTTTCTTTATTCACTATCTCCTGATGAATGTGTCAGTTAAAAAAAAAGTCATGGAAATCCTTTTTTTTTTTTTTTTCCTCTTGGCCATCACGTGCTTATCAATCACAGAAATAATCACTGAAAATGTAACTAATTAGATAGGAAAGACCAACATATTTGGCAGTTCCTGTGTCAGTCCTGGGATATGTTTTGATGTAACGCAGACATTAAGACCTGAAAATGTCTTCTGTGCCCAAAAGGTTGTCTGTTTTTTCCAACTACACATTCAACTAGAAAAACAAATTACACCCCTTAAAAATCCTGCTTCATTTATATCTTTGATATCCTGACCACAATATTAATATTCTAAGTCCTTCTCCATGTGAAATGCCCAATTCCTCAAAGCCTGCTTACGCGAGTAACACTTAGATACAAGTCATCAAATACTGGCTAGGGAAGTATTACTCAAGCAAATAAGACTTCACAGGGTCAGCCCCATTGGTAGGCAGCCAGTTGGCTCTGTTTCTGCTCCCCATTACCCATTTTAGTTTGTGTACATGTCACTTAGGAAGGAAACTGGTTTTCTCTGCTGGAGCTAATATTGCATTATAACTGCACTTTTCCAAATATTGCAATATTGTAGTTACTGCATAATACTGAATGACAGTGGGGGTGATGCTGACCTATACTATTAGAGGAATAGCACCAGAAGGGTTTGAAAGAACAATCTCTGCCAAGCTTTTTGGGAGCTAAACAAGATTGTATGGATCTGAGAGCACTGAGGCTGCCAGAGCATTTTGCTTGGTTGGAATGGGCTGACCAGCAGCTAAGAGTGAGCCCTGGGCAGCAGTACAGGTGGTTAGCAAATATTTGCTTGATCTTCTGTTATCCGAAAGCTGACTATAATCTACCCATAATTATCACAGTTCAAACCTGTAAGCACAGGTGACAGAACGAGTGTTTGGGCCCAGTAAAATCAGTGAGACTGTGGCCCTGGCTTTGGCATAGGCACAGCTGAAAACAAGCCCTTAAGCCACTGGCAAGATTGCAACGCAACACACCCAGAAGCAGCAACAGTACTTGAACTGGGGAGAATAGATGCCTGTGCCTACATTTCCAACTTTAAAATAGATGTGGGAGAGGGAAAGTAGGAGGACAGATACTATCATTTTCTGCACCAACATGAGGAACAATGACATTTACTTTGGTTTAACTAATTTCCACACATCAGATCATGTTCAGCACCCGTGTGCCAAAGTTCTATTCTTCAAGTCTGTTGAAATATCACTTTCCGAAACATGTGTGCTAACATTTGGCCAACACCACCACAAGATCGTTTTATTAACTTGTAGCTCATTTCATAGACTGCTGCTCATGTTGCTAACATATGCTATTCTACCATTTACTGCTCTATAATTAGAGAAGTCATATGAAAGAGATACACAAGGCTTAATTTTTGCATTAAATACAATTTGTTTAGACTCGAGTAGGCGAAATAAAGCTATTAAAAAAAAACAACACATATAGTGAATTAAGATAGCTGTCTCGTTTTCTACCAGTTAGAAGGCCGTGGTAAATATAACGATTAAAAAAATCCCTACCACTTCAAGACTGCAAACAGTTTAAGGGATTGTGTCAGGAGTGGAATCCAGAATTATATTCTGCTTTTCCAGAATAATACTTGTTTCCAACAGCAGTTAGCAGAAGCCTTACAAATGAAGAACCAAGATGTGAGACCAGAATCATCAAGAGAGGATGAAGCCTTAACTAATGTGTCATTTTGCTTAAGCTACGACTATGCTGTCATGCTAAAGCATTTGTAGTATTGTAGTAGTTTGAGGCTGGATAAAGGATAGGGAGCACTGTTGGGTGTATCTATTAAAGTGTGGGCTGCTGAAAGAGTGTAAGGATCATACATTGCTGCTGCTAACACCCTACCAACAGCGGAAATCCCAAGACAGACAGCCAAGGAGATGGCTTTTGGTGAAAAAAGCTGTAACAGAGCGTTTCCTTAGGTAATTATCAAACAAGGACTTTAGAACTCATTAATAAATGACCGTGTAATAATTCATAAAATATGAAACATTTGACTTTGATGTGGAGCATATTAGTCTTTTGTCCTTGCATCAGTTTTGCTGAGCAAGTTCTGAGTTGGACAGAAGCCATGATGCCACGCCTACAGAAGAGCCCCGTGGATCTCAACCACCGATTTAGCAGTCAGCTACAAGTTTCAGGCACCTAATCACAATTTCTCTCTTCCATGCAAACAATTTCTTTCCAGAAGGGATGTACACATAGATTTTTTGACACTGAACTGCTAAAAATAAAAAATTAAAAAAAAAAAAAAAAATCAACAAAGAAAAAATATACCAGTGAGAACTGGGAACCAACCTGGAATTTGTAGAAAATGTATCTCTTCTACAAAAAAATTAATAAGCTACTGCTATAGTTTATTAAAGTCACCACAATAATTCACATTTTCAACTAGCATAATCTTGACTGCTTATAAATTGCAGTAGTTTTACTTATTCTTTAATCCAGAAACATCATTATTAAAATGTTTGATGCAGGCTATAGAGCATCTATCATTACTTTTAAAAGTTAATTAGATTAGATAAAAGAAATAATTAGATTTGCATTTTTATCCTGGTTTTAAACTTCCAAAGAAGATCACAACAGTGTGCCTGTGGGCAATTAAAAACAGCATACAGCAGTGAAATATAAAGGCAAAAAAGGTCTGTTTTTCCTGGCTAATTCATGATTGAAGATACAATTACAAAATATTTTAAGGGTTTGCTGAAGCTGGGGGCTATTCCTAGACTTCTAAGCTTTGTTTATAACTCTCGTTCTCTTTCAAGGGAGTATCTGATCTGCGTACCCTGCCAATAGAAGTATCAAATTGCTTTCAATGGCTTTATTTGGTCCTTTTCAGAGGTTGCTGGAAGGGGATCGGTTTCATGATCAATAACAACAAGAAAAAAAAGAAGAGAGAGGAAAAAAAAAAAAAAAGGAAAAGAGAATGAAAAACAATTAATAAAAAAAAAAAAACAAACGGTGAAGGGAGAATATTTCCTAAAGCCAAAACAGTAGCACTGCAATTGTATTTTGCTTGTCAGTGCTAAATACAAAGAGAGACAATCTTAAGAGTGCATAACTGAAATGACAATAACGAGATTCCAGCTTGAGCATTTTCAGCAGGCTCACTGCAAAGAGCTTTAACCTGTGTCCAAAAGGCAATAAATGAAAGGTTTAGCTCTTGAAATTGGAGGTCAGTTACATACTTAATGATGAAGCATATCTTTAAATCTATTTCTACTATTATTATCCTAGCAAAAAATTAATTAAGCAGGTCAGGGAGGCCAGGAAGGCTAATGTGGAATGTAATTATTCCTGATCTTTAGACATGTACTTCACATAAAGAGATAGTCCTTATTCAGCTCACCAGGTACCTGACTTGTCAGTAGTTAATCATGGATAAGAAGAGAGACTCATTGGTTCAGCCTCTTAAGTATGATCCAAATTATTCCTATTCAAGGACAGTTTAAATAGTTCTAATTCTGATGTCACTATTCTTTTGTTTGTTTACTATCACAGCAATTATGTTCGCTCTTTTTCACTAAAATGGACAATGCAAGTACGTTAATATGAAGTTACAGCAGCATTAATGTATAAACTAAAACAAACAAACAAAAATACTATTAAAAATAATTTCCAACAGCCAAATTAAAACAGAATACATATGAGAGCAGAAGCCAGCTATTCTATGTTGTGGAATCATACCTGATTCAAACAGAAAAAGAAATGATTTGCAATAGCATTGGACATAGTACTGTAGAGAGGAATAAGGCAAAGAGAAATGGATGAAAGTAGTTTGGAATAGCTCTCCCTGTAATACTCATTGCCATTTTTTTTTCAGAGAGGTTTAACAACCAGCGTCCCTTTTAGAAGTTTCAGCCACTATTTAGGACTCACCCTAATGAAGCTTGCCAACCAAAGGAGGGAAGACAGAATTTCAGCCCTTAAATGCCTCCACAAATAGAGAAATCCTGGAGCTACATGCTCCGAGCATCAGCAGGATCTAATCCCCTCCTCAGCTGGACACCGTGAGTCAGAGGCAGTCTTCAAGCCTTGTGCTGGAAGAGTTAAATTCTGGCAATGGGGTGCTGAGTTCAAGTTCACAGGAATTTTGTAACCTCAGTCCTTTCAGGTAGAAACTGTTATATGGACACAAGCCTTCCTTTCTTTCAGTGTAGTCTTCTCTTCATGATGGACCACTAAATCCCCCAATTCATTTTGTTCCTACTACTTCAAGAATTAATATTAAAAAAAAATAAAAATCGATCTCTAAAGAATCTGAATCAACCTAGAGAGCTTTGACTTATCTTCAAGTATTTTCTTAATGTGATCCTCACTAAAAGCTTTGCAGAATGATCTTAATTTGACATACTAGATTTCAACCTACCTCTACAGACTTCACTGTAGAAGAGAGTTTATCCTCATTCCTAAGAAGAATTTGAATTGAAAAGTAGCAATACACTGCACTTGTTTGTATTTTTTCATTTAAGTTCCCAAAACATGCTCAAATGGAGGAAAAGGAAACAATTTTTGAACTGAGAAAATTCCAGATTCCCAGTCCCTTTAGCAAATGCAAAACTGTTCTCCCCGTATTGTACACCATGAAAGTATCAGAAGCTCTGCTTAGAAAACGTGAGAAAATCTGTTTTCATATGCTAAGCTAGGCTCATTGCCCATGGATTGCTGACAAGGTTTTGGATGTGTAGCATGTGTGGAGTAAGGTGCTCAAGTAAATAGTCTTAAAAAAACTAATTTAAATAAGGTGTTAACAGTGGTTAAATAAATAGCATAAAACATCATAAATAATAAATACTAAATAATGAAAATGCTCATTAAATTAACCCAATAGGTATCCAGGGAAGGAGGTGTTCTATTTAATAAGAATGATTTCCACTTCTATTTTGTTGATGGAAATGTTGTAACTTCAATTTACAGTTATTTCTAATTGTTTAAAGGGTTAAATGAATTAGATGCACTTACTCATGGAAATTGTTTAAAAATTAGCATTGTACCTCATAAGATGACAGAGGTACACTATGTGTCTTGTGATGATAACACTGCACAGCAATGCCCTATGCATGCTGGAGAACACATTGTACTTACTTTGAGCAGCTCTGCCCAGACTGAACTGGCACCTGGACTACTTCCATTTTGTAAGGAGAGGGGCATGGAATAGTGCTATTGTCTTTCCCTGCATACAAAGTATATTTGAAAATTCACACCATATTATTATGTAATTGCTGTTTCCTTAAAAGGCTTGCTCAAGAGTATCTTTAAACAAATAGATCTTCTAAATCAAGAAGGCTATCAAGGGTACAGTCCCAAATTTTACCAAGACCAAAGAAATAAGCTGAGAATGTAAATGTTTATTACAAAATTGTTTTTTCCCCTCAAGCCATAGAGAGCAGGATTCACCTCATCTCACTTCAGACCTCTACATCATAGGCATTAGCACCCACATCTCTTATAGTTAATGGAGAAAAAAACTGTCATCTGACATATTTTAAATGTCTACTTTAAGAAGAGATGAATTACATCCTGAAATTATTTACTCTACTTCTCTCTGCTTATTGTAAAAACAATCTGGATAATTAATGGAGACAATCTATACTGCCGTTATCTACTTTTGATATGATGAATTCTACCTAGCATAAGTAGTAAGACTTGCATCTCAGTATTGGGCTCTCCTGAGAAGATGCAGGGAGGGTGCCTAAGAGAAACAGCCCAGTGCTACATCTCTCACTTGCCCCCTCATTTAGTTCCATCCCACCTATAGTCTGCCCTTAGAGTGCTACAGATCTCAACTGCAACACTCAAAATCAATTTAACAGCAACATAACCTACTATGAATTGTCAAGGTGACTTAGCAATTAACTTCTCTTCCAAGCAACTCCTGGCTAGCAAACCTGCCAAAGAATTAAGTAAAAACCAATGAACAAAGAGGAATCACATGGCTTACAAGCAAATGGACTATGTAAGCTGATGTTTAGTCCAGGAAACAACCGCCTAACAAGCTTTTGAGAGGGCACCTATCCAACATAGACAATGTTTCACACTGAAGTTGATGATGTTCCTCAGGCAATGAGAAATGCACAAGCAGTCTAGCTAACAATCTAGGAGAAGAAATGGTCCTCTCTGTCCCAAGTACATCAATTAGACTCACCATATCCACATCAATATCATTTGTTCCATGCAAATATAAGGATAAATAAAAAAACCAAACTCCTGAAGAACTAAGGAAGAGTAGCTTACACTGGCAAGAATTTTCAAGTGAAGATAGGGAACGATCACAGGGAAATAATTCAGCTCGCATGAACAAAATAATCATTAAAACACCTATTAGCATACATGTCTAGGAAAGAACATAAAAAAGAAACTTGTAGGGTTCAGCACCACGTATGAGAGAACTGGGGAGTGAACAAGAAAACAAATCTGCAATCTATTCTAAGACAGCATTTCCCTGGCATCAGTAAAGCTACTGGATAGTGATTCAACTGAAACATAAAGTGCCTCTTAAATTTTTTACTAGAGAGCAGGACACTTCCCAGTAACACATAGGCACATTCTCCAAATAGGGACAAAAATGAGCTGGTATGATTCCTCTTTCTGTGTCCTGATTTTGAAAGGAATTTAAATATTATGAACTCCTACAAATAACTATTTTGTTTATCTCATTCAGCAATGTTTCAATGTTAGCTTTTATATTAAGCAAAGATTTTTATACAAATTTTGTTTTCTGAAGCCAGACTTGCAGTTTACCCTTAGGGAACAAGATGGTATTCTTCCTTTCACAATTCTAACATCTCTTCCACCATCGGTGTAGCCCTAATGTGAACATACACTTTTCCTATAGACAGTGACAAATGCAACTCTTTAAAATTCAATTGTATCTCTCAGTCCCGGTATCAACACATTTAAATGTTGATTAAACTCATGAAAGTCCAACAGAAAATGCACTATGATATTTGCAAAAGCATTTACACGCATTTTTTTCCTATGAGGGAAAAAAGCCTTCAGTTTTGCCATCTAATAGCATGGCAATCAGCTGATAGTCCAAACTTAAGGAAATGGTTGGGAACACCATAGTCCAAAATGAAATATTGAAATCCAAAAACAGTTCCATGAAAATGATTTCAAAGTCAGAAGCGGCAACAGAATCGCATGTCAACAGTGCCTCTCATCTACAACCCCCGAAGTAATGCCTCCTATTTTATTATGTTGGCCAACAATGTCAGAGGTGGATATTGGTAGTATGGTAGCCAAGGCTGAACTTCATTGCCAATAACCTGTTACATGTTGTTGCTGTGTGACAGATAGCAGCAGAGGGCCAGTCTGACAAAATGGAGTATAACATGGAAGTGCAGATGAAACAAAACTGTATCACTAAATTCCACCATGTGGAAAAAAAATAAATTAAAAAAAAAAACAAAAAACAAAAAACAAAAAAACCATCACCCACTGACATACATCAACGCTTGCTGAACATTTATGGAGACCAGACAGTGCATGGGTGATGCATTTCAGCAGAGGTGTCAGAGACTGCAGGTCACCTCCACTGATGAAAATTTTTATGAGCATGGCATGAAGGCTCTTGTTCATTACCAGCAAAAATGCATTGCTAGTGGTAGTTTTCAGATAACTGAAAAATAGTGTTTTGTAGCTAAGTATTTGATATATCAAATAACATTATCTTTGTATCCATTGTAGTGTCCATGAAACAAATAGGAGGCATTACTTTCACAACAACGTATCTATATGTCATTTCATAATTGTGTATATACTTCAGAGTGGACCTATTTGTACAAATTTAAACCAGGTTCTGAGTACATGTATTTGAATGCCTGCAGAGCACTCCCAGATTCATGCAGGTACAATTTCACTGAATTGGAAAAAACAAGAATCATTTCAGTTGGAAGGGACTTTTAAAAGCCATCTAGTTCAACACTCCTGCAATGAACAGGAACACCTACAGCTAGATCAGGAGCTCAGAGTCCCATCCAGCCTGACTTTGAATGCCCCCAGGAACTGGGCTTCCACCACTTCTCTTGGCAACTTGTTCCATTGCTTCCCTACCCTTTTTGTAAAAAAACCTTTTCCTTCTATCCAATCTGAATCTCTCCTCTTTTAGCTTGAAACCATTTCCCCTTGTCCACAAACGCTCTGCTCATTGAAGAAAATCTATGTCCAACAAAAATGCATTCAACAACAATTTTTGAAGGCACAGAGACCTTCCTAAAAGGCCCCTTTACTCAGGCATGTTAGTAAAGCATGTGGCTGCTTTATTTTAGAACCTTCCAACTCCATAAATGGAATTTAAGTATAATCAGAAGAGAGCAATAAAACACACTGACCTGAATTTGCTGCTGCAGTAGATTGATTTTGTGCTGCTGTTGCAGAAGTTGCTGCTGTTGTCTTGCAATCTATTAGAAATAAAATTTTCATTAAATTAAAACAGCAATATTGAAATTTCAATATTATTGAGTGAAATTTTTTTCTGATATTTTTTACTTCGTTTTTATCAAGGATCAGTATTTTTTTCCTTAAATGAAATACATTATGGAGATATCTGTGCATGTGGTATAAACATTTTTAACTTAAAAGCAACGTGGAAGTGTAGCTATCCTGCAAGAAATATGTATTTTAAGCACTTAGACCTCAAATCAGGAAAGCATAAAAACACAGGTTTAGCTGCGTGCATGTGAATAATCTCATCGCTATTCAACAAAGCGTTTAAGCCTGTGGTGAACTTTGTCTATGATGCATTACCTTTAACTACAATGGGAATGAAACACATGCTTAAAATTAAGTGCTTTGCTGAATGGGAATGGGATTACTCAGGTGCTTAAGGTTAAACACACATTTTCCTGCTTTGCTGAACTGAAGCCGTAGCTAGTATTTATAGATGTTTCACTATTCAGCACAAGATCCTAGGGCAAGCTTCTCTTAACTTCATTCACAGTGAGCAGCACATTGCTTCCCTTACGAATCTCAAAGTCCTCCTTGAGACTACTCAAAGAAGTAGGGTCTTACACAGTATAAAAGAAGCATTTGGTGCTCAGTAGGTCATCCTCAACACAACACTGTGAAATAAGTACATATTCCCAGTCTCAGTAGATTCAGTGAATGATCTTGAGAGTAAAGGTTCAATATATATCTAAGAGGAGAGAAGCAAGTATGGGGGAGAACAAAGACTCATGAGAGATGCTGCCCTGCCCTGACTGTTCCTACACACCCTCCAAAATCAGCACGCAAAGGCAGAAGGGGAAGGGAATCTTTC
>NW_024884586.1:4637432-4734932 GCF_019232065.1 Centrocercus urophasianus
AGAGCTGAAGAACCCCATAAAACAGCACAAATTTGGTGGCACTATGAGTTTGATCACTCAAGTTCACTGTTTCCATTTTGGCAAAACCTCAAGCACACTCTGTTGTAAACAGAGAAAGCTAAACAAAATATTTTTATTATTAAAAAAAAAAAAAGTGAATGAAAGGTAGCAAGATTGATTTGGAAATAAACAATCTGTAGTCTTAGTGCAAAGTAGTTGCACGTAGTGCAAACCATTCAGAATAACTCATAAGGAACCTGCAGGTACATATTAGAGGCTCATAAGTGCTCACAGAGATCAAGTCTGTCATTTCCTTCATCTCTCACTTTTTCACCTGGAAATAGCTCTGTCATTTTTTCCACTGCTACAGTTGAAACGCACTTTTGTATGGGGGACCAACAAAAAATCCATACATTCTAAGTCTGGCACATGGCCTCAAAGAAACAACCTGAGTTCTCTGATTCTGGGACTGGATCAAAGCAAAGTGCACCATAAAAGGAATCAAGCAACTATCAAAGCCCAGAACAACGATGCCTGCAACAGGGATCAAATTCCCTTTGGAGTTTGTTCGGTGGTCAAATATTTCTGGACCAATCTCCCAGTAAATCCAATAAAATTACGGTGAATACAGACTGAAAAATCAGGCCCTGGTCTGTTAGTTAAAAAGGCAGCTCAAACAGAGGTTGCCTGAGTGCCCAGAGGCAGATCTTAGCACCTCAGATCATCTGTTATCAGTGGTCTGCAGTGGCGTCTGCACTTGGAAAAGCAGGCCTGTGCTACAAATACTTATGTATATTTAACAAACCTATGCGAGTGCTTGTGTTACTATTTTAATTAGTAAGACATCAATTGTGCTATTACACATTTGGACTATGTTGCTCATCACTAAAGATGAGTTCTGCCGGGTTTCCGCTCACAGTGTAGCACATTCCTGGCTAAAATGTCAGTGAAGGTATTTGAAGAATTATTATTATGATACTGAGTTCCAGAAAGGAATTTCTTGTAGTTTCATATTGAAATCAGACACTGAATGGAGTTGCATCATCGGTCATTCTTTCTGACATATCTTTTTCCACAGATTCACAGTGCTCTATGTCAAGGCTTGTTTGGAGCTGCTGGTGACCCAACTGCTACTTCACGTTGTAAGCTATAGGCAAGGCAACAGTGAGACCTTTGTTTACATACGCAAAGGCACTGACTTGCTACAGTTCTTGATTGCCTGTGAACAGATTTTGTAGTTGTATGTACAATATAATACCATTTGAATAGGCGTTTCCTGAAAAAATGCAGAAAAATACCATGAAGCATCTCATCTCAATGGTTCCTTTTAGAACAGCACTGCAATGGAAAATGTATCCAGTATCCCACAATGCAATTTACCATAGCAGAATCTTGATATATAGACTTGACACAGTAAAGTAGGGTACACAAGCACCATGTGGCTCAAATTCTGAATTTTATTTGCCTATCGGTTGAGCTACATGCTTGCTTCATTGAGCATGACAACCTAGTTTTAAGTGTCATTTAATTTTCATTTTGAAATATAATTACAAAGTGTTCACTGTAAGATATCACTCGTCTGCAAATGTGTCAAGATTAATTTGTGCTAGCTTATTCACAAGTGTCAATAGTTAATTACTGTGTCATCTCTGGATGGCTAAATGACATTCTAACTTCTGATTTTTTACAGTGTTCCTTTATGTTATTTTCCATTAGGGGATGAGTCCATATTCCTACATGTGGGCAAATACTCAAGCACATAAAATACGAGACGTCACAACTCATTAAAATCAACAGAGCATGTATTGCTGCATATATCCTATAAAATACTTTTAACTGAAAAGATGATTCTAGTAATAATGTCAGATTCCTAAAAATCACACATTCATTTGGATCTGTCTGATCTAATGCCTGGGGGACTACTGTATGGGACCACTGTTGTTCCACTTGTGAGAAAAGGAGAGATCTTTGGCCAATGGATTTCTTTAAATAAATAAATAAATAACAAACCAACAAAAAACCAGCATGCAAACAAACAAACCAAATGTTGCTTATAAAGTGTATCTCATGAAGTTTTGGCATTACATTTTTCCGTCCAATTCTTTTCTTGTCAAAAAGAGAAACAGTCAAATAATACCTACAGTGTGGCTCATTGGTGACTCCTAAATCACTTCTCAGTACAGAAATAAGAACTGTGAAATCTATCAAATTCAATTTGTTCTAAGAATGAAATCATTTGAATTTCCACACCCTCCTTTCTCTTAGGATTCTGCAATATTTTTTCTCTTCATGGAAAAAAAAAACAATTTCTGAAGATATATAAGGTCTTTTAACAACGACAGCAACAACAAAAAAAAAAAAAAAGAAAAAGGAAAGACAGAGCAGAACAATATAGCAGTATTTATGTTTAGCATTCTACATGAACCATTTTCACATTTTCACAGGTTTTCACAGGTTTCTTTTTTGGATCCTCACCTGTTCTTGCTGTTGGCGAGCAAGATCCATTTGCTGTCGTTGTTTTTCAATTTGTGAGGCTGCCAGCTTTTTCTGTTCATCATGGGCAGCCAGGAGCTGCTCCCGTAAGCTGATCAGCTGGGTGATCATGGTTGAGAGCTGTCGCTCTTTTTCTGCCAGGCTTTCTGGTGTACCTAAATGTGCAGAAAAAACGTACTGTAAATATGAGATAGACGAGAGTTACCAAGTAATATTCACAAAAGAACTGGCGGAATCACCAACGTGCTTATTTCAAGTGGCAGCTTGAATATATATTTTACTAAAAAATCCCCAAAGAATGTAGCACATAGCTTTGCTATGCCCTTAGAAGTGGAGGACATAACAAAAACAGAAGCAAAAAGATAGAGTATTAATTTTTTTATTTTTTTTTTTCTGGCAGGAGAAATTAATGATGCAACATGTACAAATCCCTATCTCTTTCCATCTAAATCTGCCCAGTGTGATAAATACATTCAGAGTTTATTAGATATAATTTTCCTTCACTTTATATATTTTGTTAGGTTGTTTTTTTCCCTAACTATGCAAGAATGCAAAAGAAAATTTTAAAGGCTGCTGTTCCATCGAAGAAGCAGTTTAATAGTTTATTGATCATTTCTCTGAAATGCCCATATATCTGGCGGGTCATTTGGGTAAATGTAAGCTTTAGTTATGGAATATGTATTTAAAATGAGCTCTACTTGTCCCTAAGAGAAATGGCTAACCTGAGAAAACGGCTTAAAAATTTTCATTTAACTTTCAAAGTTTACTCTATGGAGAGCGCTTAATTAATACGAAACTACGGTACATTTATTCTTTGCGCTAATGATGCTTAATGGTCTGTTTATGGGTAAATTGCATGGGTCTCCTAAGTAAAGAGTACAGGGTCCTTTTGCAAATCAATGCAAAAATATCCCATCTTACATATGAACATGTTACTCTGTCACAAACAGCAATGTCAGCTCCCATATTTGAGCTGTACACTGCATTACCCTGTGCGAGCTTCTCAGACTCCCAGCACTATAAGAAGCTGAGGCAGCAGTTTGGGAATATGGGAAGAGCATATGAAGGAGGTTCACGGTTGGAAAGGACATAAATGAACCAATTGTAAGTTGTACAGGAGAATTGAAAGTTAGAGAAGAAGCTAAGCAAATTGAGAAGTAGTCAAGCCTGTTATCTGCCACAATGATAGGAGAAGCAGCATAAGAGAGAGGGTATTAGCATCCTTCCTTTCCTCCATTCACAATTGTGACAAGGAATTTACAGGGCTTTCTGAAGAGGAAGAAAATGTGTGAGGAACAGGACCTGGGAGGAAATGGAGAAACTGTCACCAAAATTATGACTCCACCTTCTTCCCAGGAGTAAGATGGGTATCTTCTAGGGAAGAGAAGAAAGAGGTTGACAGGTTTCATAAGGAGAGGGAAAACAAGACAGACTCTTGCTAAGCAGGTCACAAACCCAAGATGCTCTACCATTTACTGGTCTTAGACAGGCTTTCCTTTGCACAAGTGTCACACAAATAGCATCTGTCTACACTTGCCTTCTATCAAAAGATGGCCAAACTCATTCACTGTAAACAATCAAAGTCACAGATACAAAAAGTACTTGTTTTTCTGTACAGTTGTTAATTGCATTTTAGTACATAAAGTACTGAAAATATTCAATGTCTTAGACACTATTAACTATCCTAGTTTTAAGTCTGCTACATATTAATGTTTCAGCATTCCATAATGCTAAATCTTATCTCAATATGCATGTGACAAAGGTTTCTGATAGGGAAACACAAGTAACTTCTCATGTTGCAGTGAAAGTTTTAGAAATGGTTAGCACTTTTTTTTAGTCCTTGAAATACAATGGCTGCATGAAGTTAAAACTGCAGGACACTCAAATATTCAAGCTTACTGCAAATCCTTAGGATGACACACACAACTGAAACAAGAAAAGATTATTTCTGCAAAAAGCTGTTTCAGAGCAAACTTTAAAAAGATTTTAAAAGTAAGTCTAGGCAGGTACCTGGCTGGGAAAATCACAGAATCACAGAATTGTAGGGGTTGGAAGGGACCTCCAGAGATCATGGAGTCCAACCCCCCTGCCAAAGCAGGTTCCCTACACCAGGTCGCACAGGTAGGCATCCAGGCAGGTCTTGAACATCTCCAGAGAAGGAGACTCCACCACCTCCCTGGGCAGCCCGTTCCAGTGCTCCGTCACCTCACTGTAAAGAAGTTCTTGTGCACATCTGTGTGGAACTTTCTATGCTCCAGTTTCCGGCCGTTTCCCCTCGTCCTGTCTCCATTCACCACTGAAAAGAGTCCGGCCTCACCATTCTGCCCCCCACACCTTAGATATTTATAGACCTGGATCAGGTCCCCTCTCAGCCTTCTTTCCTCAAGGCTGTACAGACCCAGTTCACTCAGCCTTTCTTCATAGGAGAGATACTCCATGCCCTTCACCATCTTTGTGGCCCTCTGCTGGACTCTTTCCAAGAGATCCCTGTCTTTTTTGTACTGGGGAGCCCAGAACTGGATGCAGTACTCCAGATGACGCCTCACCAGGGCAGAGTAGAGGGGGAGGATCACCTCCCTCGACCTGCTGGCCACGCTCTTTGCAATGCACCCCAGGATGCCATTGGCCCTCTTGGCCACAAGGGCACACTGCTGGCTCATGGCCAACCTGTCGTCCACCAGGACACCCAGGTCCCTCTCCACAGAGCTCCCTTCCAGCAGGTCATCCCCCAACCTGTACTGGTGCATGCAATTATTTCTCTCCAGTGCAAGACTCTACACTTGCTTTTGTTAAACCTCATCCGGTTTTTTTTTGCCCAGCTCTCCAGCCTGTCCAGGTCTTGCTGAATGGCAGCACGGCCTTCAGGTATGTCAGCCAATCCTCCCAACTTCGTATCAGCAAACTTGCTGAGGGTGGCCACTATCCCCTCATCAAGGTCATTGATGAAGATGTTGAACAAGACCGGACCCAGCACAGACCCCTGAGAAACACCGCTAGTTACAGGCCTCCAACCGGACTCTGCACCGCCAACAATGATCCTCTGTGCTCTGCCAGTCAGCCAGTTCTGGAAAAATATCTGTATAGAATGTATTGCCTTGCCAGGATCCATTAGCCTGTACTGAGCTCCATGCTGTTGACATCATTTTGATTGTCTAGGACTTCTGCACTGACTAGCATTAACCACCTTACACTCTAACTTGATTTAGTCTTGAATATTTTGCAACACGAATGAAAGGTTAGTTAGGTGCTTTGGAATACGTTCTAGTACACTGACATTTATTTTTATAGATAAAGGACTGTTCTGCCAAAGAAACCCTACTTGTCCATTATGGCAGGAAGAGATCAATCAGTCCGCCTATTTTAAAAAGCCAATAGGAAGTAACCTGCTGCCTCAAATGATACTTATTCCCATTCACTGCCACCTGGGAAACCACAGCTCGAGACTTTCACATCTGTCAAGCAGCGCTGGCATTGTAATGCAGACCTCTGATTTTTACAGTCATAAAATACTTTACACACCCAAAGCAGATATGCATCTCCTGCTCTGTTTCTATCTTATCCTGTATGCTTTGTATACTCTCTGTTTGCTTCATAACATCAGCAGAAAGGTACCACAAAGAGAGCCTGTTAAGGCTATGATATTTTATTGTTTTGTTATGATTAGTCAGAACTGTTTGATATAGTTGCAGCACATTTATAAGGTCATTTCATTATTATTATTATTTTAATTTTATACAATAGAGAACATAAGTAACTGTTCCTATTCAGAAACTCATAGTAATTGTTTTTCTTTCTTTTTTTTTCCCCCCTCAGAGAAACACATCTAAAATGAATAACCCCCTTTAAAACACTCTACTCTTTAATTTGCACTGTGCTATGTGATCCAACAACAGGGTAGGACTGATGACCGCAGAAAGTACACTGTGCTTCTGGAAAATAAGGAGACCTCCATGAAGCTGCACAACACCTAACCGAACACGGCTCAGGACAGGAAAAAGCACAAGATGCAGCATGTTGTTGTATGACGAGAGTAGGGGGAGGTATAATTTAATTTTAGAGTGGAAAATCCCAACCATTATTTTACAGTTTAAATACCAATAAAAAACAACTTGCTCAGAATGCAGACCAGATTGAGCTGATCTGGCTGGGCCAAGAGAGGTCATCAGTAGCTGTGTGCCATCATCATCTGTTTTGCATCCACTTACTGCAGTAAGCAATGAGATTCCTAAACTCATTACCAGTAAATAAACTTCTTCTGCTGACTAAAAAATACCTATAAATAAAATAAAGTATAGCTCTCTGTAAAATGTATTTGCCATAAAAACAGATAAAACAAAAAGCTTAGTAAAAAATATACAGTAAATATGCCAGCATCCACAAAATATTATATATCACAGCTCTCTCTTTTCTAATCCTATTCTCCTGCTCCAAAGACAGCAGTACTTTTTTTTTTTTTTTTTTTTCATGGGGTCTTCCTTATCCCCCAAACACATCTGTCTTGAGTTTCTCTCAGATTTGTCAGGTGGATCAGTGCTCCCCAGGGCCTGCTCCATCTGAAGTATTTTAATTTGACTAAACACCTGATTTATTTTATCTCTCCGATGAGAAAGGCAGTTTGTCTTAATAGAGCCTGTCAGCCTACAGTCCCATTCACAGCAATTTACAGGCAGCCAGGGATGCTGGAAAAGAAGAGTGCTGTGATTCTGTATTTTATCCTCCTCCAGAAAGCACCTAAAAGCAGCTATTCACTGCTACTGCATGTGGCATTTTAGAACTGAATTAGCTTTTTATTCAAGTAACTACACTAGTTGTGAATAGCTTATCTGTAAAATTGCTACATTCACTACTGATTTTATTAACCTTTGGCTCTATCGCAAAATGGTCTTCAGTTAGGAAAGACCTTTAAATTTGACACATTTTTCTTAGGGGCCTTTATTTCAGTGACTTCAGATAAACTGAATTTGATCCATTGACTCCCCTCACCAGCACTATTTAAAAATTTGTGTTGTTGAGAAGTCAATAGTGTTCAAAGACTTTTTGTAAAACTGCAAATATAACAATTACTTTCACCACAAGTTCTGAGGAAAAAAAATGGTCTTTTATTTGTGATAGTTCTTTGGATGTATATTCTTGACTTCATGCTTATTGTCACAAGCTCCAAAAATAATGCAATTTTAATTTTTCAGTAGGTTATTATTGTTTTTGCGTAGACTGGAGCACAAATTGAGATAAAATGGTCAGACTGAACAGGACTAAAGCATCAAAGAGAACTTTTGAGAAATTCTGGTCATAGGTCAATCTAACCAGGACTGAGAAAATAAGAAGTAGCTATAAATCTACTGAAAAAGAAAGAAGAGTTCAACTTGTGATCTAAAATTACATTTAGAAAGAATTCTGTCTGTGGCAAAGACCTGCCTTGTAAAATTGATCACAGCACCACATTATTTCTGGTTCGCAAAGAAGATCACACGTCTTACAATAAAATGCATTTAATAAAAATCAGAAGCACCATTTTGCATTTTAACTACCTAGATTCTTTTAAAGTGTTTCAAAGAATATTTAAATCTAGTATGCTGTAACTACAGGGGAGAATATAACTGTAGTTCCTAAATTAATCCCTGATTTACCACCTTACCACATTCCCATTACCTATTACTGCATATTTGGACTATATTGAGATATACTGATGTATCTGCATGTTAACAAACACAGGAGGCTTTTCAGAGTTGGATTTGGAACTGTCCTTGTGGCAAGTTGTCACGAGATATAAGCGAAGCATTAACTGTTGGCAAAGGAAAAATAAAAAGCAGGAATAACAGAAAATAGACTTCTAAACTAATCTCTTTGACACCGAGCAAAAGAAAACAACATATAACTTCATATTCTATCCTGAGAATAAAGGACAAAGTAATGTAGTCATAACTAAGCCAAGAATTTATAGGCTTGATCCAAAGCTTGCTGAAGTCAAATTTTTAGCTGTGATACTAAATTACTGTGGGTTCCTCAATGTGCTTCCTTAGTGCTCCAACATGTACCCAAATAAAAGATTACCAGGCAGAGGTGCGCATGTCAGGCTAGCTGATGTTTCTGAAGCACTTTGGGATCTTTGCACAGGATCTCTGCACAGCTGCAAAGTATTATCATTTCTCTCAAATTCCATGATGAGTATAAAGCATTAAAAATATCATCCTTGTTTATGTACTGCATCTAAACGAACTTTCATCCTGTATACCTACAGGAAATACAAATTAATGAATCACAAATGATTATTTTTGTTATGTTTTCAGAATGAACACACAGCGTGATTTATACGAAACCAAAAGACAGCAAACCAGGAAAGAACTATGGTCTGTGCCAGAAACTAAGAAAGGCTTTAAATCACATAACTGCAGACCCGAAGTACTAGCAACCAGAGTAATTCAACCAACAATCAAAAGTGATTTTGAATCAAGCTAAGAAATTTCAGCATTAAAAAAAAAAAAAAGTCCCTATGAATCAATTACTCTGGGGGTTTTTTTTGTTGGTTTTTTTTGTTGGGTTTTTTTTTTGGTTTGGTTTGGTTTTTTGGTTTTTTTTTAATGGACATTGTTTGAGAAGAAAGCGAAGCCCAATGCTAGACTTAAAAGAAAGTGTGTTTGATCTTAGCTGCCCAGAGATAACCTGGTTAAAGCATTCTGTCTAACACGGCAGTCTGCAGCGCACATCAGATAGGCTGTGATGTCGTTACTTCACAGGCTCTGTCCAGCGTTTAGCATTTACCCTTTTTTTGATTGGGTCACTGTTTAAATGCCACAAAATAGGGCAGCAAAAGTCAACAAAAATAAACAGGGAAAACAGAAGAAAGTAACAATGTAATGGAAGGGCTTTGGAGATAAAAGTCACTTTGTGAGGGCTGCCTCACTAAGGAACCCCCTTCCATTGCAATAGCATCTAATTTGAGTTCTAACTCCAACAGCAGTTTAAAAAGCTTTCCACTCTAAATGGCCCCAAGTGCATCATAAAGATAAAGCATTTCAGTGGAAAACAGCCACAAAGACCTCTATTATCTTATCAGTCTTTGGTTACAACAGCTGAACCAATATGACTAATTTCTGAATGACTTTTTTTCCCCCTTCTTTTTATAACACAAGAATACTGGAATTTCTTTATTTCATTATCAGTTAGCAATTGTTGATGTTCCCATATGCTACTGTCCAGTCCTCAGTCAATAAAAAGTTCTATAAATGCTTCCATTGTGCTTTGTAGCATCCCAGCGCAGAAGGCAGTGTGGCAAACATGTCCAGCATGCAAATCACACTGGATAGCTTCTCTTGCAGAGGTGTGAGATTCCCCCTGCCCATATGTTGCAAAATGATTCTGTAACTTAAACTTTTAGCAAGGAAAAATTAACACCCTATGCCCACACACAATAATGCAAATTAACATTAGGAACCGCTGAAGATGTTCTATAGAGTAAAATCTGTTTGTCATTCAGAGAAATAAAAAATGTCTTCAGTTAGCACAAAGCATCTTATTGTTACGACATGGATGAAAATGCTTAACTGTTGATTCTGTAGTATTCATCCTAGTTTCGAATCCATGAAAGTTCATATGTTTAAGCCATTCCCTAGAAGCAAGTGGTCTGAAACTATTGGAAACTAAGTATGATTTGCAGAACATGAGAGTTTAAATACTACTAAAATCTAGCACAGGGTAGACATTTTCTTAGGCAAGCTATAAATTGCAGGGAGCAAAGTGGAGGTGAATTGCCTCAGCCAGGCAGGGACAGACCTTCATTTCCCATGTGAGAGTGCCCACCCAGAAGAGCAGGAGGGGCCCGGGGCAGTGACAGCAGGGCTGCTCGATGTCTGTCACAAAGGCCAGCTGCAGCGCTGTGCACACCGTGCTGCAGGCCTGTCTGCAGCCATCAGTGGGCTTCTGCACCCACTTCTGCTTAGTCTGGCTTGCACTGAGGCTCTCGTCCACCCACCAGCCATCTGCCCAGCCAGGGACACCGCAAATGTGCGGAAGACCAACGCTCATCCGTATCTCTCCCTGACACTGAGATGGGATACAAGCAAGAAGCAAACTTGAGTCCCTGGGTACAAGTGCCCTTTATCGTTGCACCTCCAAGTGTTCGTACTCTACTGTAGCTGATTCAACCACGTGAAGAATCTCACTCACTTGTTTTTCCATTCTCAAAAGAATCTGAAGGGTTTATCCCTTCTTCAGACTTTACAAATAACAGAGCTGTTTATTCTTCTTTAAGAACAAATAACTCACAGGAATGTACACTGCAATCCAGTTGACTATTTCCCCTAAAGATTTGCTATTGTCCGAAGGCAACTGAGGCAGGCTTATCTGCTTCAGCATTTCTCAGCAAAGGCTCATACCTTAGCTTTAGCAGGGTCTTCTCCTGAGAAAATTTCACTTTCTAAGCCATTAACTTTTTTTTTTTTTTAATCTCAACTGTTTTCTGCACTTCTTTTTTTTTTTTTTTTTTCTGTTATCATCTTATAGCAATTCTTAAGTGTTTCCAGAGGAATACCTTATACTCACAGGTTCTCTTGCTGGACTCTTTTTCACAGTAGCTCCAATCAAACTAAAGTAGGACATTCAAGAAAAAACACAGCAGTGACCAGATCAACATAGACTAGTCATAAGTAATTACCAAACAGCTCCAAAATTGACGATGTAATTTCTGCTTAGGAATAGGACTGGATCGAGTAGTTTCTGGTTAGTCCATGGAGCAGCACAATGGTACCTTGTGCCATTTTTAGCAATGTGCTAAATACACAGTTGAGTCCTAAAATTTAATCCACTTCAGGAATGTACAAAAGAATGTGATGTTAGCCAGAGCTTTAGCCTCCCCCTCCTCCAAAACAGCTCCCACGAAAGAAAGAGAATTCCAATAAATCGATTGCACTTCTCACTCTCTCTTTCATACATATGAAAAGAACTGTATCTGATATAAGCATTGGAGGGCTTTAACTATATTTAGAGATACTGTTATTATTCCATATATAGTATTCTATTTTAAAATTGTTTTCTCAAATAAGAAAAAAAAAACCTTTTTTTCTTTTCAGTTTCCAGGGGTGATTTTCAAATTCCACAACTTGTCACCTCATATTCTAAATAATATTAATAGTACATATTAACTGTTAATTCATGCATGTGCATGAATACAATTTTTTGAATCAATTATTCCTAGGGTTTTTCAGCAGCAAGTAGAGATTCGGTTATGAGAATGTTTTAGTGCTTTGAATGGTTTTAGAAATGCTTCCTATATACTCAAAAAGATCTGTTAAGACTATATGGAGAGAAAAATGTGATAATACTGGATATAAACAGGGAAATACATATTAGAAATACATATTAGCATTCCAACTAAAAACTCGCAGTCAACCTGTTCTTGCTGAAATAGAATATAACGATGCAGCAGAGGCCACAGGCTGTGAGTAATCTGTACAGCAATACAAACACTATAAGATGATGTAAAGGGAAAAGAAAAATGAGTAGTTTTATTTCATTAACCAAGGAGATTGTAGCCCAGGGCACAACACACCAAAATAAAATGAACATGCTGGTGTTATAGTGCAAAATTTGTATTATTATTATTATTGACTCTAATCTCAATTCCAATGCTTTTTAAAAGAAAAAGATTACAAACAAGAGAGAAAGAAAGATGGTCTATTTGTTTAAGTTACTCAGCTAGAATGTGAGACTTGAAAAATTTCCTGACCATCACTTTCAGTTTTTCCCATTTAATTATCATTGACAGAACTTCCTTAGATTGAGAAGGGAGTTTATTCTGAGAATAGGAACAGTAAGTATTTCAGATTGTATTTTTGGGCCGTATAGCAGAAAGAAATGGATATTAAGAAAAGATATATAAAAACCAAAAGAAAAAAGAGGTATTCAAAGTGAAAAAATATATACATATACAGAAAATTCAGTTATGTAATTGTATAACATTTCCTCTTCTGTAGAAAAACTACATCAGCGAGCATAGTGACAGTATGCTGCACCCTATATTAGACAAGCTATAAAATGCAGGCAGTAGAGTGAAATGAATTCTCTCAGCCAGCTGGGACAATGACTTTAAACTAAGAGGGTGCAGTATGTGTAGATTCAACATAAGAAGAAAATTCTTTACCCGGAGAGTGGTGAAGCACTGGAACAGGATGCCCAGAAATTTATGGATGCCCCATCTCTGGAAGTGTTCAAGGCCAGGTCGGATGGGGCCCGGGGCAACCTGGGCTAGTAGAAGGTGTCCCTGCCCATGGTGTGGGGGTTGGAACTCGTTAGTCTTTAAGGTTCCTTTCCACCCAAGCCATTCTATGATTCTATGCCAGAAATGGTGTTAGTAAACATAGCAGAAAGACTGAAACATAATTCACTGTAGGAATCAACTTTTAGGATCAGAATTTTGTCTGTGCAAACATCCCCAAATGGGTCATATTTATCAGTGTTTTGTTTTCCTTTGTTATTTTTAATTCTTTTTTTTTTATTTTAGTGAAGTTACTATTTTAAGTGAAAATGGTACAAGATTAGTTCACTGCTTGCTTTCAGAGAATACATATGAAGCACAAAAAGCAATAGCAGACCAATGTTATATTTTCCTCAAGATGATATGAGAGTCATAGAAAAGGTCTGAAACTTAAATCCTGCAACTTCCTCTTTGTAAGGTCTGTACAACTAACACCAAAGCCAGTAGTCCTATAATTCCCTAGGGCATCACAGATCAAAACAGGGGCAGTACCATAAGGAAATGGAAAGGGAGATATCCAATTTTTCCAATCTTACGGAGACTAGATATAAATATATAAATATCCCATCATTGAAAATTATGGAAAAATATTTTTTTAACATTCTATTTCTTCGTTTCTCTATAGCTTACTACATTATCTATGGAGAAAGGTTAGTAAGGAATTATCTAAATATACGTCTGTTCTAAGCACCTTTGTGTCTGAGAATGCTTTGTGCTGACAGCATCACGTGAAGATGACATAGCAAACTGTGCATAGTATTAGAAATTTGAAATATACTTTCTTACAAAATTCTTAACTCCCTCTTTTTTTTCCTGCTCTTCTGATACAAAGTTTACTGAACAGAGTTGTACTGTACTGTTTAAGTTCTGGTTGAATATTGCAGCTGTGTCTTGAGGAGAGATGGGTGGTCTGACATGTGAATGCTAAGCTGTTTGTAGCATTCATACAAAAATTTCTGTAAAAGGTGAAAGAAAAATATTTTTTGTACCTTTCTATTTAAGATGAGAAGATGTGATAGTTTGCTTATATATAATCAAAGATAGAGTCTCTTTTGGAATTACAATGTTTAGAGTCACGAGTCACAACTGATGACAGTCTGGAATAAGTAGGATCTTATCAACCAACATGCAAAGATTGAGTCTGCTGAAGAAAAAAAAATGTAAATGGGGAATTCAGGACTGATTTCAAAATTGCCCCATTTCATTGATTGTTCTTTCATAACAGAGCACAGCTGGATAAAAATCATTTTGTTTCCATATTCAATTTTAACTTTAACAAGTGATTTCTCAGTACCATGGTACTCTTTGAAATGAGTCTTATTTTTTTATTATGTACGCGATACAATTGCAAATCACCTATACATTTCTGTTTGTTTGTTTTTAGTATTTCTTCCTGTTGTGATGAAAGTGCAAAAAAAAAAAAAAAAAAAAAAGGCACTTGTTTGGAAGGAAGAGCTCTCCAATCAAATTTGTATCTTCAATCAGAGGGATGAACTAAATATCTGTTCTATTAATCTTATTCTGGAAAGAGAATTGTATATGTACACTCATAAAAATGACTGGAAGGAAGCTGAGCTTAGAGGAAGTTAGTTTAATATCTCATCTGATGAGTAGGGCTCATACGAATTAGATGACATTAATTTTCCTGTATAACAGGACTTACAGTTACATGTGATTTCCTTAGCTGCTATTTGTCTTTCATAGAAAAAGTTCATGATGCAAATGAAGCTTTTGCTTGTTTTCTCAGTTTTGTCACATTGTCTCAACTGCAGATTAATAATGAAGACGAAAAAGAATCATATGCTTTAATTAAATTTCCAATTTAATCAGCAAGCTATTCAAAAAAGTTCTGAATAGCACTTCTTTCAGATTTTTGTCACACTATTTGTAGAAATAAAGTGATTCTTCTCCTAAAATGGTGAGGAACATTTTGAACTGTAATGTTGGGGAATATATACTCAGAGTGATGTTAAGAAGCGAAAGTTGAAGTCCATTCAGCTTTTAGATGTACATCTGCAACTGAACATGGGCAAATGAGGTAAAGAAAACCATCTAACTACTGTATGCTCTCCTGGTGTTAACCTAATTTTATGGAGGGTGATGTGGTACCTTACATGGATCCTGAGCATCTCTGTCACAGCAAGGTCCATGAGAACAAACACAGTAATTAATTCTTTTTTTCTGTGGATGCAACAAGGAGCAAGATCCATTTCACAAATGTCACTGCACCGGCTTTGTTAAAAGGCCGATAGATTCACTTGCTTTGGAGTGAGATCTTAATACTCTAGTAATCCTGCTTCTTTTCCTATGTAGAAAATTATTACCCAAATGCATTTCTTCTATTGCTGAATGCATAATATACACAGGAGACATGTACCCCTGTGAAATGAATTTTGACTTATTCTGTTGCAGTTACTTTTTATATATCTTGTTAAATAAGTTACTTCTATGAGTTTTATAGTTAGTAGTTACACCACTCAAAAATGTCTCAATATAAATATGAGGAGTATTAGTACTGCAAGATTTATATACTTTAAATATAAATTTTAATTTTGATCTTAATTACATGTTCATCTTTCATGTCTTACAAATACAAACAAGTATATCAATGAAAAACTTATATTTGCCTCTGAAGATTTTTATTGCCTCTGGTGATAAGTAATGAAGAAGCAAAGTTTATTGCAAAACAAGGACATTAGCATACCCTGTCGATCATGGAAGCTGTAAAGAAGAAACTTCCTGCTTCATCTGAGAAGAGACAATTTAGTCAAAAGCCTTTGATATGTATGGCAAAGCAACAACTTTTTATACATTAAGAATATGCCCACAGAAGTCAGTTGAAGGATTTACATTGATTTCAGCGAGCTTTGAAACAAGTCCACTGATATATTCATTAATAACAGTATTAGGTGGTCAAAACTGGAAGCTTCAGGCTTGTAAAACTGAATATTATTTTACATTTCTTTCGTAACTAAATAGTTTTACATTGAAAGTGCTACTTATCTGCTACATACAATCTACTAATCTGTAAAACCCATTTGGCAGAGCATATTAATGCTACAAATGTGGATTATCTCGTCTTTTATAATAACCACAGACACAGTGTATGAGAAGGAAAAAAAAAGTAAGCAATGCTTGTTGGTCCCACATGATTTAATTAAAAAATAAATAAGTAAGCAAACAAATAAAATAAGCCCATTCTGGAACAAATTAGATTTCTATGAAAAACTACTTGTGCTTCTTTGAAATACGCTGCAAAATTATCAGTCCAACTTTTTAACTGCAGAAAAACTCCTAAATCACATTAACCAGAGGTGACCTAAATTTACAAATTGAAGTTCTACCTATATTCTAACAGTGTACTGGAATAATTATACACTAACCACAAGCAAGTTTAGCCAGATGTTTCTCACAAACAAGTAAAAGCACACTGGGATATTTTCTTAATTCAATTTATTTGTATACCTAGTTGATCACAAACGAAAACGTTTAACACAACCCTTCCCCGTGGAATGACCGGTAATGAAACTCTTCACAGTCTCAGAACCAGAAAGTGGTATCATTTTATTTCATTCTGCATATCGTGGAATCCTAGAATCATCAAGGTTGGAAAAGGCCTCCAAGATCACCCACCTACCAGCAATATCTCCCCCCAAGCCACGACCCTAAGTACAACATCTAAACACTTCTTGAACACCTTCGGGGACGGTGACTCAACCACCTCCCAGGGCAGCCTATTCCAGAGCCCAACCAGAAATGCAGATAATCTAACACTGGCAGAATCACTCTGAACGAAAACATAAATATTGCCTGTTCTAAGGCCTTAGTGTGATTTGCTATTCAAAGGCCTGAACTTTATGCACAATATTAGGCAAAAATCTAAAGATAATCCAGAAAAAAAAAACCCTCAGTGTTGGAAAGAAAAAAAAGCTGCATGTAGGAAACACATCAAGAGGTTTCTCAAGTCCATTACAATGTCATTTGAATTGATAGCCTTATTAATAATCCTGGGATATATTTAAGAAATCAGGATGCCCTAACTATTGCTCTCACCTTACAACAAAAATTTGTCCAAGTTGCATTTTCATGATTTTATTTCTGCGGTGACCACAATTACATTTTTGGTTTTTTTCTTCCTAGCAAGGAAAAACAAAACTAGAAGCAAGGTGGCATTTCTACTGAGACTTCTCTGAAGTGGCTTAAAAGTTAATAGCTAACCATGTTCCTTTTTAAAAAAGAGCTATGTATGTATTTCCCCTACTGCAACTCACAATGTAATGTTTGTGACACGCTTAGCAGTTACATCAGTGACCTTGATGCTAAGATACTGTCAGCTACGGTGAAGGCTGATTACAACTGCAAAATATATTTCTTTTTCGCTTAAGCAATTCCTTTAGTGGCCTTTTACTTTCTATGAATTTTAAATATACATCAAGACTTAAATCTGACTGTATCTGAAAAGTTCTCAGGTATTTTTCCAAGGTGTTCCCTGGACCTTAGGTTTCTCTGGAACAAGCAGTTTAAATGGATTTCATTCTCTTATTATTGCAGACAGATCTCTGGCTGTTTTCAAGCATACTTTAACCGTCTAACACTCATCAAATCGGACGATATCTAACTCTGTTTTTAAAAATGAGATAAACGTGCCTAAATCATATAACATCACCAGAAAAGTTTTCTGTATATTTTCATTTGAGAGAGATCTTCACCTTCTAGACACTGAAGCCATGGCTGAAAGACCAGAATTATCGAGATATCACTTCCTAGGGCCCGGTGCCACATTGGTAACTTCAAAGCATCAAAGACTGCATTCATTTTCAAATTTTAAATTTCTTCCTTGGATCTGTTCCATTACTGACTTGATATATAATAGAAAATATGATATTTTTCTGCTCTTGTACACATGAAATATTCTGTGTTTTCAGTTATACCTTGTACTCCACATACAGAAGTCCATCTGAGAAACTCAACTTGCATAAGATGAATATGACAAGTAAAAACACTACAGAAAATTCATTTGTAAGACAACGGCCACATTCACTTATTCACAATTACCTCCTACATTAAATATATATATATATTTAATAAATAAAGTACTCAGTGTTGTTTTAGGTGTTAATTCAGTTTATACATTTAAGAAAAGTGACTTTCAACCACATGACTTCTAAGCACCTGCTACAACATGGTTACTTCTGTCCAAAAAAAGCACTACTAGAAAAGCTTGTAAAAGTATGCATTACAAAATCATTATCTTGTTTATCTGCTAGCCTTCCAGTTCTCAGCACATCATTTTACTATTTTCTATCTGTCAGTCATGAACACTAAACAAGTATAAGATATCCTAAGTTCAACAGAAAAGAAACTCTTTAAGAGCTAATGATGTGCGTTACGCACATACCCATGTATACACGCACACTCCTCTCATGGGTTCTTAAGGACCATCACAGTAACTGAGTTTATAAATTTTACAGTTTCAGACTGTAGCAGCAGTCTCAGCCCTGGCTCTGGTGATTCCAGCTGATGTACAGGATCTGACTTTGATCAGTGAAGAGCAGCACTCTCCTTTCACAGATCATGCTGCAAGAGTTGGAGTGGGCCTATGCTGAGGGAGACTTTTTCTCCTTTGGGGAAACTGTTTCATCAAAATAAGTTTAACAGTCTTCAGTTTGATTACATACATCTTCAGTTTTCCATCACTTCCAAACTTGAACTTGACATTGATTTCTATATGTTTAAAGTATTGAAGTATTTAAAGTATTTTACATAGGCATAACTGTCATAATGTATATTTCCCATAGCAGATTTAGCAGACATGTAATTACCATCCATACTTTTTTCTCCAGTGATTCCCTGATTATCACCATACAAATGGTGATACAACATACTTGTAGAGCAAGTAGGCACCCTCATCTGTAGCTGAAGTCCAAGACCCAAAATTACACCCTAGGAGGTGCAGAAAACATCAAAATAGTGAACATTGTTAAATAATTTACAAATGAATCCTGAGGTAGGAATTCTCTATTTAACAGAGACCCTACATAAGAAAATTTTCAGCTGTTGTGTGGTTTGCAGAATCTTAACAGTGTGTAAGTAAATAGATCCTGCCACTGCAGTACAGAAATGAAGGGAAAAAGAAGTTCTTTCAGTTTCAAGTTAAAAGGAACTCTATGGCTGTTAATGAATCTGAAAAACAAACCATGTAACAGTTATGCCCATTTCATTTTCCTCATCAAAGCTTGAAATCTCTGTAAGCTGTTCCACATTTAGAGAAATTTAAGTTGCACACACCTATCTAAAATGTCTGCATACGTTACACCGCTTTCTGAAATTTTGTAACTTGAGTGCAACACCAACATTTTAACAAGAGATTTTGTTTTAGTACCTATAATAATACTGTATTCCACCTTCCAGATAAAATTGAAATTGTCTTGTAGAGTTACATCAGTGATATAACTGACTTTCAAATTACGGTGAATCCTGTATAAACAATTTACTTCTCTTAGACGTCAGAGCTGTGATCCTATTTTAATAGAACATATTAGGAGCAAATGTAAATTTACATATTTCCAAGTCAAATAAAATGTAAAAAATGTATCTTCACATATAATAGCAACATGCTCAAATATGTTGGAAATGTCAACCATTTACATTACACACTTTCTTATTACCCTTAGTTAATATAAATTACATTTAATTTCACATTTAGTAAAACATATTGCTGCCCAAAATAAGGACTATAATTTTTATCAGCAATTATTCTTATTGATGTATGAACATAATTATTTAAATTCAGTGTATATAGAGGCAGAATCCATGCACACATTCATAGTTTTTGCTCCCTTCGTGCTTCTTCCCTGATTTTTGTGGCTTGGAGCTCCTCCAGATGCTGTCTCTGACTTTGTGGTTTTTGTATTTGAGATCCTATCTCCCCGATTCATAGCATTTCTTGATTGACAAACAGATTCAGATATGAAAATAAACAAATGCGTGTGTATAATTTGTACCTGACAGTTACTGCTAAGATTTCCATTCATACTGTTTCAGATCTTAGCCATTTCTCAGATCTCCAAGTTGCTGTATTTCACTAAGCTATTCAACAACTGGTGACATGCGATCTTCACACTGCAAGCTGCACTTCAAATTCAGAGGATATTTCTTTTTTTTCCCTCCCCCTTCATAAACCAAATGATTTAAAAAACAACAGAGGGGTTTGTATTTCTAAAATGATGTGCTTCTTAATTGAATGCAGAACACTTTCAAAATAGTTTCCATTAGAAGTCCACTTTTTTCTGATTTAATGCACAGTATAATATTTTCATTGGTAGATTAAAATTGTTTGACTGGAAGTAAAACCTATTATTATATGCTTTTTTAGCAGTTTTGTCTTGTATAATGTAGGATGAATTATGTAAAATGTACCACGCAGGATACTCTACAAGCTAATACTTGCATGCTGCAAACAATCATAGTTTCACTGATAGACTGGGACTTAGCATCTTAAAATTCCTGTGGAAATCAAGAGCATTTTAAGTATGGGGTTTGATTATTTAATCAGACAACTTGCATTTTGCCCTGGCTAATTTGGAAGGCTGATAATATTTTACTCATAAAATAATTGTGCACCTGTTGTGACAGAAAACTATTCAAACAAATCTTAATAGAGAGGAGGATTCATTGCAGACATGAGTGTGTTAGCCTCTCATTTCTGCTATCTACAGGGCAACAGGTTTTAAATAGCTATTGAACAGGTCTCAGCTTAATCGTATAACCTCCAAAGAACACTTACGACTGATGTGACTAATATTAAACTTTAATTCATATTGACAACACACGGTAAATATAAGGAAACTACCAATAATTTAAAGAAAAAGGATAAGAAAAGGTATAGAATCATAGCATCACCAAGGTTGGAAAAAACCTCTAAAACCTCTAAACCTCCCTGCCCAACCATCCACCTGTCACCTGTGTTATTTTCCACTAAACCATGTCCCTCAGTACAACATCTAAACGTTTCTTGAACACCTCAAGGGACGGTGATTCCACCACCTCCCTGGACAGCCTGTTCCAGTGCCTGACCACCTTCTCAAAGAAGAAGTATTTCCTAATGTCCTACCTGAATCTCCCTGGCACAACTAGAGGCTGTTCCCCCCAATCCTATCACTGGTTACACAGAAGAGGCCAACCCCCACCCCATCACAACCTCCTTCAGACAGCTGTAGAGTGAAAAGGTCACCCCTGAGCCTCCTCTTCTCCAGACTGAACAATCCCAGCTCTCAGTCGCTCCTCATAAGACTTGAGCTCCAGACCCCTCACAGCTTCATTACCCTTATCTGGACACATACCAGAGCCCTGAAATCTTTCTGTCAGTGTGACAGATATACATACATACATCGTATATTATATTCATATATGTATGTATATAGTAGTAGGATTTGAGCATGGCAGCTAATGACCAAGAACGACTAATGGGAGCAAGGGAGTCCAGAACTCACTTTAATGTCAGCACAAGGAAGTGAAAAGAAGGAAAATGTGCCCAGTTTAACGAAATCTGCCCTCTGGCAGAAAACTGTCAGATGTCATTGGTCAGACCTGAAATGAGGTGACAGAGTTAGAAAAAACAAGACCTCTCATAACAAATGCTGATAGTTACCTTCTTCCAAAGGGTCAACTTGGCTAGGGAGTATAACTCCTCTCCTATTTCTTTCTTCTTCTACCCCTCACTGAGCTTCTGAGGCAGCGACTGTGTCAGGTTGCACTTTATTTTCTTGCTACTCTCAATTGCTTGTGAGTTTTCCAATTGTTTGTTATTTGTTACTAACGCTATGTCCCTTAAGTTTTACAGATGGCATTTCTAAGTCAACTGAGTCTACATTTTGTGAAGTTCCCAGTAAGGTTTTTTAATACCTCTCTGAAGAAAAAATATCTGGCATTCTTTGATTCTATCAAGATGCTCTCACTACCCCACAGCATCCACACATCAAGACCCTACTTCAAAATCCCTGATCAGAAAGCGAGTTTACTCAGGTGAAAAGGATTGCCACAGAGGATCTCATTAATCAGTACTAAAGGCTGGTGTCGCTCAGAAAAGGGATATTTTCTGCAGAGAAGAGCAGTGAGAGTGAGAGGTACAGAATAACTTTCACATGAGGATAAATAAACACACTTTTTAACCTGGATTAGAGACAACTGAATGGAATATAGCAGGGAAGATGAACAGGAAATAGCATTTCCCCATCCATTATAATACAAGATCTACGGGATACCTACAAGGTTCAAATATAAAGAAGGAGATACTGTCATATACAACATATTGCTAACTGCTTATCCCCACAGACTTTCCAGCTGTCAATTAAAAGGTTCAAGAGTGATCGGATATATTCGTAAATGATAATTCTATCAAGGTCCATTAAACCCAAATGTACCACCTCTGAATCAGGAAGACCATTATCATGGGATCATGGGAAAGTGGAAGAGTACATTGAGGAAATATTACTTGCCCTTTCCTTACATCCTTCTCCAGATCACTCAGTATCCATAGAGACAATATACCATATAGCACTATATGTTCATTTATATCTGACACTTAAATCAGATTTCCTTAATACAGAACTTCTATTAAAAGGTTCATAAAGTACACCTACAGGTTTCAGCAGAATCCACGCTGATCAGCAAACTTTCGTCCTTTCAATATGAGGTCGCTATGCATCTTTCTACATAAATGGTAACATTCATTCATTTGTTAGAATTTTACTTGATAGTTCTACAGCAACAAAAATCTAAAAGCCCACTTCTACATACACACTTGTTTTTTTCATACAATCTTATTTGTCTTCAGCAGAAGTTTTATCTCACTAAAAATCTCCATTAGCAACTAAGCTGGGACTTGAGTCTAAAGGAAATTTGTCCCTGACATCCTGTGTCAGAAGAGGAGGCTTTCACTTCCAAGCAGTGATAAGGTTCTTCAACATAGAGACCTTTCAACTACAGTGACAGATACTATATTCACTAAAGAAAAAGAAAACAATTACTCATATAATGAAAATCAACAATGAACATATCATCCAAAGTACAGCAGACCAAAAAAAAAGGGAAATTTGTGGAAAAAAAAGAAAACCTTCTTGTGTATTTCAGTTTATATTCTGTTCTTCTGTTTAAAAAAAAAAAAAAATTAAACAGCATTTGAAAATTAACACATTTTAGTGTCATCCATTTTCTTATCACTCTTTGTACAACTGAAGAACGCCTTCCTAATGTGTCCAGCAAATGTACTGCTGTTTCCAATTCCTTATTACTAGCATCATTATCCTTCCTATCCCTTTTTCTCACAAACAGTTGGTACTATTTCTTAGTATGATATTCAAGCCACAGTTCCACAGAACAGTGTATAAATGAGCTGTCCCTCTTCTTTCAATATAGTGCAGAATTCATACATTTAGTTCTGAATTGTTAGTCTTAGAAACATACCACAATAAGATATATATATCTTATTTTATAAATGTACAGTCAAGTATATAACGTGTATGATATATATGTGTGTAGATGAATATATCTTACACGTATATGATTGCCATAACAAATTCATTGCATGTCTGGAAATATACTGCATGTATCCTTCTTAATATTATTTATAAAATGTTTTCAACAATGCGGATAACTTGATTTATATGAAAGGTTAATTACAATGTAATTTATAGTTGTGGAGTTTTAAGAACTAGAAACGGTAACAGTCAATAATTTTTAACACTAGAAGCAGGCTTGATTGTGATAGGTGTCACTGAAATATGACTCCATGACCAAAAGACCACAGCAATAAAAATGTTTCCTTTTTTCTTTTTTTCTTTTTTTTTTTTTCTTTTGCTAAGTACAGCTTTAATCCTGCCAAGACTCACATGTACATAATTTAAATAATAACATACATACAGTGAGCAGTCTCATCCATTTCCACACAATTAAACTATGCATAAAGCTTAGGCAATTTAATTTCAGAATCTGGGAAAAAGTATTTCATAGCAAGAAAAGTCAAGATGATGTAAAACAATGTAGCTTAATCTAGACTACATGTTTGGTCTAGCTGATTATATCAGTATCATAATGTCTTAATCAAAAGAAATACGTACAGTGGGGCTCGGTAAGTTTAACTAAAATAAATAAATGTTAGATGTATGCATATATATATTTATATATATAAATTTATTACCTTCCTTAGAAAATCAGACAAAGGAGTATGCAAACACTGACTATTGAAAGTGCTTATGAAATATTCAGTCATTCAAATATCAAGGTAGCACTTAATTTAGAAGATCAGATTAGACTTGGGGGTGTAGCTTATATAATGTTACACACTTGAGAAACGGCAAAACAAATACACCTGTCTGATTTAGAGATCTAAAACTTAGAGCTAAGCCCATTGTTGGATCATGGAAATAAATATATTATGAGAAAACTTTATAGCCTGTGGTATATTTTCAATCAGGACCAATTTCTTAAGGATTTGGTTGTAGGGTCTCTGCTTTGCATTGTTTTGTTATGTTTTGTTGGATGCTGTCATTGGTTTCACTAATTGGAACCAGTTGATTCTTTTTCCTTTGTATTGATTTTTGTAAATCCTAGAGTTAACAATGATTCTAATGTATCATAACACTTTAGACTTTAATCGTACAGTGGGTCTTTTGCTTGTAGCTTTTGTTTGAGTTTTAATTAAGAAGACCTTACATCTCAAAGCCCGAGCTGAGTTTTTAATTGCCAGTATGTATATCACACTGACTTCAAAAGAAAAAAAAATATGTTTATAACAAAGAGCACAAAGGAGAGCTTTGAAATGTCTATAGCCATACAAAGTGACATAATTAAAAACCTCTGAGTGCCTCTGTGATATAAGACATATATATTTATTTATACATATTTATAAAGCAGACTGCCATATACCCTTAGAATTCACGAAAAAGAAATTTCAGCAATTATACTGAAGAATAATTTGTACAAATCCCGACTGCACTGTTAGCAAGGGCTACAGTAAACCTCAGATTTATTTTCCTCGAAACAGTCTTCATATTTGATATAGTGCACCACAAGACACCCAAAAGCTTATCTGTGAAGATAAGTTTTACAAAATAGAAACAAAAATAGCATTTAAAATGTTTTGTAAATCCTGCATGTTATAAGAAAAAAAAAATTAATTCACTGTAAAATCACGGAAACCATAGTTTGCCTGAGGATTCGCTCGCACAGAACACTCTCCCAAAACTATCGCAGAAATGGATAGTGTTAAACTGCCAGATTCAAACACTTGTGTCTCACTCTTCTCTTCCAGATACTAGTGCACACACATTAAATGCTCCTAGAAAACACCTCCCTCAATCTGCCCGGTGTTCTAATAACAGGAATGACTATCATTTTCAGGCATGTTTACAGTAGATCATACAAGGAGACTATCAAGTGAATGAAGCTGGTTTTACTCAACATTTCCTTAGGAAATGTCCATGCTGCTTCTCACCTATCCAAATATTTTGAAGTCTTTAAATGTGTATGATGTGTACATGACACATGAAATAGGAGATACAGGCTCTTTTTTAAAAAGTAACAAATGGAAAAGGAGATGGAATAAGTAATCATGTAAACCAACTTCTGCATTGGTTACATTATATAAAACTATGAAATGTCAATCACCATCCTTCCCAAAACAGAGGACACTGCACAAAGACAGTGACATTCAAGTCACAATGCCTATAAATGTAGAGTTGTAAACACCACCAATGGAAATCAGAGCACTAACCTGTTACACAGTAGCCGATGACTCAAGTCATTCTTCTGTGAGACTACTAGACCAATTCTGACCCTTTCACAAGAACATCATTGCTGAAGTTACTTAAGGATTGACCTTTCTTATTTGATCTTCAAAGACCCTGCATGCTGAGAAAGACCATTGCAGGCTATTTCAGTGGGACAACTGCCTGATGCATGCAAGACTGTGCTATTTTAATGATTTATATTTGAAACAGAAACAGAAAACTTAAAACAGACTCTGCATGGTGATGAATGATGCTACTCTGCCTAGACACCGCTGCTGAAGGAAAACTAGATATCTAAGCAACAGCAATGCAAGCTGCGAGGGCAGAGGAGGATTGTGCGCAGAACTCTGTGTACCCAAATACCTAGAAAATCAGAAAAGAGCTCCAAACCACTCTGTTTATTCAAATTCATGATACCGAACATTAGAATGAAAAGTGTTTCCTGTTGCTAATTGTCATTCAAAAGACAAACGCTGCAAAAGTTGAACATAAGCCTAACGAATTGCTTGCATACCTTAAACAAAGGTATTTGCATGCACACACTGGCCAACGGCATACAACAAAACGATTTGCATGGGTGGCTGTGTTGTTTTTTTTTTTTCCAGGTGAGCAGGTCATTTAACTGAGCTCAATGGCTTCACAGACCTTTGAAAATTTGACCTATGTGTTTCATTTATAAACATATCAAATGAACAAGCAGACTTATTTAACCACTGGAATTTGGCTAGTAAGCATTCTGCCAAATGCTCCTCAGAGGTTCATGCAACCTCCCTGAAGTCGATGGCTTGTCTGGCTAGAATTCAAGGAAGAATCTGGACCATTATCAGTAACTGAAATCCTAGTAAGGACACTCAGAAAAGGCAGTTTTACAAATGAAGCGCACTGTGTAAGAGTAATTGCGAACGGGAACAATCCCACTTCGAGAAAAAATAAATGAGTCACTGTTTGTTACTTCTCTATTGGCTTCTATTGTTTGAATTAATAGATGGACCTTATAATTATATCCTAATTAACACTATTTTGTTCTAAATATAGGAGGTAAAACAAGAAAATACCATTTTTACTTGTTTCTCTCAGCCAATTATTTTTCTTCTCATCTTTGTGCTTTTCGAATACAAACAGAAACAGTTTGTGTCACTGGTACATTTTTTTTCCTGCTTTCACCCTTTCTTCTGGCACTGATTCTAAGCGAACTGCCTTTCTGTAATCAAGATGCAAGTCTTTCACTAGAGGGGGAGGGCTGTAGTCAGGCAGACACAGAGGAAGACTATGTGCTCAGGTTATCTGTAGCAAGAACAACGCCTTCTCTCTTAAATAAACAACTCCCAGTAACAGTCAGTGCAAAGAGCAGCTCCTCGCAGGACCACACCTCGCTTTCTTATAATCAAGACTTTTTCCCTAATGACCTCATTTACTTATTTTTTACTGCACTGCTTCTTGCTTTTTAGTTAGGCTCTCAGTAATATGAATAGAAAGTCTGCACAAAAGCCAAAAACATCCACCAGTTAAATCCATTGATTTAGAATCTAATGAAAATTAAGAACCAAGATATTTGATATCCCAGAGAAGATACACTTCAAGAAACAATTCTTTTAGACTTTAGCATGCCAATTATCTAACTGGATATTCATTCAGAACTACAAAAGTTAACTTTATGACTTTGGAAGTCTACTACCTCGAACACTGTAAAGTTTTATTTTTTTAAATGTACATTTCTTTTGGTAGATTAAAACATCTCTCTGGTTCCTCTGCTTTCCTTTAATTCCTTTTTGTATCTGGATTTCATGCTGCCACTGGATAGACGGTTTAATTTATTTTCTTATTGAGATTATTTAAGGCAGACAAATGCTACTAGGAGTTAATACGAGGCAGTTTGGTTGCTGAAAGTGGTGTTAGCAGCTAGGAGCTAACCAGCCTGGAAACACTGGCTAGGCAACTGGCTCGCGAGCCGAGTCCACCTTCAGACTCACCACTGTTCTGCTATCTAACTCCATGCCTTTTTTTTTTCACCTAAATCTGCATGGAAGTTTGAATACTGTAAGCAGAAAGCATTATGAAAGAGCAATCATTATTCATCCTCACGTTTGTGTCTGCTTTTTTCTGTACGTTTGGCAGTTCAGGAAGACTGCAGTTACATTAGCAAAGATTCAGTATTGAGTCTTACTGGAAGTCATCTAGTAATGGAAAGGAATACTGCAGACATTAAGATCACTTAAGGCTAATTTAAGGGAAAGTTTCTAGGGATTAGAGGCAGGACGTTTGTTGTGAAACTAACCAAATGACTGTTTACACACAATTATGGTGAGTTAGGTAATTCTTTTTAACACAGATAACATGATATACTCCTAGACGAAGTAGCTGAATGAGTTGAAAATCCTTCCAAGTGTGAGTAAGAAAGCTTTGTAGGTAAATAAGAAAACAGTTTGGAGCAAGAACTCTGCCAGTTCCCTCTGCAGTGAATTTGCAGACTTAAGAAAATGGGAGGAATAACACAGATAAAAGAACTGCTCTCCCTCTTTTAGTTATTTTTAACAAATGAAAGCTCATGAAAAAGGTTTTTGTGCCATCTAAAAGAATAAATAACATTATCCAGCATTGTTAGAGATCCCACATCTTTTAATTTTGATTCACTAATACCATTCAAGCAGTTTCTTTTTAGAGACTAAGTAGCTATATTGTGCAATTAATGGGCCAACCAGCGTTCAAGGTTTTCCACATTATGAAGAGACAATATAGCTTTAAATAAATAGTCATGTCAAGACATAATTTTGTTGCCTTTTTCTGTCACTGTGAATTTTAACACATTTCTCTAAAACTATATGCTATATTTCTGTCACTTATATTCCTATAGGATTTCTTACCTCTCTCATTTTCACTGTTGTAATTCTACAAGTAATATCCAACAGGCAAACTAAACAGATTTTGGTCTTGAGTCAGTTGCAGGATTGCAGGAACCAATTAAAATTTATTTAACGAAAAGGGCAAGCCTTTCATCTATTTGCATAATAAAAAAAATTGAACTATCTTAAGCCTCCCTAGAGAAAAATTAAAACCCTAAGCTTCTACTGTCATACAAGAATCTTTTTTTTTTTCCCTATTAGTAAAGATTTATTAATATAACGGTTATTATTCTTTATTTCCACATATTTGTAATTGATATGTAATAAAATTATTTCAGTCAAAAGAAATAAATCCTAGGTACCTTATATACTCTTCAGAAATGCCTTTTGAGCCCTCCTCACAGTACAAAGAAAAAAACAAACAAGCATCACCTTTAAAATTTGCTTCTAAGTCAATAACACTGAATTTCTTTTGAAAAAGAAAAATGAAAATCCATGAGAGAATTGATGGGTATGGAAAAAACACTTTTAAGTTTTCTGCACACTCTTTAATAGTCAAAGTTTCACTTCTACTAGACTGCTGATACAACAAATCTTGAAAATACTGGAACATTTTATCTTTATAAGCAATAAAACACCCACTGACTTCAGTGGGTCCAGAACTTCATCCAGGGCTTCTCCCGCCCCAGAAATAGCATGAATATAAAAAAAGATTACTATTATTATTTTTATTTTTAATTTTGAATGGAATATTCAGAACAGTAATTATACAATGACTCCCTTTTATATCCTGAAAGAAATTTATGCAACTGTGGAGAAACAGCACCAAGTGCAAGTAGCTCCACATTTTGAAAATGTTTATTCCTCTGGTTACACAAGTACCTACCAAGTGTCAATGAAATAATGTAACTAACCCAGTGTTTGCAATTGATTGTTATTTCTACTGTTCTGAAAGGAGCTAATTCACTTTTAAAAAAATATGTGTAAACGCTTCAAATTGGATCTAGTGAGATACCTTTAATTTCTCCAAGGAGATCACTTGTGTTTAATTTTTCCATCTTCTCTTTCCAGTCTTTAGAGAGTAGTTTTTCCATGCAGGATGAATCTATTAAAAAAAAAAAAAAAAAAAGGAAGAAACATCAAATATATTCTTATGCATCAGGAAAAATGGTGCCATCTTCATTTTAAAGCTTTTCCCCTTATTCTTGTTGGACCATAGTTTCAAAAGGAAATCAGCTTGCAACCGGAGTTCCCATTTAACAGCATTTTAAATCCGAACTAATTCCTCTGAGGTTAATGGAGTTACTATGGATTTAACGAGAGTCTAATTGAAAGAAAAACTTAGTTCAGGATTTATGCATGCTAACTGCCAATTTACATGCATAGATTGCCAATGTATATACAAATTCTGTCTTTTTCATTTGAAAATGATTGTACACTCCAAATTATACATGAAGATTTAGAAGGGTTTTCTGGAAATTTGGCACACAGTGACATCTGAAACCCATTTTTATACCCATGTCAATGCGAAAGTTATTCATATAACATCTCCATGGAATTCACAAAAGCATTCTACATATTCAGTGTTCACAGCATCAGAAATTTTCTCGGTACACTATAAACAACATGCAATGATTAGAAGATCTGCTTTCATAATTCAAAGTTCAGAATATATTTCAAAATTTTGTCCCAGCTTGATAGTCCTTCCCTACACAAAACTGTCACTGAAGTCATTACACTTAGGAGAAGGTAGAAGACTGTGTAGCAAATTTCATATGATCAGACTTCAATTCCACTACAAAATTTGATATTGAGCACTGCAGACTCTTCGCTAAAATCTAAAGGCTTTTTGAATTCTTACACTGAACTGACTCTGAAGTCAAAATACATAACAATCCAGTTGATTTTTAAGATGGGTATTCTTGTGGTTAATGTCATGATTCAGTTTTATGATTTTAAGAACCTCAATTCAGCTTTATTAGTGGTCACTGAGAAAACTTTCCACACAACTAAACACCCATCTTCCCTCCCCAGGTAGTTATAATAAAGTGTCCTTTAACCGTCATGCATTTCTTTCATTCGTAGACAGGTTCATGAACAAAGCCTATGCTAAAATTCTTGGAATCACTTAGGCTCAGTTTATCAAGATATGAAGAACATTATTTAAACATTGTTGCTGAAATGAATCTTTGCAAAGAGCCCTTCTTGTAAGACCACATACCACCCTGGGGGCGCCGAGCACAGTGGTTCTTACTTGAATACACCGAGACCACCCTCACTCTTTAGTTTGTTAGAAACTCCCAAAGCAAGCTGCCATTTGCATTAAGAGGAAATCAATTTACAAAATGATTTTCAAACTTCCCGAATTTTGACAGCATTTGCACTGGTAGCACGCCAGCCACTTGAGAACTGACACTCCAGTGAACAAGAAGGTAGAATTTAGCCTCTAATATCTTCTGTTAAGTTACTGACAGATTAAGGCCAAATTTTGGCTCAAATTTCCATGTCAACAGTCCCACTAGAATCACTCACAGAAGTAACACCAAAAACAAAAAACCCAAATGAAGAACGGCAACAGAAATAGCATCAATATATCGCATAACAGTGTGTTCCAACTCAGAGTCATAAAGGTTTGGGGAGATATTCAAGGAAGTAAAAGGTCATATGGCCGCTTATGCTTTAGGATTCAAATAGCTTCAGCAGAAAATAAATCACATTAGCATCACCCATTTGGAAAAAAACAAAAACAAAAACAAAAACCAAAACAAAAAAGCAAAACCAGTTGAAAGCAAACCAAACTGTAACCACCAGAAGATCAAAGATCAGGTTTTAATTGAAATACATTCGCACTATGCAAGCCTCTGTGTAAAGACAACACAGCTCGTAAATGTTTTTGAAGTTACATTTCAGTAGAAAAGCTAATTTATTTACTAATTATATCTTTCTATGAAAGAGACAAAATTAAGGAGCTCTAAGTTGCAATAGGCAATGTTAAAATACTTGTTACATAATAATAATTTACTTTTAACAATAACAGACACTTATTACTTTTATGAGTTCTTGCCTGATAATAGAAGAATCAAGAAATAACTATCAATTATCAATAGAACATTATAATTTGTCTTTTTTTTTTTTTTTTTTTTTTTTTGTGATACCACCATTAGTTTAAAAAGATGGTTTTGTTTCTCCTCTGCCAAAATCTCAGACCCCTCATCCCTGGGGAAAAAAAAAAAAATTATATATAAAAGGAGCTTTGGAGTTTTATTGTGATGTTTGCTATAGGTTACATATACTATTGCATTTTAACTTAGATATTTTCCTCAATTCATACAAATATGGAAAATCATTTACATTTCAGAGAAACGATTCTAGAACATCACAAGAGTTGGTAAAATACTTCCTTTGAAACACTTACTTTATACCCTGTCTTACTTTGTCTAAGAATATGCTTGTTCATCCATAGAGTTACTATACTGTATAAGGGCAAAGAGAATATTTCTGAAGACAGACAGAATGGAAAAGATATAATCATGTTGCTACTTACAATTCTTATTTCTACATATGACTGAAAAAATATGTAAGAATTGTTTTCAACACCTCTGTGCTGTTCAAATTCTACCTTACACCTCTGACCACACAATTTATAGCACTGTATTTCATTATTGGGAATATTGCAAGACCACGCAATGAGCCTTTTAATAACATTGTAAAAATAGCTCTTTTGAAATTCCTGTACATTTTCAATTAGCAGGGTTAACCTGCATAATTTTTAGAATTTAAAATTGTGGTATATGTTCAAGCTCCCTGGAGGTCCTTTGCATTAGACACAAACCTAAATATAAAGGCTTATACTTGAAAGGCACATCTCCCTTCAAGTTTGGTATTCAGTGTTCACAAACACACATTTTGAAAAGGCTTGAGAATAAGAAAGGTTTTTTTCTCTTCTTTGTGTGCTGAAAATTAATTTTTACACAGATACAAAATCTACAAAGATGTCTTCTGACATCAGTGAATTGTCTTCATCCATATCGATTCATTTTCTGATTTGTTTCATTATAGAAACTAAACAACGACCCAGAATCCAGCACTGAACATCGATGAAGCCCGAAATCACATCTGCACTGCATCACTCTCCCTGCACTGAGGCTCTGCTTCAGAACCATTACAAAATCTCGTGGATTCTAGCATTTGTGAAATTCAGGGGTGTTCTTGTTAAAGACAATTATAAAGGAAGCAAAGAAAGAAATTAGCATTTATACATTTTTAGCTCTTCTCACTGACTTTATAAACTACAGTTGGGTTTATGCTGCAAAGCCGCATATTTTGTACTGACACATGTAGGATCAAACTCATGTAAGTTGCACTGAAGGAATTCATTGTATTAGCAACACAGAGACTCTTGCCTTTATATTCTTCCACTGTTTCTTTTGAGGGCAGCAAACAGGTTAACAACAATTACACTGAGATGACTCAATGAAATAACTGTGTGTTATTTTGTAGCACACTTTAATACATACTAAGTTAGCAATTTAAATTGTACAGTAGGGGATTTTAAAGCGCTGTGAGGATCTTACTACATGGGAGCTTTGCAGAGGTGGATGAGGATTTTAAAAGATAAATAAGCAGAAAAAAAGAAAAAGCCAAGGGAAAAAAAAACCTAGGTGTTAGATGAAAAGGATCTCTCCGCAATGACAAAGCATCGATGAAAAGAATTAACATTTGTCCATTGGGTAATCAATCAGTCATGGAATGGATGGAATCCAGCTCTTTGTAGCACAACCAGTGATGAAGAACGAGTGTGTTAGCTATCACAGCCAAGCTCTCAAGTTCTTCCAAGTAAATGAAAGTCATCTTGTTCCTATCAAGGATAGCTTTTCCCTCTCGTCTCTTCCTCACTCTTCCTTTTTTTTTTTTTTTTTTTTATGATTTATTATTATTATTATTATTTTTTTATTTCAACAAGTTAGCAACTCCCTCTGTAGCTTACATGAATACTGTATGATCTTACAATGATCTGCACCTATCCTCATTGATTTGGGGGGTGGGAGAACATTCCTTTTTTTTTTTTTTTCCCTTTTAATTCACTGAAGTAGCCTCTTATTACTTTCTTTGAAATACAGATAAGAAAAAAAGTGCTCATGCCATGTGTGTGTTTTTGTTTTTTATGGTAAAGTCATACATAAAAGAAAGCCTAAATGTGAGAGTGCAGCAGCAAAACTTCAAAGCACTGACTGTCAGACATTATTATTTCAAATCAGCTTTGACTTTTTGAGACTTAATAAAACACTATAGTACAGACTGGCATATTTATAACACCTATACCAGTGATCAACTGAACTGTCTTATTCTTGCTACTGTGCAGTGCCTTGTTATTTCTTTTATAATAAGCTTCCCTGAAAACACGTTGTAACAATACTGAAAACTGATAATTATTAATGATATGAGTTCTAAAACATGACTTGTTTTGCATACAATTCTTTTTGAATATATACATTACTTTGTGACAGAAGACAAAAGCATGTTGATTTATTAATAATGATTGCAAATGCATAGCAAGTTCATAAACAATACAGAAATATAATTCAGTCAAAGGTATAGGTGACATTTTCCTACATGCATTTGAACTGTTACATCTCATGGAAAGAAGCACTGGAAAAGACAGGGTAGAGGAATCAGAAGAGAAATCAGACATCCTACAAGGGAAAAGGTTTGAAAACATGATCGAATGCTCAACAAAAGGAGGAGAAACTTCCCATCTACATTTTAAAAGAACAGTATTGGAATCAGTGGCATCCATGTCTCTGCTAAACATGAGAAGAGTATGTACACGCAAGCTTTGAGACTAAATAACAATTTGCAAGCTCCTCCCTCTCTAACATTCGTTATTCTCTAAGCATTATGTTTATATTCTCTCATTACATTTATTTGCCTTCATCTCCGCAGGAGAAAATGTGTCTTTCAGAACAGCCTTTGTCAAATGAATTCAAATGCATCATTCAAGCCTAAATCATGAGAAAAACAGCAAAAGTGGAATTACCCTGTCAGCATCTATGAAATCTTTGTTAGAGAAAAGGTACTGTTTAATGGATGTTAAATGAGATTATGAACACCTAGGGACAAGCATATCTGTGCTTACAAGGCCTTCCTCAATGGAAGAGCAGGTTTTTCTTCCCCCCAAATCAAATAACCCTCAAATAAACATTACAGCGCTTAGCATTTTGTTGCCATGCTTCCTATTCTGCCTTTCCATATCTCTTTCCACACCTCAAGTGACAATGTGTGTTTCTCAAGCACACGAAGCTTAAGTCTTGCCATCTAAACCACTGTTCATCTTCAGAGAGTGAAAAATCTAGTCCAGAATAGAAAAAAAATGACATAAAATTATACTCTACTAATGTTGCTGACTGAAGCACAAGTATAAGTTAGATTTACCCTGGCTGTTGTTTGACACAAGTAAACCAAAAAAACAGGTCCATTGGTGTAATTATGTAGGTTGCTCCGAAAGTAGTGCCTTCTATTTATTTCCATGGAAACTACAACAGATGCAAAGAGCACAATAACACTGTTTGACAGAGAAAATTCTCAGCTACAAAAGCCTGCATGCCATGCTTGTAAAAATGTGCATGGCTATCCAGAATTTCATATTCTGTCTTTCATATCACTGTTGCCACTGCTGAAAGACACCACCCATCACTTCACTGTGCTCACATTTGCTGATTGGTCTCCATGAACATTCAGCAAGTGCCAATGAATGTCAGTAGGAGCCATTTTTTTTTTCTGCATGCAAGAATTCAATGATACATCTTTGTTTCACCTGCGCTTCCATGTCAGATGACATTCTCTGTCAGACTGTCCCTCTGCTGCCATCTGTCACACAGCAACAACATGTAGCAGAATACAGGTGGGAAGGTTCAACCTGTTCTGCCATACCTCCAATGTCCACCTCTGATGTGGTGGGCTAACATAAGAAAATAAGAGGCATTACTTTCAGAGTAGTTCCTTCTTTCACTTGAAGACCTAAAATTTTTGGAATGTTACTAAAATAGATTTTTTGTTGCCATAGTTACTTTTTTTCTTCTTTCAAACATAAATTATCCTTTTCTGTTTCAAGAAACTTTAAATAAAAGAAGAGAAAGCAACAATACAAAACTAATCAAAAATCAGCCTGAAGGCTCAAAATCCATACTTGTAATGTACTGGCACTGTTTCCTGCTCATAAGCAGCTTGGCTCCAATCTTGCTGTCAGTGGAGAGGAAGGTCAGGGGAATCTCATCTCATCCTTCTCAATTTCCATGCTCTTCTCCTAAAGTAATTAATTGTTGTGGTCTAACAGAAAATTAAAATACAAGGCACTTCAGCCATGCTGTTAGGTAGCAAAAACTAATTTCTTTTGCCAACAGTTTGTTGGTGGCATTCTTTTTTTTTTTTTTTTTTTTTGGGGGGGGGGAGGGGAAGGGGAAGGGGAAGGAGTGCTCTTGATTGGTTTGTTTTTTATTGAACAACTTTTCATAAGCCAAATTCTTGGAGAACGGGAATACAGTCACAAGACAAAAGTAAGCAACCTGACGTTGAGAACAAGAAAACATGCTAATCCTTTTTGTTACATTGATTGCAAATTATAAAGGATTTACTCCTAAATTCTACACTTGTTCCTGCCCTAAAGGAGCTAAGAAGTCATGGCCAATGGCTTATTCCCTTCTCTCATAGTGACTTGTTTCTTTTCACATCTTTGCCTTGGCTAGTTAGGTTGTGATATCTCTGGCACAGACTGCTTATCTCACAAGCATTTTGTTCAGTACATTTCTGATCGTGAATCACAACAAAAAAGAAAACCAAAAAGTTCATGTAGTACAAATAAGTCTTCCTAGCTATGTTTATAAGCAAAAGCAGAGTAAGCCCACAGTGGAAGTTTTCTTGCAAAAGCAGCATGTCTGCAATCTGACTACCTAGCACTACAGTTTTGTTTAGACCAGGGAAACAAGCGAATCTGCCAACTGCTGTACATTTTTTCACAGCGACAAGATTTCCACAATATGATAAAATTAGAACTGTAAGAGCTTGGAGAGCTCTCTTAACTTTTAATTAAAACTCTCCAAGCTCACTAAAAATAATTAGGCATTAAAATGTTCTGGTTTTCCTCTGAATTCATTTGAACCACTTGAATGGTCTAGATCTTGCATGAACCAACAGACATTCTAAACAGAAACACTGGAATGTAACTGGGGGTGATTTCCAGACCTGCTTTCTATGATGTGGCTAGTGGGAAAAACTGTAGTCTGAAGCTTGTACCAATTCTGCCTAAGATGACTTGTTTCAACAGGACTTCACCAGTGCAAAGAGCATCTGCACAGAACACTGTGCTCTGTGCAAAACTCTAGATAAAAAGAAGTTTGAATTTCATGTAAAAATAAGCCAAGATACAGTCCTGACCTTTATTTTCATTTATTTATTAAAAAGCAGAACCTTTAACCTTGTAAATGTTTTTGTTCTCTTAAAATAACTCATACAATGCTATATGCCACACTATTTTTAGAAAAGCAACGAGAGAAAGCATGCTTTTCCCATACAGCAGGGTACTGATATAAACATCAACACAGATGCTCTGTGAGAGAGAGCTGGACTTCTCAAGCACTTGATCATTAAGGAATGCACCAACTGTTTTAGATAATCTCGTGCCAGCTCCAGTTCTGCTCCACACTCCCATTTGGGAGTGGCCAATCTTGTCCTGCTCCTAATTTTTCATTTTACTCACTCCTTCATTCTTTTCTCCTTTTTTTTTCCTTTTTTTTTTTTTTTTGTTTTTTCCAGAACAGAAGGAAAAAGACATTGTGTGCCAAGCAATGCAAGACTAGAATCACTTCCCCAAACAGAGCAAAACTTTCAGACAATTAACCCTCCCCTCTTCTTTCAGATAAATTACTAAGTATAAAATGCAATCTGTTTCCTTTGTTTACTCAATATGAACAATTTGTAAATGACTCAAGGATAAAATTCAGAAAATGTTGTGCTAAATTAGAACCATTATAAACATGCTAATGATGGCTCAACTAAGACATGCAGGATCCATGCGAAGAAATATATTTAGTTCCTGTGATATCTAGTTGTATTGCCTCAGAACTATTTGGTCACTTAATTGTACATGACTACTCCAGAAAAATGCTAATTGCACGAACACTGCACTAGACAATACACTGTATGTCAGAGGGAGCTTTCTGAAATGTCGGTGTGATTGCTTTCATGCAGTGTTTTGGCATATTAGTAGAAGAGAAATATCTCTTAAGTCTGACAAAATTGCATGTACATTTCATTCCTCCACTTAGAGTTTCCTATCCATTATAAGCCATAGTCTACTGTTAGATTGGCCGCATTCACTGAAGTATACATCATTGCCTTATTTACATTACAATGATAGCATGCTGTATATTACATGTAATCACCTATTCCCTAAGAATGTGCACCTCAATTTATTGCCCAAGCAGATATAATATTGGCAAGAGATAATCTGAAGCTTTCCACATAGCAATCAGGGTTCGTCAAGAAAAGGGGAGTGCAAATTTGCTTGCAGTCCCTGAGCAAAAGATTACATAAACTTATTTATCAAAGGAGAATGTTTTTGGTTTTTTTTTTTCTGTCTCTGAGTATGCATTTATTTGCAAAGTAACAAAATCAATAGGATTTGCAGTATTTGTTACTTAGAAAAAGAAGAAAGTTTTGCTGGTGGAAGACGACTTCAAAATATTATTTTTTGTGTTTCCACATCTACACATCTTTCTGCATTGACTTTTTTTCCTCAGTGTGGAAAAGAACAGATGGAGTCATTATATTAGTTAGAACTCACAAGCATAGTTCCATCAAGGTTTACTCAAGTCTTAAATGGATTTGAAATTTCTTCCAATATTCAATCTAGCTCTTCCTTCTTAATCTCATACCTCCAACTCCTTGATACAATCCTTTCATAACCCTAAACAATTCGCTTTCATCTTTGGTATCCACTCTTTTCAAACACTTGTGAGTTGAAGTGACATTCTTCTCATTATTATTCAGACTAGGGAGAATTTAGTCTTCAAATCTCTCTTTGTTAAACTGCTCTGGAACTAACCACACATCATACAGGCTCTGGAAATATGTAGCATCTTTCCTCTACGACAGAGTTTCCCTAGTAATTCAAGAAGTTGCAGACTGCATGTCAGTTCAGCCATAAGCCGAGACACTGGGCTCTTGTTAAGATGGATCTGGGGTCAGATTCCCTTTTTTCTCTCAACACTACGCGGTTATCCCAGCTTCTTATCCCAAGATGAAGCAAGCAGAGGGTCCCATCTCAACTCAAGGAATGATTTGGTAGCACAAGTAGGCGTTTTTGACATCACATTTTTTCCTTTCAAGTTCAATGCCAATTAAGCAATATATCTTTTAGCAAAGAAGGAACTTTGTGAAATGGCCCTGAAAATGTTAGTAAGAGTTTTGCAGAGTAAAACCATCCTAAATAAAAAGTAATACAAAAATAAAAGGGTGAGATCCTTCATACCATGTTAGTTTTTGGTCAGGGGGATATGGAGGGGACTTCTTGAAAAGCAAGAAAACATTTCTATTGAACTGATTAATGTTCCTCATAAAATTTGTGCCACCAGATGATTTACGAACAAAATGTTGATGATTCAAAAAGACCTCTATTTTGTTCTCCCAAATCATGTTCTACTCATTACCCTAATAAAGCAGTAATAAACATCTGTTTAATGATTTGAAGGCTTCTTAATATTGTGTATAAAAATCTGAACTCAGCTCTTACATAAAATATTCTGAAATTAAAACAATTGTATAACAAAAAGAATTTTTCATGACAAACCCTTCAGCTTTTTTGTATGTAAAAGTATAATACAAAGAAAGCAAAATAATATGCTCTTGATTTGAAATGACTTCAAACAAGGATGCAAAGGAACGAAAACAATAGCTGGAATCTCTTCTCTATTTACCATTCCTGAAGATCTCTATGGCAGATGATGTAGTCTTTTCTGGGACACTAAAATACACTGACAACATCAATTCTATGGCCTCTTTTATACCACTAAAATTTTGACTTAAACTATCACATTTTACATAAATATAAATACAGAACAAACAAGATTTTCCTGACCTAATCCCAGAAAGTGGAGTCTTAGGAGGTTTACAAATCTCACAAGCACCAAGCTACTTGCTATAGATACATATTTCAGGAATAAAAGCTGTTTTATTATAAATCTGTGAAAAAGACTTAGTTTCAAGAATAGTATCTTAAAATATTCACTTCCCTAAGCATACCAATTTCTTTTCTTGTAAGAGATCATTATTTATTTTGTAAAGTCAAGTGCTGGAATGATACGGAGGTGCTAGAAATAAAGTGTTCCAGGAAATCCTAATTTGTTCTCTGTATGCACTATGATACATTTTTAAAATTAAATTAAAAAAAAAAAAAAGCAATTAACAGCAAAAAAAAAAAATTACAGGATTCTTGCTATATTCAGCACATGGGACAACCACGACACAAAAGCAGAAACTGGAACTGCAGAGCAAATGACGTTGCTGTCCTCACAAACACTGGCCACGTTTCACTGCAGAAGTTTGAAGAAAAGAAATGAATTAGGGAGGGAACTGCAAAAGGAGAAATGATGGGTCGCATTTATGGTACTTCATCTTCTGGGAGCTCAATTTAAAAAAACCTGGGGTTGTATTTGAGGAATTGCTGAACGTTCACAGCTGCAGCTGTGTCAATGTAAAGTCAGTGTTAAGATTGAAGCTATAATATATATAGCTATATATAAACTTCTACACAAAGTCCTCTGGAAAAGAATCAGGACCTAAGCACCTCACACTAAACAGCCAATAAATCAATGACGTTTTTGAAGTCAAACTCTTAGTCACAAGCTGGTATACTAACTACCCTTCTTTCTTCTACAAAGGCTTTGAGATGATTTATGTTTGCATTATATTTACAGATTATGCTAAGAGAAAAAAACTATTGCGTAATCACGTCTTCGGAGACCAGCTTGAATAAGTAAAGAATAGACACCAAGGCTTCAGATGGACCACTAAGAATATAACACGCTGGACAATTTCACATTCGCCAAGAATCATTCTATTAGTGAACTGGATTTGCAAACATTGGCAATTTGCTGCAAATTGACTATGTTGAATAATAGAATGGGTGAACAATAAATGGGCTTGAGTTTCTCCACATGAGGCTTCACCAATTAAAAGAGTGCACGATGCATGCTGTCCTAATGTGGATGACACTGTTCCTCGTGATCTCCTGGCAGAGCATGTCCCATCAATAGACCTGCACACCTTTAGTATAAAACCATTTCCTCTTGTCCTATCACTATCTACTGGTGTACAAAGTTGATTTCCCTCGTGTATATAAACTCCCTTTAAATATTGGAAGGTCACAATGGAGTCTCCCCACAGCCTTCTCTTTTCCAGGCTGAACGAGCACAATTCCTTCAGGAGAGGTGTCTTCATAGGAGAGGTGCTCCAGCCCTTGGATCATCTTCATTGTCCTCCTCAGGAAGCTCTCCAAAACTCCACATCTTTCTTGTGCTGGGGGCCACAGACTTGCACACTGTACCCCAGATGGGGCCTCACGAGGGCTGAATACAGGCGGACAACCACCTCCCTTGCCCTGTTGACCATCTCTCTTCTGAAGGAGCTCAGATACCACTAGCCTTCCGGGCTGCAAGTTCACACTGCTGGATCATGTTAAGTTTTTTATCAACCAGAACCTTAAGTCCCTCTCAACAGGGCTATTCTCAAGGAGTTCTTCTCCCAGTTTGTATGCATATCTGGGATTAACTCGATCTAAGTACAAAACCTTACACTTAGTTTTGCTGAACCTCATTAGGTTTGCAAGGGCCCACCTTTTGAGTTTGTTAAGGTCCTCTGGAGAGCATCGCTTCCTCCTGCTGTATCAACTGCACTGCTCAGCTTGAAGTCATCAGCAAACTTGCTCAGAGTACACTCAATTCCATATCAGGAAACATTTTTTTCCCCCAAAGGTGATGTGTAAGTTCATCACAACATGCATCTTTCCTGAATATGTAGCACAGCAATACAATGAGTTTCTGAGCTAATAAAAGGGAGGATCATTTGAGAAAATGAGAGCAGATTTAATTATTGGGAAGTTCTCATCCAAAATCTACTACTCAGAAATGCAAAAACATATTCAGTGCAATTAAGCCTTCACAGCCACAGAGAAAGGTCACTGCAGTAGGTTCCAGCTACCTGTTTTGAGCTATTCCATATTTCTTACTCTGTAAATAAACGACCTTCACTTTCTATGTCTCCTCTCTAACAAGCAAGAAATAGGCAATGCAACTGAAGAAGCATGCTGCAACCCTCACTACAAGTTCTACTGCAAGAAATGAAGGTCATTTACAGGATTTCTGTCTTAAACATTAAGTCTCCTTGCCCTTGTTGATTTAATCCAGACTCTATCATTATAACAGTTTAAATTAATGAGCTGAATTTTAGCTGCATAGCTTTCAAGAAAATGTAAGCATGGCTGAAGTTGTACAACAGTTACTTTGAAACTGTAGAGGTAAATGCTGTTTCTGATATAGTCTTAAAATGAATGCAAATTTAACAAAGACACTATTGTTCAGAAAGATTTTTCTCATATTTAGGGCTAGTAGAAAATTTTGTGTTATTAGAACAAACCCTATGCAAAAGATTTTCTCTATTATAAGTTCTTATTTATGAGCTCCAAAGAACAGGATATGGTAGAAAATATCTTCATTAGAATGCTAAATGATAAAGTATACTGGAAAGGCATAATATGATTTATTCATTTAAATATCACCAAATTCAATGCAGGTAAAGATCTGATTCCTATTGCATTCAGTAGATCATTGTCTAATGCAGTTGTACTTCAGGAATAACAAAACACACAGCAGGATAGATGTATTTCTTAATTGTTAGCTATACTTCCTGCCTGTAAGAGTATTCTTAGTTAAGAGCACTACATAATTTCTTAGGGTGTGTTCTTTGTATAGAAGGTTGCATCTATGGACCTCACACAGAAAAAGCAGTGTGCACCAAACATGAAATGTAAATGTTTCTTTCTATTGAGGCAAAGGCAGCAGCTTGGGCTGCTGCCAGGTTCACCACATGCTCATGGTTTGGTCCATATAATTTGTATCTACACATGTTAAAGGTGAAATGAATGTATTACCCTTTGGTTGCATTTTCATTGTTTTTACTCCATCTATCAATTACCTTGCTAGGATGTGTTTTTTTAACATTAACACTGCACTTACACAGTCATGTAATCTTTTTTTCTGTCAATTAATTGGTCTTCTAATCTTGAGTCTGCAATCCTGGCTAAGATGTACTTCCACACTGGCTCTCTCACACAATTTGTATATGAGTGAGCACTTTAGGTGTAAGAAGGCAGAGTCTCAAACATAGCAAGTTACATGACTCTGGTTCCTTAAGCTTTTTTTTAAACACTTATTTATGGGTGAGGTATAATTTACACCACCTTATGTATGGCTGGGCAGGTGGTTCACTGAGACTGCTGCTCTTGTATCAAATATGCTAGCATCATTACGGTGCCCAATTCTCTCCACCAATCATATTTTCACCTGTTCTCTCTCATCATAGGACTTGACTGCGAGCTGTCTGTGACAAGGACTGCATTTATTAACAGTATGTTTGCAGCACCTAATGCACTTCCTAATGGAAAAAATAAAGAATCATCTTAATTACTCCCAGTGAAATTCATGAATCCTTCAGAACTCATTGGTCTAAGCATACTGAATTCATTTACTTTTGTTCCTTTTTCCTTCCACAGTTGTATACGTCATATAACTTACTATCTCAACCAGTACAACTTCTAGTGCTCCACCTAAGCCAGTGGTCAAAAAGGCACCAAATTTTTATCTCCACAAAGGGAGCAGGCGATATGCACAGGCACAGCTTTTCCCAAAAGGCAGACAGGTCACTGCAGATCCCAGAGCTGCCCGAATACTCCAGGAACACTGAAACTACCTGAAATTTTTATTCTTTTTCTCTGCAACAAGATTGCTCAGATTGCACAAGTTCTGAGAAGTTTCCAATTTTATGCAAGTAATAATAATAATAAATTCAGAGAAGACTTTGGATTTAGGAACAACAGTTCCTTTGGGTGAACTTCCCCATATCCATGCATGAGCAGGTACTGTCCAAAAGCCTATCAGCTGACAGGAAATAATGTATTTACTTCTTCAGCGAAATGCAGCTCCTTAATGAATTTATTGTCTTATAAACAGTGGTTTAAATGTGAACTTTGATACAAAGACAATAACATCTCTCTTTGGAAAAATTTTTAACTGTGCCTGCTCAGCAGCTAAGATTACAGGCAGTTAGTCACAGAACATAGGTAAAGAATTTAACTTGCCACAGTCAGTTACTTAATGCACATATTTATCAAATAAGTATAAAATTTGCCTATTCATTTTGATTGTATTTTTTAATCTCATTTGCACTGATGAAATAAGTTCACAAGATGGATGACAGAGGTCCATGCCCTAAAAGTGCAACCTTCTGCCATATTGAGTAGCTGATTAGAGAATAAGAACAAATATTGCCAACAAACAAATAGTAAAATCAAAAGATTTGATCACTGCTAAGTCATGCAAAAATCACCATATCATCTCAGGCCTCCTTCTCTTTGTAATAGACAGAGATCAGTGTTACACAAAAAGAGTCAGTAGAACTGACCAAACTGAAAGCCAGTAGATAAAGAAACTGTAAGCCATTAATTCTGCATCCAAAAGAATAATAAGAGAATGCTCTTATCTTTGTTCAAATCAAGCAAATTTCAGATTTTTTTTAGACACTACATTTATAACACCCTTTCCCTTGCTTAGATAGCATATCCTAATCTAAAAGCCTAACTGCTCTTGTTCTGCAGGTGTTCCAGTTTCAACTGAGAATATCATAACTCTGACGGGCAAAGTTATCCCCAATTGCTCCCTAAAACTGCACAATTTATTTTGGATAGTAGATACAGTCCCTACACTGGAAAAAGAAACAAAAAAACACTGTATCAGCCAACATCAACTATCTTCTGCAACAACTTGCCAGGGTCAAGATCCCTGGTGCTCTGTACCGGACCTTCTCTGTGTCTTGCTGCTCAGCACTGTGTTGTAAAAATCTGGACTAAATCTAGTAAAGAAAGAGATCATTTGTAAGTTATCTGTGGCTACATTCTGTCTTTGGTGTGTGGCTGAAACTCCCATTAACGCTAACATGAGCTACCCAGGCCTACTGATGGGTGAATTATACCCCTGACAGAAAAGTGGTTTTTTGCTCGATGGATTTTCTTTGATGAACTTGTTGGCTACTGCACAGTCATGTGTATATGTTTAAGTATTTCCCTGCGTGTGTGCATGTGTATTTCTACAGTGATGATGTCAGTTTGACTAGAAACGCAGATAAAGCATTTCTTAAGCCAAAACGGGCCAAAGCTAAATTTCCCCACATAAACTTTGGTTTGGCCCTTATTTATCCAAACCAGACAAAGCTTGACAGAAAAGGGGATCCAAATCAGTTATCCCAACAAAAAATAGAAGTTAGGGTCTTACTTTGAAGGAACCGCATGCACAACTTTCACTTTCTAGAAAGTGGTTTTCTCTTGAACACACATCAGAACCATTCATCATCGTATAATTGCAAGTTGTCAGTCAGGGCCGCACCCTTCATGCAGTGGCAGGACGCCAACACATCTGTCAGAAGCACTCACGAGCTTCCATGTGTTATTGTAATCCCCTACAAAAGGAACAAGTCCATTCATCCAGTCCACATTTTCCAAGTCAAATGACAACAGTAAACCCTGAGCCTGGAAAAATAATAGCACTTATGCTAAAAATGCCACCCTTGTCAGGTGACCTCGGGCTAACTGCCAGAGAGCAAATATAAAGTAGTTCTAACCTCCGTAAGTAACGCATGGGCTGTAGGGATCAGGGTTCTGTGCACCCAAAAGTGGAAAGATGAGACCTGTGCACATAACAGAGCAATCTCCGATGGTGAAGCCATCTACAGGGCTAAATCTTTTTTCTGCTGATGCTCACTTCTTACATTCTAAGCTTGATTGCGAAAAATTTCTCTGTCTTCCTTAATGTTTCCGTTCTCTCTTTTGGCTTCTTCTATTTCCTTTCTCCTCTGCCTAGAGTTATCTAGTCCTTAACACATTCTTTTCTCCTTCTCCGCTTTTGTCTTGTGCCTAAAAGCCATGTTTTGCTCAGACAGGTTCTCAGGAAGTTACCTAGGCCCAGTGTAGGTTCAGTGAAGCTCAGGGCAATGGGAAAAAAGGCTTGGGCCATTGAGACCAAGGCAGACAAGATTTCAAACTCTTGTCTCTCAAAAGCCATGTTAAGGATTACTGTGGATAATTAAACAGTTTTCAAAGAATGAAATATTTCTTTTTACCGGGCTTCAGGAATTTCTTTCCAGAGCATATGCATGCAAGAGTTTCAAATATTCTGGAGAGCAAACCAAAGCTCTACCTTTCTACTTCCACTCTCTTCCATTCTCTCTCTGGCAAAGCGTGACAGCTCAGCGGTCAGAAACATCGAGTGAAATGCATGCCATGGCTCTTTGAGGCAGCATCACTGCCACAGGAGTCCAGCAAGACTCTCAGAGCAGCTCTGCCTCAGCAGTGCATCTGGGAATGGAGCCTAACAGTCCTCTTTAGCCAGCCAGATCTTTGCACGTGCTGAGCTACAGAGGGGAAGCCACGACTCCTCTCTGACCTCCTTCCAACAATTTGCTTGCAAGAACTCTTGAAGGAGAAGGAGCAGTCAGTGTGCATACCCAGCCATTTTGATTAGCCTCTCACACAGGCAAAATGTATGTTAAATATACAGACATACACAAACATACATTTCTGAAGCAGTGTGAAAGCTATACAATGGCTGATTTGCTACAGAATTTATTTCCAAGAGCAAATAGAGAAAGCATTACTCCTCACTGAGACAGTCAGGAGCAAATTACGCTACCTCACTGCAGAAGATAAACATCCTCACAAATCAAATCTCAGTCATGCCACACACCTACATACGTATTCATTGATTTGGTTTTGTCGAGTAGCTTTAAGGAAAATCTAACAATTCTTGGACTATCTGAGAAAGAAACCTCCAAGTACTGTAAAGCTACCTGCAGAGGTAGGTAATGCAAGCCTGCAGAAGCTGCAGTAACTGCTTACTCCTGGGTGGCCACCTGGAGTGGCCCATCGCATTAGAATGAAAGGGGAATGAAGGAATAGCAGTTTATCACCACGCTCCTGCAAACCAGGCTGGTTTACAAAACATCAGTGATGGAAAAATCAGTGTCTCAACCCCTTCATGCCTCAGTTTCTCAGAAAGAGGGTTTTATCACATGTGGCTATTAAATAACTTACTTCTTTTGAAATACTGCAATAGCAATAGATTCAATACTACCACCGATTCTTTTTCCCCAGTTAAACTATTATAACTTTTTCATAATTTTAAGTTTAATGGAGAAAGCACCTCTCAATTTCTGACATGAATTAATACCGACATTTATGAAATTAATTTTGGGCTCGAGACATCATCAGGTGATAATAAGTAAACTGCCGTAAAGTGGGTAAATCAAGACAAATATATGCTTTCTCTTTTTTAGATATACATGACACTAAATGTACTCAAATATAAGCACAACATATGGTCAACAAGAAATAAATAAAAATGAAAAGCGCTTTACAACTGCATGGCAAGTATCCAAACCAAATTTCAGGTAGCAGATGGCATGAATAGGATACATGTGAGAAACAGGCAATTTCAATTATCTCTGAATAGTTCATAAACAGGAAAATTTGGCAAACTGCAATTTTTTAAAAAAGGACTTGAAAAATAACATTGTGTAACAGATAACAGAATTGAAAACACAACAATGCAAAGTTATTAAGCTCATTCTGACCATAATTTCATAATGAGTATTAAATGATTACATGTGACAGAAAAGAGGTGCCCCAAATACTCATGCTTGGAAAATGTAATAATTAATTATTCCAAGTGTGGCTCTGAATTTCATTTTAGTTATTACCATTACCCAAAAGTGGCCAAAAGATGGATCTTGCTAACCAAGTCCCCCTCGTACCTTTTGTGCAATGTAGAACTAGAAAGAAAACAAACAGAACAAAACAAAAAAGCAAACCAAAAAAAAACCCCAAAAAAAAGCGGTCATAGAACCCAGTCCTAGACATTCCTTTAAATGCTTATTCAGAAAGATGTTTCCGAACAGAATTTATTCAGTATAGATCAGATATGTCCATAGCTGTCACGCAGAAATCTTTTTGAGTCATATGGGGAAACAAGGTACAAAAAGAAATTATGTTCAAATTCTTTTGTGACTCTCACTAAATCAGAATCTGGCCTTCATGAAACACTTTCTGCTTTTTAACTTATCTTTTGGAAAACCGACTGTATCTGTTAGATGTATGAAAATTCAAAATTTGATTAATTAGAATAGAGGCTAATTTCTTAAACATTTGATTGAGATACTTCTAAATGCTGTCTACATTCAGGCAGGCAAATCACCTAGGAATCAATTCATCCTACACTGTACTATTGTTTTCATACTCTCCTCCTCAATTCTCCTTTCCACGTAAGAACTGTGTCAGACAAAGATCTAGCAGCTCAAATCCTCGAGGTTATTCAGATATCTAAATAAGATTTAAGTGTCTAATTGCCATTTGTGTAATTGGGAATTAGATTGCTAAACAATAGTTTGGGTGTCTTTATTCCCCTGAGATGTAAGCTCTTCTGTTACTAAAACTCTCAAAAATAAAAAACTCTCAACCATTCAATTCTCAAGCTGTGTTAAAGACAAACTGAATATAGCGAAGAGAAAAAAAATCCTGCTTACATAAATATAGACAAAACAAAGGGTACTTTTTTTCACTGAAATATGTACAGGTTTGTTTATTATTGTTTATTATAAATTTATCAGATTTGCTGTTACCAGAGAAGACAGCATCTCCAAATATGAGGAAAGGAAGGGAAGAGTTTATTGACCATTGTCACTCCAAAAACATTTAATGAGAATTGCAGAACCTTCTATCCAGTTCAAACAATAAATATTTCTCTTTTTTTCATGCTAATAAAGAGAATTTGATCCTCGTTTAAATGAAAGTTTGTTCAGAAGGCTTTATCAACGGCACCTTCAGCTTGATGTAAGAGAGGCACTGCGAAACCAACAGATGCTTCTAGATCTCTGAAAGAAAAACTAGCCTGCCATTTCATAGCTGTCATTTGAAAGAAGGAAAGTGTTGTTTAATAGCAGCTGGGTTTTACTGCCCAGATGAATTGGAATAATACATGGAACTCACGTATTTTTTGTACACTGAACGTTCACAAAACTTATTTATACTTCTGTTTGCTTAGAGCTAGATACAGATACATACACAATTGGAGCATTCAAAAAACTGTCAGAAAATTTAGGTTCAGTGTTTGAATCAAATCACACCTCATTTTTAGAGCTGCTGGGCTGCTGTAGTTTTGAATGTTGAGGTTGTAAGTGCTGAATGTATCTGAAAAATCAGTCCCCGCATGTTTCAAGTTAAACAGCCAGAGTCAGTAGCCACAACTCAACACTTCGGTCACTGGAAAGTACGTTCACAGTATACACAACTACAAGGTCAAGACACTATGAGCCAAATATCAATTCCACCAGAAAAAAAAAAAAAAAAAAAAAAAAAACGTGGTTATATAATATCTTTCATGCAAAGCAATACAGGAGCTACTGGCTGCAGATGTGTTTTCAGAATTTAGAGCCTCCTTGGGGGTAGTCAGCTACTTCTTTGCGGGACCTCAAACCTTTCACGTCAGACTGCAGACAGCCCCCTCAAAGTTTCTGCTGCTACCGCATCTCACAAAGCCCATGCTGCACCTCCTTTCCTGGAAGCTTGGGATACAAAAAAAAAAAAAAAAAAAAGCTACTAAGGAAATGTCAGAATTGTCAGCAACCACCCCATCAAGCAGGGGTCTCTTGAACCTATGGGCCTTGCCTATCCCAGCTAAGTGCAGGTAAGGGTGTAGTAATCAGCAGCAAGTCTGCAAAGTTCACCAAGCTCCAAGTGGCTACTTGCTTCAAAGTGAACGTGGTTCTGATTTCAGAGTAGTTACAAAGCATAATTTCTGCAGGGTTGAGTTAACATCATTTTTCTTTCCCTACTTGCCCACCAACTGACAGTCTTGCATAAGAACAGTTACGACTCGCAGCTTTTCCATGTCTCAGCACATGAGAGGCTGTCTGGCTTTGTAAGAGAAAGATCCTACATAAGAATGTAAAATATATACATAATATTTAATAATAATAATTAAAAAAAAAAGACACTACTTTCTAGAATTTCAAAGTGAAGCATAAAATTTTAGCTTAATACTTAATACAAATTAAATGGATCCTAGTGGCCCAGCTACTGTTTTCAAACCAGTAAATCAATATGTATAATGTCAGCAACTGATAAAGTGAAACATATGCTCTGCCTCACTAATGGCATAAAGAACATTCTCTGATTGTCTTTTGGTTGAAGCCAAAACTTTGCTGGTTAAAACAAGATTTATTTTAGAAGCATTAATTTTCAACAGAATGCAAACTGATTTTTCTTCTATTAAAATCTATGAGATTACTTACAGTTTGAAAAGACTTCTAATGGTTTCTGCACAGGACCTGTCAAATGATATTTCTCTTGAGATACTTCTGTTAGCCCATAACAGTTGCCTATCTCTTGGCTAACAAACCTTCCCACAGTATATTTTAGATGAATATGCATGCTACTGTGTTTGAAGTTACAACTTCTTTTATCATGCCATAGATGTTCTCTATAGTCAGTAAGCATTGCACTCCCTTGGAACAAATGGATCAGTTTTCTTTCTTTGAAAAGAATACTGGATGCCAAGGCAATGAAATACCAAATACTCAATGTGACTGCAGAAATGTGCACATACGTGCCGTGTATCATACCAAGCAAAACACTAGAACAGAACCGTGTGACAACTGCTGAGCTTCCACTTTTCTCATACCTTTACCAAAATCAACTCATTCCATTTTCCAGAAAGTTGGATTCTCTTTCAAGCACTCAAAAGATTTTGAGAGAACAGTCTCTCTGAAGTGTTGCCACTTTCCTCAGCATTGAGAATTGTAATAAATGAAATCTTTTCTTTCATGACTAAATAAAAGCTGTTCAATGCTAAGGTCATTTGAAAATCTGGTCCATTGGAATTATCTCAGAATGTTAAGCAGTCCAATTGGGCTCTTCAATATGACACATTTATTTGTTTATTTTTCATTTTCATACACGTAACAGTGTATTCTCTAAGCAAGAACTACCAGACTGATCCCAAAAACTTTAAACTTTACTGCTTCAAATTGTGACTGACGTGATTTTAGGAAAGCAGATAATTTCAGCATCTCCGAGATCAACGTAAATGAATGGTTTCATGAAAGGGTCAGCTGAAAGTACACAGCATGCAGTGGCAGGCAAGATTAAAATGCAATCACATACAAAAAAGCCACAACTTGAAAGAAATCATGCATTCTTGAAAAGATACTTAATACTAATAAATGACATACTTTTACTTGAGCTTCGATCATCTATCCTCATGACTCATTATGTATTTGAGTACATCAATTATATCATAAATAATTTATATCATTACAATGTTCTGTGATTTAATCCATTTAAAACTGTTTTAGACAGATGAGGGTCTTTCATGCCTTACACACCCCAACAGACCAGGACCCTAGAAGTGCAAAAAAACCATCTTATTCAATAGCATCGATACTTATTCTTATAAATAAATTCAGTCAGAAGATACTAAGCATACATCAAATTCAAGTAAGTGCTAGTATCTCCAAATTACAGACAAGGAACCAGAAGGAGAAAGGGTAACTAGCACTTTTGCCCAAACTCAAAGCAAGTCACTGCAATCAACTGTGCTTCTCTCCAGATTCTCAGCCAACTCCTGGCATACAGAAAACCCAACAAAAACAGAGCTTGTAGGTAACACTGCCTTCACTGACATACAGCATGATCACAAACACTGGAAGGCTGGTTGACATTTTCAAAGCTGCAAAGGGAATTTGGATGCCGCCAATTCTCATTAACTTTAATGGGAATTGGGCATCCAAATCTCTTAGGCAGTTTTGCAAATCCCACCACAAATGACCATTTAGGTGGTGAGCATTAAATGGTATTGCCTGCCAAGCACCTTTATCTTGGGGAGTTATGTAAAATGAAACTCCATTGTTTTCTTCCTTGTTGAATCATATGTGAGGTGAATGAGGTGGCTAAATGACTCCTGGCTTACAGGAAAGCAGTTTTTCAAGCCACTTGCAAGGTGCACTTCAAATGGTTTCTTTAGAGCACCACCAGGAAAGACAGGACAAAGAGAGCACAGAGGAAAACAATCGCTGCCGGGAGAGAAAAAGTAAATCCACTCTAAGTTGGTATTTTTGAGCAAATTCTTTCGAAATACATCAGCTTTTCATTTCACTCTTAGTAGAAATATTTAGCATTATTAGAGGGCTGTATTTCTCACCTATTCATCATTTTTACTTTCTATATGCCCATCTTTCTGACTAACACCTTGGCATTCAAACAAGTACTACGCTCAAAAAATAAAAGAAAAAAATAAAACCTGTATAAATGACAGAGTGTTCAACCATGAACACATTGTCTTTTATGAATATTATAATCACAGAATCAATAAGCCTACAAAGAAAAAACAGGACACAAAACGTGTTTTGTCATTTCTGACGAAGTTATAAAAACAACAGACATTCAATATGCCAAGTGTTCTTCAATCCTTCATAATCATAGCCTTATTGAAGTGAGGACAAAAAGGGTCTAATTGCATAGGAGCAATCTCAATGTAATAGGTTATACACCCAGGCACTGCTGCACAATACAACAAAAACAACGTTCCCTGTGTATAGCAGAATGTCATCTCTCATTTTCAGGCAATTACCTTCTTTCTTGTCAACAGTTTTAATAACCTCCATCATCTCTAAAAGACTTTTGCTTCAGTTAAATAATTTTCAGCTTTTTAATATGCAAATGTGCTTGTTCATATGCATGGGTGAAGTGGCGCTGCTACTTGAAATGTGTCAGTACATTGTGGAGCACCTGCACCTCGGGGAAGCTTGATTTAATTGACACCTAATACTATTCATTATTCCACTTAGTGAGCAACTCCTATTAGTCACCTGTAGGTTTTCCTATAAGCAGTGCTTTGGCCACCAATGAAAATATGAATATTTCTATAAATAGAATGGCCATATTTAGAAAAGGGGTTCAGTACTGGTGTGCCTGGAACATCATCTCATGGGCAATATTTCTTAGGATTCCCCCTCCCTTTCTCCCCCAAAAAACTTTTCTTGACTACAATGGAAGTCAAGAGTAACTCCTATTTGGAAAATATTTCTTAGGTTAAATATTGATACTTTAATTCTCGAACTGTATTAAAAGAACACTCTCTTAACTTTGCAAAAGAGGACAGGAAAAAAAGACTGGAGATGGGTGGTTTTTATTAATGTAGCTACTGTTTCCTTAGAGTGTGATCTGAGCTGGAGGATTCCTGCATCTGTTTTACATGACCTGAATGTAATCACTGGCTGTGCAAAGACATGCAGAATATGTGTTATTAATTGAATATTCCCATAATAAATATTTACTATTATAGTTTAGTTTAACCTTATCCAGCTAATAGCCAATTTTGCTCAATTGTGAAGCATGTGCAACAAAGATCATTAAATTGCCACATGAAATAATTACGTTGAGTATGGGATTCTCAGTCTTTACTGATATGAATGTGATAAATATATGCTATAAATGGATACAGTTTAAGACTCTCATTGTTCTTTTATTACTGTATTACAACTCAGGCATAGTGCGCCGTATGTGCTGAGCTGATGATATCGGGGCTGTTTCTTTACCACATGGTCTGTAACCTTATTGTTCAGGCCACATTTCTTTCCAGCATTAATGCATTTGTTAGTCCCAGAAGGCTTAAACTACAGATGTTTAACATCCTGCTTATGGACAGATCATCTGGAATATGAACTGAGAAATCTATACAACTTATTAGTATATGTTATGAGTGTAACAGAGATTTAATAGTCTGTTCAAACTAGATTAGTGAAACCATTTCTTACAAAAATGCAACTTCTTAAAATAGGCACATGTAGAAATGAAAAATTAGGACATTCTTTTGACTAAAATATGATTTTTATCTGAAGAATTTGGCACTAATTAATGCTGTTTACATAATAGTGCATGTAACATTAATTACAGCTTTCAGAATGTTAACTGCAAACCTTTTTATTTTTTTCTGTGCACACAGATTTACCAGTATGGTAGAAATCAGAGCCCTTTTGAGGGTTTTTCTGCAGTGTATTCAAAGTAATCATAAATCAAGCCTAGAATTCAAAGACAGTTAAGGACAGAGGCAGTAAAAAAGACTGAGTAATGTTAACCCAGAACTCCAATCATTTTTAAACTAAGTGGGGAGAACACTGGTCAACTAGGCGATTGTTGGTATCCCCCAAAACGTAATCTCCAAGCTGAAGAATGGCAGCTGGCAGAACAGCTGGTGAATAGGATTAATGTCAGAAGAAAGAAATAAAACTCAACATATGTCCAAGCCTGCGGTGCTGGGACTGAGCATGATTGTACCCCGACGGATACCATGTGTACAGCTGGAAAGTGCCACTGTGCCATGCTTCTCTACCCCACAAGGTCATTTCTAAGAAGTACGGCTAATATCGAAACACTGAACCGAACTTTTCCTTGAGAACTCTGAGTGATTAAGAAAGAAACAAGCAAGTTTCACCATGCAGATATTCCAGGCTATTTTAGCCCACCCTCTGTGGTTTTTTTGTGGTGGTAGTGTTTTGTTGGTTTTTTTTTTAACTGTACAATCTCAACTAAAAAAGCAGATTAGTATTAAAACTGACAGATTGCACTACTGTAAATATAATTTTAAAGCTATTTAAACCTTTTAATCTCCTCTCGTTCAGATTTCCACATTCATTTATGATTTAAACAAGAAACAACAGCACAAGTTTAATAAATAATTCCATATTGCTTATTTTACTGAAAATAAATTTTGATTGTCTGATTGGCCAGAACTTGCCTAAGAAATATTGAAAATGGGAAAAAATTGACTCTGATCTTAAGTCATACTTATATTTTGAAATATTTGTTATTAAAGATATTCCAGCTCATGTTTTAGCATGCTCCTATTTTACTTCTATTATTTAAACTGTAACAACGCAGTTGTGGAATTGGTTACACGAAGAACAGTAAACATATTAAAATTCCTAACTGGTGAGAAAGGCCCAAGTATTTTTAGAGGTTTGAAAAGAAAAAAATCATTTCAGTCTCTATTTTTTCACCACTGGCATGAAACTGATCCCATCAGCTAGATAGCAGAGTTCACACGTAATCAGATTCTATAGTGCAATTGTTTGCAGTAAGATCACAAATGGTTAACATAAGTTGTGCTTTGTGCCTAATGACTTTTTCAAATGCAGTGATTTGGGGCTCTTTGTATTCTGAATGGGTGGGGAAAAAAGCATATTTCCAAATCCATATAGCTTTTGAAAATACTGGCTTCAGCTATTGCCTCTTAAAGGTAGAAACATCTGTTTGGTGAAAATGCAAAAAATTATTCACCTTATCTCTTTTCTCTTTTATTATCATATTTTTTTCTTTCTTTCCTCACTTCCATTTTTTTTCTTTTGTCATCTTTTCATCTTTTTTCTTTTTTCTTTTTTTTTCCTTTCCCATTCCGACAACACAGCAGGAAACAGGGTGGAATAATATCACACATGCTTTTAACAGAGGAAAAGACACAGGCATCTCAAAGGATGCAAGCACACAATGCTACCTTGGTACCTGAAAATGGAGTATCCAACTGGTGCTCCATCTGTCAGCTGCACGGCAGCAACAGGTAGCCAGAGGTAATATTTCATTCCTCATAGTATGTTGACTTAGTATGACCAAGGAGAGTTACTGTATTGTTGGGCACTTAGAGAAAATAATTCAAGAAACTGCAGTCAACCATAGGGAATTGCTCAGCTTAGAAATATATTTTTCTGACTTGCAGAGAGACACAAAAAATAGTGCAGAGAGCAAAACTGGTTTTACTTGAACCAGTATGAAATCAGTAAACTGCAACGACCACAACCGTTACCAACTTGTACAGTGTAACTACAAACAGAACTGCCTCCAAAGCCCTTTTTTATTTATCAGGGGCTCATGTAGTAAACACATAATTTTGAGACAAAGTGGTATGTTTCAGACAAAACCAGAGGCCTTCTATTCTTTAAGCAGATGTAATCATGACATAACCCTACTGGTGGCCTCATTTTGTATGAGTTACAGCAGTATGACCTGATATAATTTGTATCTAAGACTTCTCTAAAGTGTTCAGTCTCTTAACAAAAGTACTTTACGTATTTGAAATGTCTCCATAGCCTAGTTATTCTGTTTATTTGGAAATACCTATCTATATTCCCAAGTTTCCCTACCCATTTTGCACAAGGTCAGTAAGGAAAGCAGAAAATTTGATTTAGGGATAGTAAATTCCAACTCCCTTAGTAGCTATAAAGTTTTGATTTCTCAGCACACACCTACCTGCATTTCTAAGCACACAACTTCTACAGCATGACTTTGATATCTCCTTTAAAACAGCCTTTGGTGTTAAGGTTTACATGCCAAAACAAGTAAATTCTACACATTTTTCATCACGTAAAATTATTCCATTCTATTTTAAGGCAGTTAAAGTTAAATCAGTCCTGATTCTAAGCAAAAATTTCCAGCAGCACTCATGTTATGTCATTCTGTACTAGCAAAAATGTTTTTGTTTGTACTCATATAAAAGGGAAAGAAAAGCCCGTTGCTTATTAATATCTGCTGAATTGTTTAAGAGGATTTTTAAGATACAAGTTAAAAGAATTTCATAATTTCAATTTCTCCTTTTCATTTAATAGTAGACATTCATTAGGACCCACACACTGTAATAAATTATAATAATTTCAAACAAGAATTAAATTACTAGGTACCCAGTGAAAGAGCCATTTTTTCTTAGGTACCCTGTAATCTAACTGTCAGATTTAAAATCTATTCCCAATCAACTCTTCACAACATTCACATTTATTCATCTATGCTAAATTAATAAAAGGTGTGAATAATACTGACAAAATTGATCATTATTGTTCATGCAGATTTAGAAAATTATAAGGTAATGTAAAATATAAAAGGAATTGAGGGAAACTATTACACTTCTTATAAATAAATTCATCCTATGCACTATGTTGGGTTTTTTTAATCACAAAAACTCTTTAACAAGAATTTATTTCCACTGACTTGAAAAAGCTATCTAATAAGTTGCATATTTCCTAATAAGTATTTTTTTTTATTTCAAAAACGATCAAAAGTTGATGATGGCTACAATGCAATGTGAGAGTTCACCCAAAATTTAGATGGCAACGCCGGAGTACCAGGAGCACTACCCAAATGCAGCCTGAGTACAGACATTCTATAGCTTTATCCTCGGGTATGCTGAGCACCTTCCCCAAGGTCCTGAGCTTGGGAGATGCCAAAGTAAATGGGAATTGAGATTGCTCCAGATCTCCTGGAAGCCAGACCTGAGTGAAGCAATTCTGAAAAACAGGGAGAGCATCCCACTCCTTGTATAAACAGATAAAAAAGGGGACAGTGTTCTCTAAGGAATTAAAGATATTACACAATCCTCTTTCCTTACGTACAGACTTATCAGCAACCAGAAGTAACCACTGGCTCTCACTACAGCTCCACATAAAGCCAAAGACAATGTCTATATTAGACTACCCTGTTCTTTGCACATTTGCAGTAATTCCTACCATCTAACCTCACTGACCCTCTCCCCCCGACGGGGATCCCTGCAGATAAAGTAAAGCATGTCAACATCTGTTCCCATTCACACCGATTTTAATTTACAAAAAGAGCTTTGCTATTTTCAGAACAGGCTCCGGAGCACAATGACAGATTTAAGGCCTTTAATGGGGTTGCATTTGAGTGTGTCAGCGTTTCGTACTCACCAGGACTTGATTCTAAGGGGTTGCACCAAAGGAAGCTGTGGGGGGTTACGGAGCCACAACCAAGGGTGTTCTCACTATGGCACTATTTACCTAAGAAACCAGCCGACAAAGTTTTAATGTCCTTAACAAACCTCAGGTTTTGTCGCTTTGGCCAGAAAACAGAGCCCGAGAGCACCAAGGACACAATTCCCACACCAGTGCACACCTCAGCAGACCTCAGGACACATTGCTGAGGGCGGGTTTTCCAAACTGCTTCCTTGTGACTTAGCTCTGTTCTTACTGACTTCTGGAGCCACTGGCTTTTGTAAAAGGAAACTGAGGCCAAAGCTTTCTGTATTTTGCTTCATTAAAAAAAAAAAAAAAGAAAAACAAAACCACTTATGAGTGTCCTGCTCTGCCATGTTATAAACTTCACAATAACTAACAATCATCATTCTAAAGTTCTTTTAAGTCGAATGTATTTATAGATTATTCGTGCTGTAAATCTAAAGAACTTAGACATCTTTCCGAGAAGAGGCAGAGCTGTAGACTGAAAAGATTACAGTTGTACAAAAATAATCCACAAGGTTTCAGAGAATTCCTGATGACTCAAAATAATTTTTCCGTCTCCTCAAGAGCTTTCTTTCTTTCTTTTTTTTTTTTTTTTTTTTAAGATATACAATATGAAGAACAACTTGGAGAAACAATGCACAAGTTGTGTTGTAATCACATAACAGCTAAGACATGAGCAGCTGAGCAGAAGGAAGATGGGCAGTGGAATGCCATACAGCAATCAGCACTGTTGACTAATCAGAATTTGAGACACTAGAAGGTAATAAGGGTATTATAAAGAATGTCTTATTGAAGGAGCAGCTGTTTATGTGTAGCTCACTGTTTAAATGAGTTCCACTAGATTGCCATGGTGTGTTTTGATAAAAATGTTTTGCTCAAAAATAAAAAATAAAAGAGAGGGGAAAAAAAGATATCGCATCAGGAACAGCAATCACAAAAGAGCAAATATCTGGATAATGTGAGCACAAGCACATATACAGGAGCAGTTTTCTAGGTACTGGAGACCTCTAGAAAATGGCACAAATTCAGTGGCTCTGCAAGTTACAAAAGAATATTCATTACTTAGGCAAAGCCTAAATGTCATCTTTGTTAGCCTCCACCACTGAGTGTTGTTGCCATGGGCACAAGAGCTGAGGTGGTTGTGAAGGGTAATAGACAAAGAGGAAAAAACAAGGGAAAGTATAACTGAAAACAACCACAGAGCCATTTCAAGACTGTTACATTTGCACCGGCAGCCAATAAACACAATAAATAAATTCAACCTCATTTACAAAACAAGTCAGTATAATATCCCTCCACATCGGCATTATAATAAAATTGTGCTATGATCTCAACTAAGAAAATCCAATTAAATAATGTAAAAAGACCAAAAATAGAAGCAATATTCCCAAGGACACCAGTGAAAGCAGACAACTCACCAGACTTCTCAGACAATAATCGTGTTGTTCAAATCTATTTGCCATTGGGCCGTTCAACAGTTTTTGTTTGCTTGTTTCTTTCCAGAAACCAACTTAAAGTTTTGGTTTTCAAAACATCTTTGAACTGCTGAGAGCAGGACGAGACTGTCTCAGAGAACTGGAAATTTATCATAATCCATTATTAAAAATATTCTACTTTGGACAGCAAGGGCTTGGTAATATTTAAAAGCAGTCAGCAAGCAGTGGAAACTCTGGTATCTTTTGTAACAGTTCACATGTCAAACTGGCAAAGTGCCCACAGCGTACGGCAGAAAAATCTATTTAATGTCTGCCCCACAAGGCGACATGAGGTTTGATTGGCAGAAAGCAGAGAGTGGCTTTTGATCATGTGTCCTAACAAGCAGTTCCAGCTCCTGTCTCCTCGGCTGAGCGGCTCCACATTACCTATTCAAACAGAAGTGACAGGCCACTGCACTACTCTTTGGCTCTAGTCTCACGCAGTGGGAGCTATGCTGGAGACAGAGCCACTGATTAAATATATCACTTTTTCAAGACAAGCAGGTTGTCTGAATCAAAGTTGGACAGAATAGACTCAACATTATTAAAAGAGGATATAAAACCGGAGCTGAGTGATGTTAGGCCAGTTTGTACAGCCTCAGGGATTCACAGACTGACAAGGGGAATAAGGAACAGCAGAACTCATAAAGCAGGGTCAGAAATTAGCTGTGACACCTTGGCCATTTTCCCATCACTTCAGGGCCACTGTGCTTCAAGTCCTGTAGTCTCTTCTTGGCCTTTTTTTCCATGATTTACTGAGCTCGGAGCAGGAGGGGGAGACATAAAAATCATTAACTACAGAAAGTTGCAAATTGCAGTTTGACAATAAAAAATAAAATATTAGCCACGCTTCACCACCTAATGTACAGTCTTTGCTAATTAGATTGGGCCTTTTTCCTTCTATTCTCATCAGCCAAATTATTGTCATCAAATAATTTGTTGATACAGCACTAGCTGCTCTTGCTAAAAGGGATAACTGAAAGCTGGGGGAAATGACTGAATAGAGATGCTTATTATATTGCCGTATTAGTTCATTAACAAATTGGTTTGATTTTTGAGGTTATGTGTCCAGTCGCTGTCTGCTGTGTTACAGGATACACAGATGCTGAAAGGCAGCAGACTCGATGTGTTTTTGACTCCTATCAGGCAAACAAGATAGATACACCGAAACGTGGAAGAACTGATGCTCCGGCTACATTATTAATTGCTGGCATCACTGAAGATATAACAAAACCCACTAATAAAGCTGCATTTAAGCAGCTAAAAATACAAACAGTCCGCAAAGGAAACTGAAGCAAAGGAAGCTTATTTCAATTAGTAACGCATGTGCATGCCACATCTATAAAATCACTTCGGGGCTATTCAAAGTTCTGTGAAAAATGTTAAAATCATGATACCAGATTTTTTTCAGAATGACTCCTGCAGTAATTCCACTGCAATTAATTAATTGAGTCACCTCAGGAATGAATGTGGTTCAATATTTATTTTTCACTATGACAAGATCTGACACTTTACAAAACCTCTAACTAAACATGTTAGTTATTGTTTCACTGTAACTATTTAAAAACAATCTTGCTTGTTATATATTTAAAGTACAGAGTGCCCTTTTAAACAGGAAAAACACAGGTAAATTTGAAGAAAGAGTAGAAAGATCAGAGCCCTGCCTTCACGCATAACCCCTATCACACACAGCACAATTGCAAATGCAAGCAGAATTCAGTCCTGGAGTGTTTGTTAGACTAACGAGAAATTCGCTCTCCAATTTTTTGGTGCCATTTCAGGCTCTCCAGACTGGTGTGCTCAGAGTTCCTCCAGATGGGAGAAAAAGCCTGCTTGCTTCAATATTTTCCAACAAAAGACAGAGGAGTATTCAACGTGGGTGGTTGCTTTTTTGTTGTTTTTTTTTTTTAGGTTCAGTGACGATCATGATTCACCATAGAAGGTGATGTCATATCAAGTTCTTTAAGAAACATGAGCAGGCAGCAGTGCATTATCGCTTCACCTCAAAATATGGCAAATGGTTATGTAAAGCATTAAGTAAAACAGTTAATAAAAAGGAAGATGAAAATAAACAGGAATTCATAAATAGGGCACTTTGCCCAGGAACTCTGGGCACCTATGTAAGTAAAACTAAAAATATATTATGATTAATAAAAGAAAACAGCTATTAGACACATTCCAAAATGCTATGTTGTAGAACGAGATATTTTGGCACTGCTTTACTGATTGGCAGCCCATGCTAGTGTGGACTCAGGACAGAAACAGACTGTAATGGGCACTGCCAATTGGGATAGAGCAGTGTGAACAGGAGCTACCTGCAGATGTTTACACAGAACTTGTCCTTATGACTGTATTTAACAAGGGCTGCTGCATTCCTCTTCATGGATCTCACAATCTGAACTCTAGCAACACAGTTCTTTATGTTATTAAACACATAGCAAAGGAGGAAGGTTCTGACGTGTAACGATTAAGTCTTGATTCATTTTGGAGATCCATGTGCCAATCTCTAAATGAGGAAGATGCCATAATGCAAGGGCTTTTCTGAAAGTAATGCCTCCTGTTTCATTACATTGGTCCATGACATCAGAGGCGGATGTTGGTGGTACGGCAGCAGAGGTTGAACCTTCCCAAAAATATCCCATTACATGTTGTTGTCATGTAACAGATGGCAGAGAAAGGCAGCCTGACAAAATGGCATCTGACATGGAAGTGCAGATGAAACAAAGGTGTATCACTGAATTCCTCCAAGCACAAAAAAAAATGGCACCTATTGACATTTATCAACACTTGCTGAATGCCTTTGGAGACCAACCCATGGATGTGAGCACAGTGGGGTGGTGAGTGTTGCAATTCAGCAGTACCAATAGTGACAGTGGGTCACCTCTGCTGGTGCAGATTTTTACAAACATGGCACGCAGGTTCTTCTTCATCACTGGTGAGAAAGTACAGCTAATGGTGGTGACTGCCTTGAAAAAGTGTTCTGTAGTTAAGAATTTATCAAACAGTGTTATTGTGGTCTCTATCTATTGTAGTTTTCATGGAAATAAACAGTAGGCACTAGTTTCAAAGCAACCTACTTGTAAATGGAGATTAAAAGGATTCGTCACAATCCAAAATACTTTTACGAATCATAAGAATTGTGTCGTTTAGAACACAGAATTGCATTTTGTTCCTGATTTGTACTTTGCACTTCCTGTTTTTGCAAGTGAAAGCAGATACGCAGGACTAGGATTTGAATTACATGCAAGCTACATACGAACACAGGGCTTGAATATACCACTTTGGAAGCTCAGGACAAAACTTTGTGGGCTTTAAATCTGCCAGAGAAGTCCTAAAGTACAGACCTATTGGCTTTAAAATAGACCATGTCCAAGACCACACCTAAGTGCTTCGCACAGCTTTGGGGTCCCCAGTACAAACAGCACAGGGACCCAGCAAAGGCTGCAAAGATGGCCAGATGACTGGATCATCCCTCATAGGAGATGACTCAAGAAGAGACTGAGAGCATTTAGCCAAGAGAAGAGCTGGCTCCAGACTATCTTATAAATGGAACTACCTGAAGACAGGAGTAAAGAAAGTGGACCCACGCTCTCTTCAGTGGTACCCAGTGACAGTTCAAGAGATCACAGGAATAAATGAACTGAACATACAGGAAATTCCATTTAAACATGAGACAAATTTTTCTTATTGCAAGGGTGGTCTAACGCTGAACAGTTTGCCAGAGAAGCTGCGGCATTTCCATTCTTGCAGATACCCCCAAATTGCTGGGACCTGGACTTAGGAGAACAGTAGGAGCAACCTACTGTAGGTGACACTGTCCTGTGTGCAGCCTAGACCAAGGCAGTGGCCAGAGGTGCCAGTCTTCCTCAGCCACTCTGCACTCCTCCTTTTTTCTTCTTTTTTTTTTTATAGTCCAGATTCTTCCCATCAGAAATTTCATGGAAAATAAAAACAACTGTAGGATACAGAAATGGTGTAGAGTACTATTTGAAATGGAAAAAAACTGTATTTTTTTATCTCCCTAATGCTGATTTGCACTTAATACACAAAAGTAACAGAGACACTGAATGGATTTGGTCTCCTTTACGTAACATTTGTTTGTAATTAATTAGCACGGCTGAAGACTAATCTTACTAATTGTTTGTTGTTTCCAGTGGAGGCAGGTTTCCCTCATGAAAGTGGCATCTTGGAGTTTCAGACTAAAACACCAAGGTGAGAGTAGCTGTGCTTCCCGTTAGGCAACTGAGACAGCCTGAGCACGGGGCTGCCTCGTGCAGCCAGGTAGCGGATGCCTCAGTCTCTCTTGTGGCGGCCAAATAAAGTTGTCAACATTATTTTTAAGTAATGATAAGGTATCTAAACCAAATACTATATAGTAGAACGAGGAATATATCAGCATTTAAAATGTATATGCTGCCGAGCATTTTTACTGTCATTTCTTTAAGAAAAGCAGATCTAATTAGCTGTATCTCTAAAGTGCGTACCTAGCATTTTTATTATGTATTATAACATTTTGCTTAGAGTTGACATTTTTATTCTGACAAGCACTGTCTGGAGAGCTCTCAATAAATAATACATTTACAATTTTCAGTAAATAAGCACTGGACACAAATCGTTATCCTTACTTACAGCTGCCCCTCTCTAATAGTGCTTTTACAAGTAAGGTGACTATTCAGTCTAATGCAATACTCTCAGTGCTGGAAAGATATTTTCATTCATTACCCAGTCACAAGCACTTAAAGCACTTTTAGGTCCTGTTGCTAAACAGCAGGAATGGCAAAGCAGATAAGACTAACAAAAACTAAAGTTCACCACCAAAGAAACCTGAGGTCATTCCCCCTCCAGAAAGAAAAAACACAATGGCATACAAGATCAATCACATTTGAGTCCTATCTTTCCCTCATTTTATTATGTTTATGTTGGCAATGTAAAGAAGGGAATTATTACCATCTAGTCCCTACTGCTAATCTGATGACTACAAAGAGTATTTCGATTCCTGTTTTAAAGCACCATCTGATCATAACGTTGTGTCACAGTGCATCAGAAACCAATGGAGTCTGAATTTATCTTCTGCCAAGATTGCACAACTGAAGCAACTTGCCGTATTTTCACAGCTATTTACTCACTCGTAATCTTCGCCACAGAGCCCAGTGTTATTTGTACCCATTCATACTAGACTTGCTTTTCTTGCTGCCCTAAGGAAAAAGCTGGCTTTTAGCTATGCTTCTTTACAATGCTTTCATGATTTTCATAACACAAAAAACAGTATAAAGATAGCATATCTTATACCATGTCTTTAAAGGAGACAAAAATCGGATGAGTATACTGCAGAAAATTATATAAAATGGTAACAAGGAGAGAGTTTATCACATGGTAAAAATTTACATTGAATTGTATCCAGGATTGAGATGTTCTGTAGGATTAAAAAAAAGGATGAGGTGAGTCCTGAAAGTAATCACATGGGAAAATACACTGGTGAGAAAGTGGCTGGAATAGTCAGTAGATGCTGTCACTGAGCAGATCCCAGTCTGTTTCAGTTTAGTCTGTCCTTGTCTACAAGACCAGCTTAGAGCTCAAGTCCAGAGGCAATGAGGAAAGGCTGGGAGCTCTTGTTCTAATGGAAAGTATTTTACTTATCTCAGATATTCGAGGTTGAATAAAAACATTTCCCCAGTGTAATGAGAATATCTTAAAATGGTGATACAAAATGTCTAACCAAAAATACTTTAAAGACTTGTGGCTGAAAGGGATTTCCCCATCATCAAAACTGAGAGCTGGGTTTCGGACTCTTCTGCATCAAGACTCTAACTGTGATCAACTCTGTGAATTAGCAAAAGCAATAGTTTTATAGAGGTGTGGAGGTACAAAGCTTATACAAGAAGAAAAAAAAAAAAAATCTGCTTTGGGAAAGAGAACCTTTCAGAAACTCAATAAAATGACATAGATCCAAAATCTAGATACTGTCTGATAATAACCAAGGGGTAGTTTTGCCTGACAGGTCCACATGCAGCTACTTCTCTTCAACTTCCAGCAGATCCTGTTATGACAAATGCTACCATTACCCTCACCACATTTTTGTCAGTGATCTTGTATTAAGAACAAGAATTGAAGGGGAATGGAAATTTTAATAGATTTCAGCAAAAAAGATGGTTTCCATAATCTACTGATTTACTCATATAGATTTCTTTCTTCATGATACCTATGTAAAAGCCCACACTGTTCCCCATTTCTGTGCCATAAAAAAAATTTTGTGAACAAAGAAAATCAAAAGGAAATTTTCAGATGTAGCATGAGACATGCAGAAAAATGGTGAAGAATACTATAGTAGGTAGTGTAGAGAACCAGAAAAAAAATGTGAAAAGAAGGTGGAAGGATGACATTTGCCAATTTCTTCAATAAAAATTGTGAGATGGTGTTTAACAATGACAAGCTACTTAGAAAGACTTCAAGAAAATAAGACAGAAAATAATAACAAAGGAATAAATTCTCATATAACCAGAAGGATAAATAAAAATATTAGAGAAATTATTAACAACTAGATACTGTGCTGTTAAACAAGCGTGATCTGCTTTTTGGAAAAAAAAAAAAAAATGACCTAAACATATGTTAGGTTATAAGTGTCATTAAAACAAGTTCCTTGAAGTTATTTCTGCTTCAAAAAAGAACAATTTTTTTGACAGAATATGCAAGCAACTCAGAAAGGAATTAGGCTGCATCTTCTTTTAGTTACCAGGGAACTAACCTTAGAAACCACTGTATTTGCATTAATGTTCCTAAATTACTTTAACCTATTAAGACACAGAAATTAGCAGTACATTTCAATAAATGAACTACCAGAAAGTTTTAAATCCACAAAGCTTCCCTAAATATTGTAAGAACAAAGGGATATATTTTTTCTAAAACAGAACCACGTATTGCATGAAAAAGAAGGGACAAGCGTGATTTTACAAACATCACTGAATGAAAAAAAGAGAGAGAGGGAGTTGCATATAATTATATGGAAAAGAGGTAAGCAAAAGCAGCCGTTTAGGAAAATGTGCCACATCTCTCTCCTCTAACTTGATCTGAGTCATCTATTCATTGTGTGGACTTCTGGGCAGTGACTTTTTGGAAGCTGGTTGGGAGTTTAGCAGAATAAGCAAATAAATAAAGCAGAAAGTTAATTTTCTTTATTTCTCAATGGAGAAATGTGTATATATTTCTGTGTGCAATACTTAAGTATACTGGACTTTATTCCTTACTGGAACAAAATAAAGATTTTTCTTCGGGAAGTGTAAATCTAGTTTATGTCAATGTAAAAGTAAGTTGTTGATTATTATTAGCTAATGAAGATCAAAGTAGAAAGCAACAAACCACGTAAAACTAGAAAGTCCTAAAACCACTGCTACAGTGTAGTGTTATATGGTTTTCCCTATTGCATATAAAATTAATATTGCATATGAATCTTTAATTTTTATTTTAGTCATCTTCAGATGTATTATATATCTCAACGAGTTACATATATCCATCCACTGAGAGACAGTACAAACAGGTGCACATGACACAGAATAGATGGGAATTTATGAATATACTGCTCTTTATATAGATGTTCATTATTCCAACATGCATACGTAAATATCTTTGATCTCTGGATGTTCAGCAATGGTCTTCAAGGAGGAAACAAGAATGGGAAGCAGTTTATAAAAAGCTTGTGCCAGAATTCTGAGCTGAGCTTGGTTGAAAAACGATACTGTATACATTGCAGAGAATCAAGGTCAAAAGTGAATTAGGAATCCAGGCCTGAGTAATGAGGGCTTAGCACTTAGCAGAAATGACATGCCCAGTTTCCAGCCCAGAAGTGCCAGCTGACCTGCCAACCTAGCATTCCAGATCTGAAAGGGGGAAATCTGCTCTCCTAGCTACAGACAAGATGTGTACTACTAATTATTGCTCATAGAGGCTTATGTTGAAGTACAGTAGGATAGTTGTCTGGAAGCCAATTCTTAGCCTGAGTCCAGGCAGACTAGGCAATGTAAATCTGTCTTGCAAAAGTAATATAAGCAAGATTCTGAAAGAAGGGCAGAGAAAGGGAGAGCAGTGGTCTGACCATGCTACCTAATACACACTCTTCATTTGAGCTGTAAAGAGATTTAATGCTTAATTTTACCAGAGAACACTATCAAGGAAAAAAGGCCAGCAAAACAATCCTTCTGCTTATTATTTCTGCTACTGAGATGTATATACTGAAGTTATCCCATAGGTTCTAGAGTCCAGTGTAGCTCATTAAATACCTGTTTATTTCTGACTTCTTCTATTTGATGAGAATATGCCAGAAAAGCCTTTACATACTCAAATTAACTCTATTATGTTTTGTTTTGTTTTGCTTTTTTCTAATAGTGACTATTTTCCTATCAACTTTCTAATTTCCAAGTAATTACATATTAGGATTTGGTATTCCCTTAGTGCACTAGGCCATAAAAATATCGTTTATCCTGAGATGTAGATGGTTTCTGTTCAAACTACAACAAATGCTAAAAATTGACCTAAGGTATACACAGCCCGTGTGAGGCGCTCATATTCACATTATTACCCACAAGACATGACACTGGCTGAAGCACTATTATTAAAGAGAGATTAAAACAGCTGTACATTATGCTGAAGCACTCACTCTTTCCTTTACAAACAGACGGTCCTGGATTATAAGCAGCACTTGACCATTTAAATCACTACAACAACCAGATTTAACCAGCTGGGCCATATTCTCTTAGGCAATGCCTGTTGACCTCCTCAGTCACAGCTGCTCAGATAAAATTCTCATTAGACAACTTATTTTCAGAAGCTAAAGGACTATGATTAAATATATCTGTTTAGACAGGATAAAGTCTTTCAGTATGTATTTCTTTCTCCAACGTTATGAGGTGGAACAGAGAGCATAAGAGACCCGTAGTATCTAAAGGTGTACCACAGTTTGCTTGTTTCTCTAGCAATTCATATTATATTCAGACCTTACAGATGGACTAGAAACTTCCATAACTATAATTGAAAGAGACTTGCTGCTGTGCTCTTGTAGGGGTTAGAGCAGATGACTACAATTCTTGACTTCTTATTCCACTTCAAACTGTACAATCAACTTGACATACGACTTCATGTTTGCTCATTTCCCACAGCTACGCCAATGTTCGTGGAGCTCCTCCCTACAAAATGCTAACACAAACTATCCTTTTATTCAAAGGAATGACGCACTATCTCAAGCCCCACAGAACTAACACAGAAGCATACAGCAGGAATAGGTATTTGTTTCCCTTAACATTGATTGAATCAATTGCATTCTGTTATCTCAAAAAATCTCTATTTGCTCAGAAAGTCTTTTTTAATTTTGGAAAGCGATTTTGTGACAGATCAAGACTCCTCAACAGCACTGGCTGCATACCATTTGAAGAAGAGTACTTCAAACAAACCCATTTTAAATGATAGGTGTTAAAGATCATCATATTATATATGCATGATTAGGCAATGTGGTTTAAAGCAGACTGTTAGACGGCAAAACATATTTCTAAGTTCAAACCTCATTCCTCCAACTCAAGGCAGAATCAATTGCAGTACCCACAGTTGCACAAAGAGCAGAGTCTTAAAATAGTAATTATTTTTAAAATTTTATTTTGTTCAAATCAAGTACATATGGAGAGCTTGCTTCATTTTAGTTCAGAAAAACTTCTGAATATAAAAATAGTTACAGATAAAAATTTTGATATTTCTAGTAAGCACAAAACTGTAACACCATTTTACCTATTTTACCTAACACATTTTACCTAGTGTAAAATTCTGAAGAAATTCCAATCTTTCTACTATTTATTTTTCCACATTGGCTTGGATGATACCAGTCAGATGTTCAATAATTTTCTGTAAGATGAATGTTCACCTATTTTTTTCTAAAGAACATGCTAGGTGCAATGAAAAGAACTTAACATGGAGATCTTTGAACTCATAGGGAGACTTTACAATAATTTTCCAGCATACTCTGCTCCAAAAAAGGCAAGATTATTTCACAGATCACAAATGACCTTTTTCACAGCTGGTGAGAATATTTAGTACAAGAGGCTCAGACTTGGTGAGGGGAATCTCTTTGCTGTGTATATACCAATCTTAAATCAGCTAGTGTATACCAGTACTGAGGAAGCACAGAAAGCTCTCAAGAATTCACAGAAAAATAAGCTACAAAATGCTTGAGTCCCTCAGATATGATTTTAAACTGTTTAAACCCTCTGATGTACATTTTTATTAGCACACCATTCAGCATACTCCAGAAGTCTTAGCTGTGGTGTCACTACAATCAACAGCAACTCGTATATACCCGCAGCAGAGTATGAGCCAAGACCTTTGATTAGCATGGAGTGTTGAACGACTGTTACTGACTGTAAAAAACAACTTTGCCAAACTAACATTTAAAATAGTTTTCATAGTCTAACCACCAAATCTAAGAAAGCAATTTTTAAAAGAGTGATCTTTACAGCTGAAAACAGACAGATGGTAGTAAAGAATCTGGGACATTCTCTCCTTAGAGATGTTTCACCAGCTTCAGAAAGGACACCTATAGAACACATTCATCTATGTGCTGGCATTTAACAATTGTGCCAAGAAATTTGAAAGCCTACTTCCATCTCTACATGATTTTATTCCATATTTATACTTATTATTGTTTCAGCATCAATTTTAATTGAAATCCACTTTACTAAATGGAGCCAAGGGATCCGAACACACTGTTGGAAGACTGTGACCACATCATGAAAGTCAGGAGCAAAAACCATTTTGAACTCATTCATATTTCGAAGAAAAACAGAGATCACAAACTTCTACTACCTTGGGATCTATTGCACTACAAATATTCCTCCTGGGTTATTTTTAATGCCACAAAACAACACTGGCAAAAGAATAGACATATCCTCATATTTCTATATCTGTTTCAAAGCCTTCTGCTCCCACACCTTCCCTGGTTCAAATTTGTGTATGAGCTTACAGACCATAAGATGCTGTTACAGAAGTAAACAAGACTTCATTCTACTTGACATTGTGAAAGAATGTCTTGTTTGACCCTGACCTTGTGCATGTATACACGGATAAACTCATTCTCCAGTTCACTTTAGTAACCATCAAAGAAGAAAGCCCTCACATAGCCAATGAAAATATCTGAGTAAGGATTGAATATATAAACTGCCTTGCAGCTTCAAGATTTGTCCTCATTTTTATCTCTCTTTTAACACATGTAACAATATCTGAGCAGACTGTTAAAAAAAAAAAAAAAAAAGATTTCTTCAGCTGCTTATCTAGATATATAGGTCAGAACTAGAACACTTAAAGCTGTTTCCCATTCTCCTAGCCAGAGATACTGGGTCATTAAGGTGATGAAACATGAGTCTTTCTAAAGCAAAATAAAATAGCTTATGTTTTATTCGTTCCCATTGTTTAAAATAAACATTTGTCTTTTAAAAGAAAAAGAACAAATTCTACTGAAGAACATCCCTCACGACTCTACAAGCAGTTAAAAATTCATCATAACTTCTCAAGTAAGAATGAGTTTTCAACTAAACCAACATTCTTGCTTTTACTCACAGACAACCAACGCAATTTAGAAAGTTTTATAAAACAGACGTATTTGTCTTAAATCCCTAATGGATCTCAAACTACCATTGCCATGGTAACCTGTGAATAACTTTATCCTAGCCTTTGCCAATTATGCAATTTTCTGGCTCTTGATACCCAACACATTCTTTATACCATAAAATCTGTAGGGGGTGGGAAAACAATGTCAGTCATATTCACCACATACCTTCTTGCTCAGTCCTGGTCATTTCTTCTAGTTTCTTCTGCTTCAGTGTGTCCACCACATCTGCAAGGCTTCCTTTGCGGCGTTCTGGCGTTCCAAAATTAACACTGGTCATTAGCTCACTCCGGTCACGACTTCCTTCGTCAGGCTTGTGTGGTGAGGTAGAGGTATTTCGGAAGGAATATAGGGAACATAACTTATTACTCTCCGATTCCTGCAAAGAAACAACGCAATGAGAAAGTGTAGGCTATTGTCCTAACATGAGAAGAATCGGAAACAGGTAACAATTGAAAGCATTAGATAATTAATCTGTTATTCTAAAGAGACAATATAGATCTTCTATTTTCTAAAATGTGTATTACTCCTTGAAATTCTCAGCTTCAGTGCTTCACAGGGACTCTTTTATTTAAGGCCAGTCCTCTCCAGGGTTCTTACTATTGTGTTTCATGCCTGAGATACTCCTCATCAAGGGTTGTGCTTGTCAGAAACAAGCCACTTCAACATTAATTTGATGAATGTGTCAAGCATTTGCAGATTTCTTAAGTGACTCAAGTAAAGGCATTACAGGTAGCATCTTGAGAGAAAATACAGGCAAGGACAAATAAAGCCTGGATAGATCTTAGGCTAATGGAAAACAGCATAACTTTAAAATTTGAAAAGTTAGGCCAATAATGACTTAGAAACAAGAAAAACATTTGAATACACTTCACAGTTAAACAAAGCTTACTATCCATCCGTGCTCATTTACTGCTCTTCAGATTACATACTTTTCTTAGAGAGTGATGGTTATTATTGCTTCTCATATACAAAAGCAGATGTTACTTTTTAGACTAATATTGACAAGAATGAGGAAACAGATGAGTTTACATCAGAACAAGTAGTGTATGCTGAAATATATGTACTAGGATTACACGTATGAGAAAATGTATTTTGTAGTCAAAATAGAAGGAAGTTATATAATATAATAAAAAGTGAAGAAAACAGTTCATCTCCTTTGCCAAGAGATAACATCTCTTATAATAGACATAATCAAAAAGCAACCAACAGTGTCCAAATTTCTTCTGTTTTGCAGTATCACCCAAAAGTTGGGCCACACAGGAAATTTTCTGTCTCATCCTCACAACCACAGATATTTGCTGAATTTAGCTAAAAAGGAACAAATCCTTCTGTTTGCCCTTAAAAAAATCAACCACAGGAATTTCTTACACACTTCTCTTTCCAAAATTATTCTAATTACTCTAATTATAATTTTTAACGATATCAAATCTGAAATGCTAAAAAATCGGGGCAAAAAAAAATCAAGCTTTTTTGTTCACTAAAAGCCTAGTAATGACAGTGCATATATTCAGTGGCATAAAACATATTTTTTTCTAAATAAAGACTTAGAATAAGAGCAGCATTATATTTAAGAATTAAGAGAGAAATTAATAGTTCTATCAAAAAGCGTTCTACCCACAGGGCATGATAATATTCCTAGTAATATGAGCTGAGAATTACCCATTTACAGTGCAGAAGAAACACATGTTGGGAAAAGACTCAGGTGAAACAAGGTCTCAAGAAAGATGGATTAGAAAGCATTAACCACTGGCAGCAATGTCATACATAAATTTTAGCTTCAGTCATGAAGTGAAGGAATTATGAATAGCTTGTGTAATATAGCAGAAAGTGCTCACTAACCATGAGCAAGTGTGGTAACTAAGGGATGTGAACTGCACAGAAGACAGTGGCAACAAATCGTCATCAAGCACAGCAATATGTGATCTGCACAGTACTATTGACTATTGGTGCCTCTGGTGAAGAAGGTAGCATTTGCTACTGAAGCTGAAAATGTATTTATTCACTAAGATGATGCTGTAGCATCTGAGAAGCAACAGCACCCCTGCCAACATAGTAGTTGTGGAGAAAATTACGTAAGCCCAGACGGAGAGGTGACACGGAACAAAATCATAGAATCATAGAATCATAGAATCACCAAGGTTGGAAAAGACCTAAAAGATCACCCAGTCCAACCGTTCACCTATTCCCAACAGCTCCCACTAAACCATGTCCCTCAACACAACATCCAGCCTTTCCTTGAACACCCCCAGGCTCGGTGACTCCACCACCTCCCTGGGCATCCATTCCAGTGCCTGACCACCCTTTCTGAAAAGTAATCTTTACTGAAAAGTAAAATCTTTAACTTCATCATTTCAGCAGTTAAACACTGAACAAATTTTCATCCCAGCCACACATATTCAATAAAGACTCAGATGCCACACAGAAAAAAGATAGCTCAGATGAACTTGGTACAATGCTGAATTATTTTCTTTTAGAAAAGGAAGATTTTCTTAACTTTGACATATTCTGGAAACTGCTTTGCACTTTTCTTAAAACTTGGTAGAAATCATAACAAAGATGAGAAACCATTTTCTAATATTTTTCTAATTTAACACATGAATTTTCCATAATACATTTCCTTAATGAAGAACATTATGTCACGTGGCATTTTACACGTTTGAAGGCCACAATATAAAAGCATCTTAAATAATTTGGAAGGACTTTGTTCTCAAGAAACCAACATCCTCTTACAGTACAAGAAACATACCCACTAGGCTCACTTCTCAGCAAGGAACACTAAATCTATTGTTTTAGCCAAAGACAAAGAAGAATCTGTGGAGCAAATAGAAATGACTGAATGTTCTTTCTCCTGATAACCTATCCTCTCACTTCTCCGGATGCGTACGTGGTGCAGCACAAAACTCCTTCACTGCTAATGCAAGACTTTTAAAGTCCCAACTCCCTTAGGAAGCACACTCACATTTCATTTCCTTGCCCAAAAGCCTGAAATGTCCGGAACAGAGATGAGATAAATTTAAGCTCTGTGAATATCACAAACATCATGGAATTAATGCAAAATGATGCTCTCCAAAAGAATGAGATCCGTTCAACTAAATGAGTATCTTATATTACTAGTTTTGTGAGTAAACTGGTACTTTCAGAAACCCAGCAAGGATGGCTGTTTGGCCCCATAATTTTTGAAATCAGAAATGGTTAAAAAGAGTGGTAGGTGGTTTAACAGGAGAACTGCAAAAACTGAAAGGCATTCAAGGGTTTAAATGGGCAAATGGAAAAACTGTAGACCAGTCCAGGGTAAATTAGTAAAGTATTTCATCCAATAAAAGCAGAACTCAACTAGAGAAAATATAAATCAGTTGTCTACAATTATCTACAAGAAAGGAAACAATTTCTACAAATAAAATGCAGCAAAAATGAAGTTTTATATGCAATGAATTTTGTAGCTACCCAATCAAAATAGATATTTTTACTACTATATATCTGCAATTAGTAGTTTCCTTTTTCATTCCAAGATTATATTAAACTCACATTCATGGCAAAACAAACAGATCAAAATACAGAGGAACAAGACAAGCGTTCATTCTGTTGTCTAGAAAGGTGACTCAACTAAATTTGAGTGGCGGTTTGTTACTGCAATATTCTATCTGTTCAAAACTAAATAAAGGTTACAGCAAAGTCATGAAGATTTTAATTTTATTAGTGGATCATCTGGTCTTTCATGGAGGAATTCACATTATCTCTGTGTTTCAGAATCCACCACAAAACCAAAAGTGCAAATATTCCATACATCAGATGCAGGCCCAATCATCACAAATTTGTCTGCGTGGACATTCAAAAGCTGCATGTAGGTAACCTCCTATCCCAACAGGAAGTATATCTTTATGGTCCAGATATCCTCAGTAGACTTTGTGTGTTGTCTTCCCTACAAGCTGGTTGCTTCTCTTTTGCATTAACACATCAGATATCCTCACTGGAAGATCTGGAGTCCAAAGGTTTTTATTTGCCTACCGCAGTGGTGGCATTTCAAGACTAGCCACCATTAATAACTGAAATGAATAAAAAAAAATTTGGAAACAGATTATGATACAAAATTAGAGATGAATCTGACTGCCAAAGAAACAAAATGTATGATTTTATATCTCTAGCCTTCTCCTTTGCTGTTCTGAGTCAGATTTAAATATGTTTCAAGTTGCAAGGTATTTCCCTCCAAAGATGACTGAAATTGAAAATCTTACTGTCCAGCAGCTGAACCAGAAACTCAGCCCGGACCACTATTCCAGCTGCTTACTATCCAGAAGGGACAAAATCTGAATCTATTTTTGAAATGTGTGCATTTAATATCAAGGTAAAGGACATTCTCCCTGTACGCATTTCCATGCCAGCCCATTAGCACAGTCAAAATTTTATTGCAGATTATTCAACACACTGTGCTTTGTGTGTTTGGTTAAAATGTCCTTACTATAACAGATTAAATACCCATTTATAGGCATTAAAATTTAAGATAATGGGGGGAAAAAATCTAAAAAAAAGCAACAAAAAATCAGATGTGTAATGCATGACTACTACAATACCATGAACAGTTCACACAGGAATATGCAGCCAATGCAAGAAATCATGCTTTTACTTAGTTCTAAGACCCCACTTACCACCTAGTCATATTTAAATGAGAAAACATGAGCATTTCCAATGCGATATGGTCAAAGTTTTCCATTCATCCTTGGCCTTTTTATTAGTGGCAGCATTCTTTTTTAACCAAGCACAATGTTGCTTTGAATATGGCTATTTCAACATAAATGGCTTTATCAGTTTTCCAGGCTGTGTGGGGCAGACTACAAGAGGCCAATTGGCCATTCCTTCAGCATTTCTGTGAATGGTTTAAGTATAGTTTTACTAATGGCAGAAATAATTCTGAACAATTACAAACAAAAGCCAAATGAAGTTGGGGACCCTCAAATAAAGTTGGGGACCCTCTCTGTCCAAATGAATGTTATTTTCTTCTGTTATAGTTACATTAAGATAATATGTATAAATATTTTGACACATCCCTTGCTCTGACACAATGATATTTTAATATGAACATTCACTGTTCCAAATGTTACACTGGTAAGATTCTTTAAAAAGAGAGCTGCCTAGTTTCTCTGCAGAAGAAGGAAAATCTTATGAGCTGTTCTGTTTTTTTGTTTTGTTTTCTTTTGGTTTTTTTTAGTTATTTCTGTTAAAAGGGGATTGAACAAATAATCACTACTTTTACACTAACAATAAACTACATTTTTTGTGTATTTAGATTTTAACAGCTCAAGTAGCTCCGTTTTCCTCTAGTGGGTCCATTAGTTTTAACAGTGCAAATGAGGGAGTCCTGCGGTAATCCATATAAATAAGGGTATTAATATTTTTCATGTCAAGAAGCTGATGTTTATAGTAATATCTGCACACCAAACCATGACCCAACCTGTGACAACTTTTTTCAAGCCTTTTCACTTGCAAAACAGAGCAAACACATAAAATAACAGTTCCATAGATGACAGACTGTAGGCTAGAACACGAGTAAATATTCTTTCTTCTTCCCCCAAATACCCTAAGCACAAATGATCCCTACATTTAAGGACTGAGAAGAGGCACTCTGCAGTTGAGTGTGGGACAGGTCTCTCTTTGGAAGGGTTAAGCACAGATCCTTAGATGCAGGAGTACACGAGGCTGTGGATTTTAATAATGAGACATCACTGACTCTTTTCAGTGTCACTCTGGGTAGGCAGCATAGCTTCTGCCTCAGAGCTGCTCTCTGAAATTGAGAAAAGAGGAAAACTTGGGACCTGAAACTGTGGGCTGTACAAAGGCAGGGTCATTGTGTTATAGTCAGCAAAGTAAGAAAAACTGCCGTCAAACTTTGATTGAAAGCTGACAACTGTAATCCTACTTAATAGCCAGAGAGAAAGCTGTTTCTGTAAGAGTTCGACTGAATTTGCAGGATGAATGGCCAAGAAGAAGCAGAAAGCAAATATTACTAACATAAAATGTGTTAGCTGAATTGCTTATTTCTATGTGGATGAGGCTTTTCTGTTATAAAGGGATATTTATCTGTCTCTGTATTGAATGGGACACATGTAAACACCCCAGGAAAGTTGGATATCCAGAGTGGTTTTTATTCCAAGTACTAGAGGCATGCTGGCACTTGGAACTAGTCTGGAGTTAACATATAATGAAAGCAAATGTTTACAAAATCATTTCCAATCACTACATTAAAAAAGGTTTCCCATTTTGAGGAATTTAATTAAATAGAATTAAGAGAAATTAAAAATCTAAGTGATAATTTCCAATTCTCATCTGCTTTAAAAAAATAGGAGTTTTATTAAGGAAGATTTATTTAAATCCAAGGCTTGAGAATGACTGCTATGAGCTACCGAGAGAATATGATTTGTAAAGTCTCAGCAAATTATGCTAGTGGGAGGGTAAATGGCAAGTAATGGAATAAAACCTCAAGTCTTTAACTCAGCATTTACTCTGATATAACTTACACTGATTTCACTGCCAGAATATAGGCTGAATGCAGTCTTTTAAACAGCTTGCATTTCACCATTTATGCTTATCTAGAACTCATTAAGAACTTATACAACAGCAAACATTAGCTCTAGCCCAAGTAAGGATATACTGAAGAATTAAAAGAAGAAAAAAAGATAACACTTACTTAGGTAAAAGGTTTAAAAATGGGATGACAAGATAATCAGGCATACGCAATATGAACATGACCTTATGAACAGGTCAGTGCAAGACTAGATACCTTTTTTGGAATAGGCACAAATTCTTTGTTTGATGTATAATACGGCAACTTAATCACTGCAACCCCTTCAAACTGAGCTGGTGGAGCATCTGGAGAATCCAGACTCCAAGTTTTCGGTAGAGAGATTTCTGAAAAGAAGGTTACAATTTAAAAACCTTCTCTTTACAAATAAGAAAGGCTATGAAAAACATCGACAGACATTTTGCTCCCATTTCAGAACAAAAAATCACCTCAAAATTATTAGATAAATAAGTTGATCGGTCATTTTTATACAGCATACAATTTGCTATCAAATTATATGCACAAAACTCTGTACTTTCTTAAGAGTTAAATGCTGAGTATTTTTTTAATCATCCAAATACCATATGCTTTAGCTCCCTGTGTTTAGGCTGGGCAATAAAACACAACAGTATTGAGACTTTGTGCCCTGGATTTTGGTTAAATGCTCACACTAAGTAAAATGTAATGGAAGAACCATTTGTAGAATGAGTATTTAGATTTATATTCTCATCTAAATTGAAACTAAAGATGCATTGTGATTAGTCCCAGCTGATTAGCACTGTTTACCTTTTCAGTAAATAAAGACACATACTTTATGATGTATGCTGCCAGAAGCTGCCAAATCAAACAAGGACTGTGTGGCTTGGATATTCCAGACCACTTTGTATATATCCAACTTCTTCCTATTAGGTCTTCATAGCTATCCAACTTACAGCTAGATCTATTAGAAATATCAGAATAAAATTTGTATTTATGTTTTTAGCAATATCAAATGCACATGGAAATCCTTCTCTGTATACAGTTACATGACATCTATTACATGTTTTATGTTTCCCTGTTAGCATTTGCAGAGGAATGCATGCAGGAAACCAGCCTGCTGCAAGAGTACTTGTATTTCTTTAAGGTAAACACTGATGAAACATTTGGAAGATTGAAATAAAAACAAGACATTTATGAGACATAAAGGTATCACATAAAACTGTTGTGAATTAGAATAACATTGGCTGAACCCCAGAACAGATAATCCTTATAAACATGCAGGAATGTTGTAAACTGTATATGAATGTCAGTGATACACTACATTAGGAGATTCATATTACACTTGGTGCTCTGTAAGTCTCGGTCACTGGATTTTTCATGGCCTCAAAGATTAAAATAAATATAAGTAGTATCTTTCCTTCCTCCATTAAGACATGTTATGTACACAGTTTTATTATGCTGGACAGAGATACCAAAGTCTGTTTTTTCTTGAGCTGTCAAAGTACAAAAGAAATGCAAAAAGTCTTTGCACAGATGTAGTAAAGTGTTGGATTTTATCTTTTGGCAGGTGCTCAATATGCAGCCCACATAATCACATGTTAATGACTGGAGTATGTTAATCAGCATGCATACCTGATTCCTTCTTGCCCAAGGAAAAAAATTTAACAATTTAGAGCATGTTAATGCTCCTACTTTTGGGGGAAAAAAAAAAAAAAAAAAAAAAAAGTGTCAATACACAGAACTGATTTTAAAACTCCTCAGAATTTGTTTTATAAAAAACAATAGAAATTTTAAAATAAGGGAAAGGAATAAAACGTCTACAGGTTTAGAGATGAACGTATGCTACAAAGCCTTTGTGCAGAATTCAGGTGATGATCAATCCTATTCAAACACAATTCATCCCAGAACGTTGGACATTTGTAAACAAAACTGAACTACACAATGTCAAAATAAAAATAATGAAAAGTACAACAAACGCAAAAATGAAAAACCGCTTGACTTTTCCTAAAGTAAATTCAGCACATTATGCACTATACTCCGCACACTTTTAGGGAATTGTTTTATTGTTTTTATTTGAAATGTAAACATTTTAATGCTCCAACTACTAAAACTGAGTACGTGATCTTTCCGACCTTTACCTGTACGTAACATGACAGTTGTCAGTAGTTCTAATAAAGTCAAGCCAAGCATATACTTGAATGCTCTTTGAATCAAAACACTGTGCTATTGCATGCAAAATAATTTATCTTTCTAGTTAGATAAAAATTTCAATGCACTACCTGACATCCAGAAATAATATCACAAGCGCTATAGAATTGCTTTCAATCATCACGAAACTCAAATTTGTACAAGCAAGTAACAGCTGCATGAGCAATTTAGCAGATACAGAATTGCTAGAGTTTAGGGCATTTATATCTGATGCATTTTATATGCTCATATCCCGTCAAAAATGAACTAAAAATAAAAATTCAAAACATGTAATTGTACCTGTAACTTTTAAGAATTTGAAGCCATGAATTTATACAACAACAAGTTCACAGCATTTAGCACATGCAAACATTTTTCAATGATTTTTCCTGGAAATGTGAGTTTATTTTCCACAAAAGGAAGGACTTTCATCAAGGAAAGTTAATAGCACAGATGCATGTGAGAACAATGCCTGTTCTGCAGCAGACACTACGCACCTCTTGAATGCCACCCATTTCTGTCTTTCTGATACCAGGAGTTTTGCTAGAGCTATACAAAATTAAATTTAACACTTGGTGATTTAAAATGATTTAAAAATAACAAATACGGATACAAATCTCTTTTCCTCCTGCATATGCAAATCTGCCATCAGTACTGCTGAAACGGATATGCCGAGACAGTGGAAAGGTAGCATGCTTTTCACTTTTTGGCAAGAAGTCAACAGAAGACAGGGTTGACATAACTACGAAATATATGCCAATGTTCCCATCTGACATAAAACCCAATTAAAAAAATTTCATTTCTAAACCCAAAGGGTCTTTGAACAATGTTAAAAAATGCATGGGGAAAAGTAGTACATATATTTGATGATGATGAAATATGTAACTTACTGTATATGTATATTTGTGTGTTTTTCCTCAGTCATAGGGAAATAACACACATTCTTTAGACTTTGCTTGCAGCTGTGGTTCCTCCCAACAGCCTCTTTCCTTAACGCTTCATGTAATGGTAGACGAAGAAGCTGCGGATGCCCTCATTCTGTGCATGCACACACTGTCTGCACACTGACTGTGGTGGTGGGCAGGAGAGGAATACCAGTGGGAAAAGGGCTTCCGCTGTTCTTGTGTTCCTCATACAGTGATTCTCAAGGTGCCTGTAAGATCTTCAGAAATCCTGCCTTTTACCAGATTGCCATAATGGGATTAGGGTTGGGAACACAATTTGCCTCTCTCTTCACAGTTTCAGAAGGAAAAAAAAACCAATTTTAAAAAATCTGAAATTTGGAGAAAGATTCTGGCTTTCAACCCAAGCTATTCTATGACTGTGATTTCACTATGTTAAAGCTGCTTAAATTTACTGTCCACAAAAAGGACCACATCTAGCCCTTACAGTCATGGCAACACACCAACCCATCTCTTTAAGTGGATCAGACTGCTTGTTCATCTGATTTTGTAGCTTGTTGTTGGCACTGCTTTCTCCTGGTAGTTAAAGGCAAAAATTAAAAATCTTTATAATTTACCTGTTTAAATCTGTTTAAGGCTCTGTATGACGATAAGGAGCATCACTTATCGTCGCTCTCCAGTGAATAAAGCACAAATTACGATTCTCCACTTCTTTACATAGCTGCTAATTAACATAATATTGGGATATAACAATTCAATTACTATTATATTTAGCATAAGTTAGTTCCGTTGGCTTTTCATTCTCATCCTCTCTCAGCCTATTGCCCCAAGAGAGCCAGCTTTTGGATGCAACTTAGAAAATCTGTCTGTTACTCAGTGTCCATGGGAGAAGGCAGAAGAGTTGCTTCCCTATTATCTTAGTAACACTTTGACCCCTCCCTACTGTTCAATGCAGCAAAAAGATATGTCCTCAGCCTAAAATAGCATTTATTTTCTAGTTGAACTACAGGCAACAATAAATACCCACAAGTCCAGGTATTTTCTATGTATTTTATATGAAGTTATAGTTAGAAATACACATATAAATCCTTTCAGCTCAGCAATAAGAAATTACAGGCCTAAATCTTTCAGTTGTTTTATTTTCTCCCCACTATACCATCAGATTGGCTGGTGATATGATACCCGCACTGTAAGTCATTACAGGTCTGACGTTACAGTTGTTACACATTGCTGAATCTGTCAAATGAAAAGGGAGCACAAAGGGAATTTCCAAATGCAGCTGCTATTTCCCATTTGTTAAATCCTTTTATTACACCATATAAGTACACAGCTGGGAAATACTACAGAGTGGGAGTTAAAACAAAATATTTTGGCTTCCAGACATTCAGAATACACAAAGGACTCAGTGGAAAGCAATGCCTGATATCAAAAGGGAGTGAAAGTTTGAAAACATTTCTAGCCAGTGTAGGGTTTTTTCTTTTTTTTATGATAATACACAATGCAGTTTAAAGGTATCTTATATTACAGAAAGTGCTGCATAGCACAAGTATGAAAGAAGAAAAACCTTGCTTATATTTTTCAGCTGAATTGCCCTGCTAGAGTATCTTTTTTCACCCAGCTTCTGTACAGCCCTCGTAGCATGTGTGCTCTCAAAAATTCCAGTGACATCCTTAGTAGTTTTAAAGGCACAAAGGAAGCGGGATTTTGTCCTTAATTAGGTATCACTTGAAAAATAATTTTTTTCCTCTCCATATGTCGACACAGCATTCTGTGAATTTACTATCTGCTAACCAGGCAACACACATTATTGATGCATTTTAATGACAGCACCAATGTCTTTACCTTTAGGGTAAATGGAAGGAGCAGGTGCTTCTTCAAATCTGCTTTGAAAGGATCTGCCTGTGAAAGGTCAGTAAGCACTTACCTTCTGGGAGTTTGGTTTTATTAGGTAGAAAACTAGTCGCTATCTCAAAACTGTCCAACCCACCTTCTAGAATTTGCCTCTCAGGAAAGAAACTCCTATCCTCACTTAGAGGAGTATAAAATTGATCTCATCAGATCCTCACTTAGAGGAGTATAAAATTGATCTCATCAGGAAAATTGAAAGCCACTTCTGAATTTTTCCTAGCAGTATCAATGCCTGCTTGGAGAATGAGGTGTTTCAGATAAACTTTGCACAATTTTAATTGAGGCTTAAAAGATTCCTCACTGAGGACATAAGTAAGGAAAAAAAGTCAAAAAGGTTACCCTAGATGACAGTCCCCCAACAAGAAAAAATATTTTTTATACCACTTCACAGCATTGATCTAACTAGTGATCTAACTCACCTAACTTGCGAACACATTGGAATCTCGCTTACATTTTATATCTCATTTAAGTGCAACCAAATAGCATGTTTGAGAACTTAGTTTTTCTAGCCAAACCTTGTAAAGCTTTTAGCTAGGCAAAAAGATCTGTTTGGTTTAGCTGAGAGCTACCTAAATAAGGATGACATGCATTCACCACAAGATTTGACCCAAGGGAATTGTGGAAACTTTTAATGATTTTCAGGACATTCATCTACGTATATGACGGAGTGTTCACTGAAAAAAGGAGGGAGGAAAAACAGAGTGCTAAGTCACTCAAGTAAAGTTTATGCACCTGCTCTGAAACACGATAAGCTGGGTATTGATTCATGCTTGTCCAGAGGTACAGCAAGCGTTGACATGGTAGTGCAGCATTAAGAAGGAAAACACAGATCGCACTCTGGTGCTGTAAGCATAAGCTTAGTTTAGAGCCAGTGAGTACAGACAATCACACAGCACAAGCTTATATCATTTTTGCTAATATTTCAAGTCAAAAGAACAGTCTGGATAAAAAGCAAATGCTTTGAGGGGCTCCCAGAGGTTAAGAATACCTATCTTTCTGAGACACAAAGTCACTTCATCTACAGTATTAGTGTTCTAAGACTGAAATTCCCAGACTGCACATGCCTCATTGGATGGGAAAGTGACTGATGAATTCACAGATTTATTTTTCATCAACAGATTTGATCAACACTTTCTACTCCATATCCTGGTTGCCCTCCTGAAAACGCAGAAAGAGGTTAAATTTTTTCTGATAAGCTTATTGCATGATTTGGGCGAAAGAATGACCTTCCACCCAAACTGACATTCCAGTTGAAAATTCTGCATAGAAGCCATATATACAACTTAAAACCTTGCAAAATTACTAATCTATAATCATTCTTCTTTAAAGCCATTTTTACATTTGCATCTTTTAAACTCTTTGTAAAAGTAGCCCATAGATTTAGGAATATTTTAGACCTATACTAGCTTAGATAGTGCACTACAGATTAGGCAACACTTCTCTAGTTTGGTCTGATAGTCCGAATCAATTAGATTTTGAGAAGAAACTAACAAAATCCTCCATTAACAGAATAGATATAATTTAAGTGCTATTATTTACTTAACACTTGAATTGTAGGTAACACAAAATGCATGAGGAATTCCAGCCTCTATGTTGATTACTGAAATAGAATTATTATTTCTCCACAAATTTGAAATATTTGTTAGAAATGTAAAAAAAAAAAATCTACAATTTTTTATGCTAGCTGCTGATTTGCTCTGAAAAAAATCTCAAGACTTCCTCAGTAAATATCTGCTTATAGATATTTAATGAAAATGCAGAAGAAATTTTATGAAAACACATTAACTGCGTGAACTCAGTGTTTGTGAAAGTCACTTTATGGAGAGTGTGAAATTATTATGTTCTAAATTTACAGCACACCTGGGTGCTGCACATACCTTAATTCTGTTCCTCATAAACACATTCAAGGAAAATAAATTGAATGAGATGCTGTGCCCATTCAGTCTTGATTCAGTCTTTTCGTTTATTGCAGAGTTTTGGGGATGCATAAGGACAGAATTACAACTGCAAAATAATTTTAAGTGGTCTACTGAAGAGAATACAGACAAAAATTCTGATCATTTCTAATGTCACTTGTATGGAAACATGATCTGGAGTATAAAAGTATGACATTGTTACTCAAACACATTTCTCTTTCACAAAAAGTTATAATTTTCTATAAATATAGCAGGATGATTGTGTCAAATAAAATGCCAGCTTCTTTGTTGTAGTATGAAGGTGTAATATTGTAGGTTTGGTGAATTCCCTTTCTGAGAGAGAAGTAAAAAAACACATTAAAGTTTCTTCCTTCAATGCAACACTTTGCAGATGACAAACAGTTGTGAGCTATACCCTCCTGTCAGAAATTAATGCTTGAATATATGATCTAGAGAGGTTATGGCATAAATCAAGGCATGAATGAAAACATGATAAATAGATGCATTTCCTTTCCGAAGGTGAACTCATCAAATGACCTCATTCATATAGACTTGTATACTTAATAAGATTATACAGTTATAATTTACAATTATACCATATTGATGCTGATCTATTGCTAACACGAACATTTAAAAAGCTTCACACACTTGAATGATTCTACTGAACATGTCTTTCAAAACAGAAGCGAACAGCCTTTTAGGATACTAATTTAGAAAGCTGGTTCAAGAACTGTGAAACTCACCATTCTGTGTTGGGCTGAGATGACTCCATCCCACTCGGCATCTTGTTGGATGGTCGTGACTAGAGTTGGTAGCTCCTCAGAGTGAGGTTTGTTGTGCATTACATTATGTAGAGGCAGATGAGAGGTCGCGTGCTGATCACTGTTGCCCTCTTCCTTGTCTCGTGATGCTAAGTCCTGGGTCATTGTTTCCTCTCCATCAGCTGCACATGCAAATGGAGAGGTAGCCTGCTTGGAAGACATTCTTCTGCAAAATAAGGAGACAAAAAGAAAACATTTGTGTCAAACGAAAAAATCAAACTCAAACAGCCCTCTAAACACACGAGATAGAAGGTATAGAAGGTACGCTTGCCTGCATCAATTAAAATTAATCATACGCAGTCAAAGAAATTACTCTTATAAGCACAGATTGGGGGAACCAAATCCAAACCACTGAGATGAAGTTTTCACTAACGTCCAGTGAGTGTCAGGGTTAGCAATGTGATGTTATTCTATTCATTTAGACTTGTCAAACAATGTAATTTTCTCTAGCCAGGAAAAAAAAAAAAAAAGAAGTTAGCTTACTGTTACTTTCATGTTGATTCACCATAAGATTTCAAGCTTTAAACTCTTAGTCATATAAGTAATCTGAAGGTTATAAGCACATTTTGGGGGGAGAGGGTCCCACATGTATTTTTAATCTCTTTCCTTGCAAGCAGAAGCTATTTTCTGCAGAGATAAGAATTTTCAAGTCCATTTCAGATTCTTCAAACCAAGTCCTTTTGCTGTTTGTTTAAAGTTGTATCCGATCCTCACCTGTTTAAATTTTTATCTAGCTTTACGTTTGGAAAATGCTGAGATGTTAACGGGGAAAGAGAATGGTTTATCAAATGGATGGATAATAAGTGATTAATCTTTTACAGTTTGAACTAAAAATCTGAAACAATTATGTTTCATCGAGAGCAGGATATATTTCAACAAATTACATTAAATGACCTAAAAGTCTAATGAATAAATGCATTGATTTATGTTAAATGTCTCTTTCTAATAATGGTCTCTTACAGCCATCACATATGGAAACACTGCTCTCACCACATGAAAATATAACTGCACTTACATGAAAATATAACTGACTTCAACACAAAATCTTAAAACACTTTGTTTAAAATTTCTAATAAGATTAACTGCAACTGTTAAAACTGCCATTAATAAACCTGAAAGTAGACAGTTAAAATATATTAGCTATTTTCCCAGATTTTAGTGACTTTAGAATATCCTGGACACTGAAACTGCAGAGAAGCCAAGGAATAAGATCTTCACCTTAATTGCTTTTTAACAATAATTGATTTCATACCATTTCTTTAAAAATGCACAAATCAGTTAACATGGGAAACCACATGAGCATTTTTCAAATTAGCAAATCATTAACTTGCTAGTACTGTTTCTACAGACAAATAAATACTGATTAAAGGGGCTAGAAATCTGAGACTAACAGTTAAATTTACAAATCTGTCACATGCTTTCATGAATATTACAGAGAAGGAAATATCAAGTGCAAAGAAAAATAATTAAGTTAATTCCAATTTAAAAAGTAGTTTTTATGTAGCAGCCCATGTTTCACATAGGATTTAACAGTTAATGCTAAATTTCTCACAATTAATGAGTGAGCTTGGATTTAGTATCCTACAGTGAAAAAAAATTAATATAGGATCAGCTAATCTAATTATGTACAGTTCTATATAAAAGTATTACAAGCTTTGAAGTGCTCGGAGACATATTAAAACACTGATACCTATTTAGAATAACAATTCTGTAAATAGAGATAATCCTGCCTCTTAAACTCGATACTGGCGGGGGAAAAAAACATTTGCATTTTCTTTAGAGAAGCCTAAGTGTAAGTTGCAGTCTAATATCAATGCTGCCAATAAGCAGAACTGAGGAATTTAAACCGTGTATTACATTTGTACTACGCTAAAGAATTCGTGTTGATGCTGCAGAGAACATGCCAAGAGTTCAGCAGCCGGCATTACTGCATCTACTTCAAAAGGTTCTGGCTCATAATTGCTGTGATCCAAGATAAAAAAAAAAAAAAGGTTTACTTTCCCTTTTCTCATTAAAATGGTCATGTTAATGTAATCACTCACATGAAAATATAAGTAATCTTACTACGCTCTATACGATTTGAAAACTAGGCATTAAAACTGAAAGTCACAATGAGGGGTTTTCCTTGTTTTCACCTTCTCAACAGATTTGATTCCCGTTTCAAACCGAACGAGCTTCTGCAAAAAGCAATAGCTATGGCTGTTTCTTCACTATAAATTAATCATGACACAAAACTCGAAATGAAAATGTCTCTTAAGAATAATTTCAACTACTAACTGCACCAATGAATAATAGTGCACAATCCTAATTAAACACAACTCTGCAGCTGCAAAAATAGGCTGAATCTGTCCAAAGCTACGAGTTGGCTTTAAAGGCTGGTTTGTTAGGGACTGTTTTCTTAAGGAAGGCTGGGCCCTCAGTCTTAATCAGCCAATAAATTATTTCCTGCAATTACATTAAATAGAAAATTATCTTCAAATTGGGAATGTTAATTGAAAATCAAAATTCAGACTGAAGTTTAGAAATTACATGCTGAATATAATTAGTCTAGAAAGGCTTCACCTCTATTTCATAAACAGGCTTTTGGTATTTCCTCAAGTGACCACTCAGTAAAGCTATCTGCTGGTAATGTGCTCGAGTGGAAGCACCTTTCCCCTGCCATGTATGCTAATAGACTTCCCTCTTCTTCACCGTGGTTTAAACATATAAATACAAGGCTGTATTAATGTTCTCTTCTTAATTTGATTGCATCTAGAAAAGGAGATATCTTAACCTTAAAAATCAAATTGCATTGACAAAGTCACATTCACTACCAATCTCAAGTCGTGTCCGGCAACTGTTTTCTGCACCAGGCTAGCAGAATGGGTCAAGAGCAGACCTCAGGTGCTTCTGAGCTCCTCCAACCTATTTCCTCCACTACTGCCCTTTGGTCAGATGCATTTTCATGCTGGCATTTTACTGTTACCTGTAGGCCCGGAGCCTACAAAGAGGAACTCAGCAGGACCCCAGGCACCAGCTCTCCTCATCGCAGTTTTCAGAGGCCTGTTTCTCTTGTCCCTCTCTCCATAGCTCTGTTGGAACTCCAGGAGCTAGTGCAGCCATCATGGCCAGAGGTCAGCACTTCATGTTTCCTTTCCAGCCTTTGACTGCTAGATTTTAAACACTAGGGTAAAAGGGACAGAGATGCAGGACCCTGTTAGGTCAAAGCCTCCAGCTGCTTTTCTCAGCACAATCATTAACTAAATCAATACCCTCACGTGTACAGGTATTCCAGGGGTCCCAGGTTATGCTCCAGATATTGATTGTGGCAAGATTATGACCAGTTAAACTGTATGAACTGTATAAATTGTGTGACTGGGTGTCATCCAATGACTCCCAGCAGGTTTTTACTCTTTGCACATTTGGTTTTACTTAAACAGGAGGAGTCATTCCATAGAAGTCCATAAGGTCCAAAGGCAGAATTCAGCCAATAACTCAAGGCCTTATCAGACTGAAGGGAGAAGGATCCGGATCACTCAAGTAGTTCATAGTAACATCAAACCATAGAAGAGGTTGTGTTTAAACATTTTAATGTTGAACCATGAGCACAAAAGCCAGTCCAATTTTAAGCCATTATAATTTCACAATTTTACATTTAAAATATTCAAAACGCATTTGCTAAAATCTCCAGTGAAAGAAAAAAAAATCAATATTAATAGTAAATATGACTCGTAAAAGGTATCTGAAATTTACTAATTTCCATTATAATTTATTTTTCCTCCTATTATCAATTAAATTCAAGCAAATGATTTAAAAAAAAAGAAAAGTTTCTGATAAAAAATATCTCCCTAGTTATAACCCCTGCAAACAGGGGTTTATAATGGAAGTGCTGACACAACCCTAACTACAGCAGCGCAAATGGTGCCGCTATAATACACAAAATCAAGTTCTATTATTCTAAACTATCCTCGCTCGGGGGGTTTTCTTTACTGTGCTCCCAGACAAACTGCTGAAGCATGAAAAATTTAAATGCAATCAAGTGGGTCCAATTCTACTTTACTAGAACAAGTGTCTACAGTGGTACAATCTTAAAAGAAGATGCAACAGATTTGTTTGGTGCTTTTCTTTCTTTTTTCTTTTTTAGCTGTTTATTTATAATACTGTGCAGTGGAGATAAAATAAGAGAGGAAATTACACTCACATTATATCAGTATATTGATTACACAGCACACAATTAGAAAGAAAACTACATTGTGAAATTGTTGCTTTGGTTAAATTGACAGATTAGCTGAACACTGCAATCACTAAAGGTAGAAAATATACCTAATGGGTATGAAAAAAGGTTAGAAAAAGCCCTAATTATCTGGAGTCCTTTCACCTACTCAACTTCGAGAATTAGAAAAAATCTGCACTTTGATTTTCCAAAACTAGAATAAATTCTGCCTCATTCTGAACTTGAAGCTGAAAAAGAGTGGGATCTTTTACCAAAGGCAAGGCTTGGACCGCATTTTCAGCCAGCCTCAATATCAAGACAGTAAAGCCAAAACAGAAGGGCTAACGGTTTCACCTACGTAAAACTAAAGAGATGGCTTATTATATATATGACATAATTTATACGTTAATCTAGAGAATAAATTGTCTCTGCTCCAATGAAGACTACCAGTTAGATTCTCAAAGCATTGGTTTTCTTTTTTCCTACAGACATTGTGTTATACCTTCATAAATGCAATTATTCTTTCTCTTTACTTTTTTTTTTCGAAGACATTTCTATGGTTTCTCCTTGTCTGTTCTTTTTTTAGATAGAAGCTTTATAATCCATGATAACTTATAACAGTGGTACAGTAGACTAGTCGGTATTTCAAAAGCACATAAACTAAGCAATAACAACGAGGTAAATAACAAAGCAGACCTGTATTTGGCCAGCAACAAGCCCTGCTCCATCCTCTCAAAGCTTTCAGAAATGTAAAGGCGTGTCTACACTGCAGCCACACAAATGACAGCTTTGTAATTCTGGAATATCCAAACCCATTTTAAACAAGCTCATTTCTGACAGCACTCCAAGTACAGTAGCGTGGTACTCAGATGGTCTAATTCATCCTGCTTTACTGACTGCAGACATAACCCAGGTCTACAGCTCCAACAGTAGATTGGAATCCGATTAGATTAGAAATACATTCACTTACAGAGCTTTTATGAACAGTCTCCATTCCTTTTCCCCAAAGTGCCAGATTAAAGTACTTAAGTGCATGATTAACTGTAAGTATGCAAGCAGTCCACTAATTTCAAATTGGACTACTCTGTTTCAAAAAGTTAAGCACATGTCTAAGTGCTTCTGTGACTTCAGAACTAAATAAATTAAAAGAAACCATTTTTAGACATACTCAAAACCTTTTAAATACTTCCTTCTAAACTTTCATGCTAACCTGGGGTTAGTGAAAAGTAAAAAGCAGCCCCAGCAGCTTAGCCTGCTCTTCCCATCGCTCCAAAAGAGCAACAAATGCTCACACCTCTCTCATAATCTTACAAATGACTTACAGGGCTCTCTCTTACAAAGTCAACAGTCAGATTTGTGATAAAATAAATGCAGTGCATATTCATCTTTGCCTGCACTGCCCACAGCATCCTCTTTAATACCTATGGCCCAGCAGCTTTTTTTCATGGATTCTCAGACCTCCTCTGAGACTCAAGTGTATGCCCATGAAGCACTCCTTATGCAATCTGTTTTGCCATGGAAGTTCATTTAAGTATGGGCCTGATGTAGCATGGGACAAACTGACACTGCTGCACACTACCTGCTGGAATAATTCATTTATTTCTAACTGAGAATTAGTTTACCATATTTGAAACATTCAGGAAAACTGATCATTATTTTTTATGTATACAGATAGCAGTTACAGCAGTGGTCAGACAGACTTAAAGAAAAATGAAAATGCTTTTCCGATAGCCCAAACATTTTGTAGCTTTGCCTCTGGAAAACAATCTTGTGCGGACAAACTAACGTAACTCACTGTAAATCTAATGCTGTAATCTGCCTGCCATTTTAGAATAAACAGCTATTTCCTAAAATTATGAAATCTCATATCTGATTTGAAGGAGCCTTAGTAACACAAATGAACAACTAGTGAAAGACTTCAGTCTCCCAGGGCCCCACCGCCTAACATAAATCCTTGTACACAAAATTTGTATAAAATGACAACACAGCAAAGGAAAAAGTCTCCCACTCTCTGTTTCTTGTTCAGAGTCGCAACAAGGCCTTATACAAATCAGCTCATCTCCCTCAAGCTCTTCCTAGGCTTCATTTTGCAGAAACACTACAAGAATTAGTTACATATCAATCATAAACGACATTTCAATATTAGACAGCTTAAGGTAGTCCTAAGAAACAGTAGGAATTAGCATGAAAATAAAAGTTTGTGAAAATGGAAGTAAATATAAATCAAGAAATGACAGCAGTATGTTAACTGGGCACCCAATTCTCTAGCTCAGATAAGCATCAAGCTAAGCAATACACCCACGGCTTCCAAGATACACAGGCAGAGCTATTCTTGCATTTGTTTTTCCAAACCAGACAAATTACAGTTCTCTTAATAGATATGAATACGAGTCACAAAGTTTGACTTCAGGTTCAAACTTCCTCAAGGCTCACAGAGCTTGGAACAACTTTTTACAGTACTTCTTACTCATGATTAAACAATGTGAGAGCTAGCAGCCCTTTGGAAATTTTTTGGAAAGCCATTCTCTTTCTGCCATTAAAGTAAGCTGTTCCAGCCATGTAGCCACAATAAAATATTAGGGGTGGGGAACAAGTTCCTGGCTATCCATCCAATTGTCGAAAACATTCAAATGGATGCAGCTAAACAGCCTCACAGCCCATGATGACTTTTCAGTGAAAATATGAAGTGTTTACTTGGAGTCATAAAAGGCAAAAAATAAACCTACCTTTCTAGAAGGCTAACTGTTCCATTCTCTTTATTTACTGCCAGGAGTTTTCACTGAAACATGCCAAAGGTGAACTCGCATTGAAAGTAGTAAAGGGCAGTGAAAGAATAATCATTTAGCACCTGGGCTGTGCTCATCTTCGCTCACTGAAGTTAATATTTTCTATAGTTTATATTTAGCTGACAATATTCCTGTCACTTTATTTAAACAGCTTGAGACTGTTCTTTGGACTGGAGCTCATATGCCCTGGAATGCTTTGACTCATGAATTGTTTCTCCTGATAATGTTACATCACGTAACCACCTCTGTTTAATTGGTCAGTATTGGCCTCTCAGTGACGACTGCCTTTAAAGTCCTATGACTACACCATGTGTCTCTGGATATCCAATTTCCTACTGTTGGAAAAAGAAAAAAGGCAGTACTGACTTCCAGCTATCTTTACCAATAACTATGAGAACAAGAGGGAACATGCCAAGAACTTATCCATCAGCAACTTATTAGGATTTGTTGTTTTAGGCAGCAAGTAACAGAATATGCAATATAAATAAAAGCAATTGTTTATAATAAAATTAAAAAACAATGGTTGCTATAAATAAGCATTAATTCACATATTTTAATGGAATAGAATAACTTAATTGTTTAGATAAAGGATTACATAAATGGTTTTGATAAAGGATGACTAAAAATACTAAAAATTTATTTTAGCACATTTAGACTTGGAGCTGAGAGTGTATTCAAAAGACTAGATTTATTTTTTTCCCTAATAAAGCCTGTAAAGAACTTGTTCTAATAATTCAAAATTCTTCTGACCAAACCTAAACCTGGAGGGCAAGGAGTTCCTGAAAGGTTCATTAAATCCTCTTAGTGCTCTAGGAGACACCAACTGCAATGGTAGAATACGGCATTCTGACCTTTTTTTATTCCACCAGATAATCTTTAGGAGGTACTAAGATGCCATGTGCTAAGTTACACACTAAATTTACCATCCTACAGGTGCAAAAACACAAGGTCACGTGCCATTCCATTGCACAGCTTAATACAGAAGTGAAACGTTTTGTTCCCAGTCAGATTTCCTGCCCCTCCCTCTTCCCAGTCTTCTGAATTCTGGTTTCTCAGTCAAGCAGATCAGCTCGGCCGGCACTGAGGAGTCTCAGTTTCAGGCTCCCCTGTAACCAGTTGCAGTAAACCACCTAATTAGTACCTCCACGTAACACGAAACAACAGCTCTGCAGTTCAGTTACGGATTGTCTTTTTAATCAAAACCTTACACTACAAGTCTAAAAACATTTCTAGCAGACAAACTATTTCTGATTCAGCAGAGGTTACACAAGCATCAAGGCAGTTAAATATAGGTGCCAAACCATATTGCCAGGAGCTCTTAGTGCTGTGCGGTAGCGTTACCTGACAGCTTGGTGAATATAAAATTACTTGTTTCTCCAACTGAAGACAATCAAATTGTCACCTTCTATTGTAATAATGCCCAACTGGGTGATAGGCAAAGTGCCAACATAATTACTAGCAAGAAAACAAAACGTAACAAAAATATCAAGTCTAAATTTCTCTAAAGGGTAAACACATCCATCTGGCTATTCACAAAGAAAGGTAGGAGGGATTTTATTTTTACTGTCAAATATCGTAGTGCTATTTAGCAATGAGATTTATATGCCTTTCAGTAAGTAAAAAATAAAAAACAAAAACAATTAAGGAAGGTGATTCAAGACACAGTAAAAGTAAGCAGAGCTGTGGTAGGATGGTACCTCTGTATATTTAAAGTATTACAAGTGTGCATGAGTGTGTATCTGCACTGTGATTATTATAGGCTCACATATATGAGGATTCATACAAATTAATTCCGACTGGCATATGGCATACTTTGGCACGAGCTATAAATGACGTGCCACTTCTGTTTATTTACTTAAATGACTTCACTCTAAGAACTGAAAATGAAGTTTGAACTGCAGACTGCCTCAGAGCTGTGACTTTCATGATATTAAAAACCTAAGAAAATGTTTTGTAGGGGGTAATCTGACTACATGAGAACTAACTTTTTCACTGTAGTTTTCTTTAGATTATTTAGCAAGCTTCATAGTCAGGAGTGAAATTTTGGTAATGGAGAGATCTCATAACCAGAAACTGGTTTATATCTACAGTAGATCTGGGCATCCTACAAAATATAAAAGAGTATCCAGGGCAGGGTATATACTTGAAAAAATATTTTCATCTAGATCACAGAAATGAAGCTAAACTTAAATTCTTGTTGAAAAGCTTGCATTATAGAGTGATACAGTGGATTATATTTTCCTATATTAATATTCTAGTCACAGTGAAAGTTCTTGAACATTCATTGATGCAAAAGCACATGCTTTCTCGTACTTCTGAAGTTTTACCAGTACTGGACTAATTAAAAAACAGAGAAAAGACAAATATGCAAACCCAAGACTCTGCCTTGGACATTGTTTTTTCTCTGAAGGAGTACTCAATAAGGGTAGCAAGGGACAAGAAGCTTTTTTCCACACTGCCCAACCACACCAGTGTCAGATGCAATCCTAACCCCTGAGGAGAATGAAAGCACAGTGGCTTTCTTCGTTAGTCCTGCAGAAAAGGCTAAGGCTCCGTGTACCCAAGAACACCACTGGCAACTGGTTACAAGTGCTGTGTGCACAGGAACTTGGCTGCTGCAAGGTTCTCAGCTGGCAACATCACTACCAAAAGCCTGGGCCTTCCAGCTAAAACATGAGTGCAGGGTTAGGCCAGTGATCCTTGCTCTTGTGCGCTATGCTGCATCACACAACACTGCACCTCCTCGTCTACTGCCTTCACGACTAGATACACTCCAGCTGACTCTCCCCATTGTGGCACTGTTTGCAAGGGGTTACGCAGAAAATACAGGAGCACACATCAGAATATGGGTCAGTGGGAGCAGAGGGAAAAATGCAGTACGGACCCATGAAAATTATGATGTCACAAACATTTTGATCAGATAAAACCAAACTAATAAAAATGCCATACTTCCTTTCCACAAATGAGGAGCTGAAGTTTTTGTCACAATCCTTGCAAACAGGCTTTCATGAGGCAGCACTGTGCACAGAATTTCTTTGGTTTTTGAACAAAGGCTTCTACAATCTGATCTTCACGTATGCACACAATGGGAACCCTAATACGTGTTTACAGATCCTTTACAGAAACCACCTGATTTACCAGTGAGCTGCAGCTACTACCGGGATAAAGGATAAGTTTTAGAAAAATATTACAGGGGATACCATGCCCAGCTGAAACTACCTGGGAAGTATTCCAGAGATATCTACCTCGGATTGGCATTGTGGTCAAGAACAACAGCACAGTAACTTCTCTCCTTCCCACCAGCCCTCCACTGCTTAGGCTGCACAGGTGTGAGCAGATGGGACACCAGTTTTTAATGTGAATTCATTTCCACATGTAAAGATTAAGACAAAAAGAAATAATTGAAACAGCCTAAAAATGCAAATAATTTGCTAATGCAAATGCAAATAAAACATTATATCCTCTATTAATTAAACTAACCAGTTGTTGCTAAGAAATGTAAACAATTTAAAGTTCAGTGTATTGAGACTTTGAACCTCCTATCTTTTTCATACAGCCCACTGATGAAATCTATACCAATTTTCACTGCCTTTTCCTTCTAAAGCACCCTAAATAAAAATTGAAGAGTTACTTTATGGAGCACTGGAACAGGCTGCCCAGGGAGGTGGTGGAGTCTCCTTCTCTGGAGATGTTCAAGACCTGCCTGGATGCCGACCTGTGCGACCTGCTGTAGGGAACCTGCTTTGGCAGGGGGGTTGGACTCGATGATCTCTGGAGGTCCCTTCCAACCCCTACAATTCTGTGATTCTGTGATTCTACTTATAGTCTTAGTGGGACATACAATTTCAAGTATTTTCATCATAATTTAGTTAAATCAAATCAGACTCTAATACAAAGCAGCTTCCCAAAGCAAAGTTTTTTATTATTATTTTTAAGGGCTTCATTAAAGTGTTTGCAGAGATGCTGAAAAGAAACAGAGAATACTTAAAAAGTAATGGTCAGAAGGAAAATTGACACAGCACCACCATTCAGCTTGGAGAGAGCTAGCAGATTCTGCATACAGTGCTCAGAAACTGTGTCAACTAGAAAGGAAGCTACAGAATTTCCCTGTCTTCTGTGTCAGATCTACAAAATGCCACAAAATTGTTAGGAAGAAAAAATTTGCAGTAACTGAGGACCATCAGCTATCTAATTTTCATCTGATCTGTAATAAGTAGAAGGAAACATGCAAAGCAAAATCAGTCGCAAGGGGAAAGGTGAGGAGTGCCCAAGCTCTCCACTGCCCCCACATTTCCAAGTGCTCAAGTTCCATTTTAGTATTTCTGTGTGCCAAAGAATACCATGAAGCATAACTATGAGAATAAAGAGAAAACCAAAACCCAGCACATGAGCCAAAGATCCAATCCATTGAAGTTGTCCCTAGATAATTAGGAAGCAAAAAAAAAACCACCCAACTGTCTAAAATGCAAACCTAAAATGCTGTCAGTGAGTGTAAACGTTTTTATCATTACCATTTAAATTCAATTGGATCCCTTAGAAATGATTTTAGCTGAAACACTGAAATACTCTATTATAGCTTGTGATGCAGTATGTTTACCATTGAAATACACAGCTCTCTGTTGTGGTTTTCATCTCTGACCCATTTTTTCCTATATTTTAAGGATAAAACATATGATCTGCATATGTAAAGAAGTCTTGTCGTTTCAAACAGTGTCAATTTTTGCTCAGGGCTATATTTTGTAACAGTTTCCCACTTATGTTTATTGGTAATAATTTATAATAGTCACGCAAACAGTACATCCTACAAGCAGACTATTCTAATAACAAAATCTAACAGTTTTGTTTTCTTGTGCATATTTGCTGATAACTCAATTATCAATTAGAAAAGCATTGCTATACAGAACGTATAGCTTTACAGACATTCAGTGGGTACAGCCAACATCCTTGCCATGTACCATCAGCAAAACAGTCCAATGTCTGTGGTTTTAAACCAAATAGGAGTAAAATTGAAAAGAAATGGATCTTTTAATCTAGAAATTATGACACAAGCATAGAATTGTTGCAGACTTTCAAGTTTGGTCCAGATCCTCAGACACTGTAAATCAGAGCAGCTGTACTGAAGTTAATTGAAACCTCTTTATTCAGCTGAAGATATAGCCTTAACAACTTTTCTTGGCATAGAAAAAATCAATTGGGCCCCACTGCAACATGAAATGACTGTGTTTACAGTGAAAACTTACTACCATTACTTTATTACTGTGGATCGTGTGCCATGATAATACTCCTCCAACCACTCATCAAAGATAAATGCAAAATGTGGTAAGGCACACTAATGACTATATGTATTTCTCTCTTTGCTTTTTCAACCTATTCCTCTTTAGCCAATTCAGACTAACGAGGTCTCTTTGCTTACACAGACAAGCACTTTCAGAAAAATTACAGAACTTGTTTCTCCAACTGGCAAACGTGCCAACATCAGACGATAATTCTGAGGAGAATCAAACACATGCAGAGAAACAAAACCAGTTTTAGGTTTTAATTTGAACACGGATTCTTATGTTACTACTTGGCAAAGCACTGCAGTCCAGCAGCTCCCACAGAGCAAGG